>NC_133408.1:49311000-49623000 GCF_049350105.2 Macaca mulatta
GAGATGGGAGGATCACTTGAACCTAGGAAGTTGAGGCTGTAGTGAGCTATGATCACACCACTATACTCTAACCTGGGTGACAGAGCAAGACTCTGTCTCAAAAAAACAAAAACTTGCTGTACAGGCCTATCCTGTAGGTCCCTCTGCAATGATGGAAAAGTTCTGTGTTTGCATGGTTGGAAGCAGTAGCCACTAGCGCCAAGTGGCTACCGAATCCTTGAAATGTGGCTAGGGTAACTCAGAAACTGAATTTCCCAAATTTATTTAAGTTATATTTAAAAATAAGTAAGCACATATGGCTGTATGTGTTGGATAAGCAGACTTCTTCATCTGGGATCTCAATAGGTCTTACTTAGGAAGGCTCTGATAAAATAATTTGCAGAGTTTTATTTCTAATGGCAAGGTCAGTAGCTTTCCTCAGATTCTCAGAAGGCTTCATGAACCAAAAGGTAGGCCTGGCGCAGTGGCTCACGCCTGTAATCCCAGCACTTTAGGAGGCTGAGGCGGGTGGATCACCTGAGGTCAGGAGTTTGAGACCAGCCTGGCCAACATGGTGAAACCCCGTCTCTACTAAAAATATAAAAATTAGCTGGACGTGGTGGTGGGCACCTATAGTCCCAGCTACTCGGGAGGCTGAGGCAGGAGAATCACTTGAACCTTGGAGGTGGAGGTTGCAGTGAGCTGAGATCTAGCCACTGCACTCCAGCCTAGGCAACAGAGTGAGACTCCATCTTAAAAAAAAAAAAAAGAAAGAAAAAACGTAGTTTAAATGCCTGAACTTTCAGTAAATATTATCTTAGTTGAGTCTTTTCAAAGTATTTGAAGCACTTTCTCAGTTACTTCATTTTAAATAAAATGCCCTGAACAGGATCATAAGCACGTACCTATGGGATGTCCTGGTGTTTCAAAATGGGCACTGGTGGCATGGGATAAAATTTATTGTGACTTTGTCAGATGTGGATTCAAAACAGGCTGTATCTCCCATTAACGGTGCATTAAAATGGCAGCTAGGGCCAGTCATGGTGGCTCACGCCTGTAACCCCAGCACTTTGGGAGACGAAAGTGGGTGGATCACCGGAGATCAGGAGTTCGAGACCATCCTGGCCAACATGGCAAAACCCCGTCTCTACTACAAATACAAACATTAGTCGGCATGGTGGTGGGCACCTGTAGTCCCAGCTACTTGGGAGGCTGAGGCGAGAGAATCACTCAAACCCGGGAGGCAGATGTTGCAGTGAGCTGAGATTGTGCCACTGCACTTCAGCTTGGGTGACAGAGTGAGACTGCATCTCAAAAAAAAAAAAAAAAAAGGGCAGCTAAAACACAGTGCAGTGGCCCAGGTCCATTTCAGATAGAAACAGCAGTCAAACCACCCATTCTAGTCTCTTTTATTCCAAGCGAATCATCTCACTTAAACTGACATCACCAAAAGCTTTAGTCTGTAGCACATTCAAAATGAGGTATATGTGACCAGGAGTTAGTAGAAATAAAAAGTCGTTGTAGGCTGGTGGGGTGGCTCACGGCTGTAATCCCAGCACTTTGGGATGCTCAGGTGGGCGAATCTCTTAAGCCCAGTAGTTTGACCCTTGCCTGGACGACATGATGAAACCCTGTCTCTACAAAAAAAATACAGAAATTAACCAGGCATGGTGGCATACACCTGTAGTCTCAGCTACTTGGGAGTCTGAGGTGGGAGGATGACTCTAGCCCAGGAGGCAGAGGTTGCAGTGAGCCGGGATTGTGCCAGTGCACTCCAGCCTGGTCGACAGAATGAGACTCTGTCTTCAACAACAACAACAACAAGAAAGAACCACCTCGTTGTATTCTTAAATAAGTTTAAATCCTGGAGCGCCAGTTGGCGTTATTCATGTTTTAGGAGTGCAGGAACGGGTGAGGTCCCCAGGCTTGCTTTAGATGATAATCAGCACTGACTGCCACGCTGTTTTTAGGAGGCCTTAACCGATGTTTCCCTTCTTTCTCCTTCTCAAATGGCTGCTTCCTGACCTCCGCCTCCTGCTCCAGGATTTGCGCAAGCAGGTAGCGCCGCTGCTGAAGAGTTTCCAAGGAGAGGTAAGCTTTTCTATTCATTTTCTATCCTGAGCCACCCTTCGTGGCTAATTCATCTTTTTAGTCACGTTAAAGAAATGCTGTGGGCAAAAGGTGCTGCCCAGATGGTGCCTTCCCGGCTGCTCCAACCCAGCGTCGTGCATATTTTGCGCTCTGCGACGTGATTTTCCACTGGGTCCTTGGTGAAAGCTCTCCTGGAAAAGGAAGCTATGCTCAGAATATACAGAGGTGTGGTGGATTCCGAGCAGAAGTGCCTTGTATGGTTGCAATGGGCAGATTGTTTTCGTCGAGGCCTTTAGGAGCCCATGCGTTCCCTCTCAGAAGTCGCCTGGTTCCCTGAGCTGGTCTGGGGCTGCCACTGCCACGAGTGCGGTGCTTTGGTGAGAGGCTGGCGGGGGCACAGGGATGCCACTTGATCGCAGGCTTGAAACAGAGCATCAGGCAGAAGCCACGAGGAGCAAGCCTAGGCTCGGTAGAAGGAAGTGGTTTCTAACGGATCCTTCCAGAGAAGGACTTGAGCCATCTGGCAGACGGCACGTGGGTGGCAAGTCACCTGGGACGTCCGCCCTGGCTACCTGTTAGCAGGAACAGCCACAGAGGAGACCGGGCTTCACGCGGGTGACCTTGCCAGCCCTTTGTGTAAAGATTCAGTGATGTTTAGAAAACCAGAAATTATATTATTCTTGCGGATTTATTAAATCTTCTCACCTCTTTAGCGTCTCCCATTGGAAAAACAATGTGAAATCATATCAGGCTGATGAGAAAAGGAAATGAGACATTTCCAAAGCCCCTGAAAGGGCCCATGTTGGTACAGTCTTAGGGATTTTTCTTTTTTCTTTTTTTTTGAGACAGAGTCTTGCCCTGTCACCCAGGCTACAGTGCAGTGGCGTGATCTTGGCTCACTGCAATCTCCCCCTCCCGGGTTCAAGTGATTCTCCTGTCTCAGCCTCTCAAGCAAGTGAGATTACAGGTGCACACCACCACACCCAGCTAGTTTCTGTATTTTTAGTAGAGACACAGTTTCACCATGTTGGCCAGGCTGGTCTCGATCTCGTGACCTCAAGTGATCCACCTGCCTCGACCTCCCAAAGTGCTAGGATTACAGGCATGAGCCACCGCGCCTGGCAGGGATTTTATTTTCTTGCAACTATTAAGTCACAGGGAGCACGTGGGGGAAGGGGCAGAAGCGATACAGCTGTGAGATACAGTAGGTTCCACTTGGGACACAGGTGATATGGGCCTTATATATGGAAGGCTGGGTTCCTGGGCCCAGAGCTCTAGAGCAAGTGGTCGGGCTTCCATTTGGGAAATTTGTCAGCTGGGAGTGAGAGCAGGGAGTGAGTGAAGAAGGAGGCCAGGGAGATTATAGCCAGAGATAGAGAGGCGATTTCAGGACATCAAAAGGGACCAGCGTAGAAAGAAGACACAGCGGTTGGTGATGGCTGGAAATTTTAGAGGGTAGAACAGTGCCCCTGTCTTCTTATGATCTTCTTCCTGCCTCATTCAGCCCCCATGCATGTAGCTTGGTCCGGCCAGCAGGACACCCGCATCCCAGAGCCTGGATGGACTTGAACAGTCTTTTTCTCAGAACTTCATCTCCAAGCCCGTACTTGATGAGTGAGACTGTTACCTGACACCTCCCCACATTTGATCTTACCTGTTCTGTTACCTGTTCAGCAGCTTTTGAGAGACGCACTAGCTTCCTAGTTCTCTCACTCAGAGTTCAGTGTACTTTCTGGGTGTTTGCTTGTTTTCCTTTCTTCTTGAAAAATTTTCAAAGCTGTGTAAAAATGGAAAGATTAGTACAGTGAACACCTGCATACTCTTTTTTTTTTTTTTTTTGAGACGGAGCTTCGCTCTTGTTGCCCAGGCTGGAGTGCAATGGCGCGATCTCGGCTCACTGCAACCTTCACCTCCCAGGTTCAAGTGATTCTCCTGCCTCAGCCTCCCAAGTAGCTGGGATTACAGGCACCCGCCACCACGCCCAGATGATTTTTGTATTTTTAGTAGAGATAGAGTTTCATCATATTGGTCAAGCTAGTCTCTTAACTCCTGACCTCAGGTGATCCGCCCGCCTCGACCTCCCAAAGTGCTGGGATTACAGGCATGAGCCACCGTGCCCGGCCCACCTATACGCTCTTTACCCAGATCCACAGTCGTTAACATGTCACCCCATGTACCTCCCCCCTCCCCTACCCGCCCACCACTTTTGCTGAGCATTTGGAAGTAAGTTGCAGAAGCAGGCACTGTGTCCCTCAAACACATGGAAGGCTCCCGAAGTGAAGGAACCATTAGCATTCTCCCACATTACCACAGTCCATAAATATCACACCTGGGAAAATTCACAGGAATTCCAGCTCATCTCCTATTTGATCTAAAATCAAATTTTTCCAATTATCCCTAAGATGTCTTTTATAATGGCCTTCCCTACAACTGAGGTCCAGTCAGGTTCAGGTTCACACATTACATTTGGAAATCTATCTATAGATCTGTCTATCATTTCATCATCTGTTTTATAATTTTCTATTTTAAAAAGTTTTTTTTTTTTTTTTTTGAGACACGGTCTCACTCCGTTACCCAGGCTGCAGTGCAATGGTGCCATCATGGCTCACTGCAGCCTCCACCTCCTGGGCTCAGCAATCTTCTTGCCTTAGCACTCCCCCACCCCGCTCCGCAGAGAGCTGGGACTATACATGTGCACCACCACATCTGGCTAATTTATTTTTATTTTTAGTAGAGACGAGGTTTCAATATGTTGCCCAGGCTTGTCTCGACATCCCGGGCTCAAGCCATCCTCCCACCTTGGCCTCCCAGAGTGCCTTGATTACAGACATGAGCCACCGTACACGGCCCCTCCATTATCTTTTTTAATGTAGGACATCCTCTCCATCTCCATCACCTTTAATTTTTTTTATTTTTTTATTTTTCTAGACAGGGTCTCACTCTGTCCCCCAGGCTGGAGTGAAGTGGTACAATCTCAGCTCACCACAACCTCCACCTTCTGGGTTCAAGCGGTTCTTCTGCCTCAGCTTCCCGAGTACCTGGGATTACAGGCACGTGCCACCATGCCCAGTTAATTTTTGTATGTTTAGTAGAGATGAGGCTCTGCCATGTTGGTCAGGCTGGGCTCAAACTCCTGACCTCAAGTGATCTGCCTGCCTCAGCCTTCCAGAGTGAGTGCTGGGATTACAGGCATGAGCCACTGCGCCTGGCCTGATTTTTTGTTTTGTTTGTTTGTTTTTTTGAAGAGTCTTAGCAAATTATCTTATAGATTAGCCCACATTCTCAGTAGGATAATGGATTTGATTCCTGATATCTTAAATTTGAAATACCCAACAAACATCTAGGCAGAGCTTTCAGTTGCCTATTTTTTTTTTAAAGGCCATATGAAAGCTAATCATAAATAAATAAATAAAATTAATATGGATTTTGAAAACACAAAAGAAAGGTAATTGTTTAGCACCATTAATTAATATTTATCAAGCCTCTGCTAATTTATAAATAAATTGTATTATGTATACTTAAGGTATACAACATGATGCTATGGGATACATACAGACAGTAAAATGGTTATACAGGGAAGCAAATTAACATATGCATCATCTCACATAGTTACTCTTTTTCGTGTGTGTGGCAGGAGCAGCTAAGATCTCATTTAGCAGAAATCCCTCATATTGTAATTATATTTACTACAGTTCTTGTTGCACATTAAATCTCTAGACACTCCCAGCATCATCCTTCCCAACATGCTACATTTTTTTTTTGAGATGGAGTCTTGCTCTGTCGCCCAGGCTGGAGTGTGGTGGCGTGATCTCAGCTCACTGCAAACTCCGCCTCCCGAGTTCAGGCCATTCTCCTGCCTCAGCCTCCTGAGTAACTGGGACTACAGGTGCCCGCCACCACGCCCAGCTAAGTTTTTGTATTTTTAGTAGAGACGAGGTTTCACCATGTTAGCCAGGATGGTCTTGATCTTCTGACCTCGTGATCCACCCGCCTCGGCCTCCCAAAATGCTGGGATTACAGGCATGAGCCACCGCACCCAGCCCCAAAATGCTACATTTATATTAATTTGTACTGATATATATATATATATATATATATATATATTTTTTTTTTTTTTTTTTTTTTTTTTTTTGAGGTGGGGGTCTGGCTTTTTCACCCAGGGTAGAGAGCAGAGTGGCATGATCTCGGCTCATTGCAACCTCTGCCTCCTGGGCTCAAGCGATTTGCCCACCTCAGCCTCCCAAGTAGCTAGGACCACAGGCACATGCCTGCCTAAATTTTTGTATTTTTTGGTAGAGACGGGAGTTTCACCCTGTTGGCCAGGCTGGTCTTGAACTACTGAGCTCCAGTGATCCACATGCCTCAACCTCCCAAAGGGCTAGGATTACAGGCTTGGGCCACCGTGACGCATGGCCTGGAAGTGGCTTTTAAAATATTTTACTTCCATCCTTTCGTTATGATGTGTTCCTATTAAAAAGGTGATCATGCCTGTAATCCCAACACTTTGGGAGGACAAGGCAGGAGGATCACTTGAGCCCAGGAGTTCGAGACCAGCCTGGTCAATATAGTGAGACCCCGTCTCAGGCTTATGCCTGTAATCCCAGCACTTTGGGAGGCTGAGGCAGGTGGATCACCTGAGGTAAAGAGTTCGAGACCAGCCTGGCCAACATGGTGAAACCCCATCTCTACTAAACATACAAACATTAGCCTGACATGGTGGCGTGAGCCTGTAATCCAAGCTACCTGGGAAGCTGAGGCATGAGAATCACTTGAACTCAGGAGGCAGAGGTTGCAGTGAGCCAAGATTGTGCCACTGCACTGTAGCCAGGGTGACAAGAGCAAGACTCCATCTAAATAAATAAATAAATGTTTGCGATATTATGAAATGATTAGTTATAATTATAACAAAATCATAAAATGTAACTCACAGTGAAATTAGAGCTATTTATTATTGATTGATGGATTGTGATACCTAATTTTGAGTGTTTCACAAGCCCAACAAATTGATGGGTGGTGTAGGGGAGGTGTGCCCTTAATATTCAGTCCAATTTGAAGTTTATTCTAGTTCAACAATAGTTTAGACAATCCCTTCAGTAAAGTAATGCGCACACCCTCTAGGAAAATGCTGTCTTCCAGCCTTTTCTGGCCAATGCTTACTTCTCTCCCTGAGAAGCGGCATGGTGTGGAAGGTTGAGGGGATGAGGGGCTGGCTCAGAGAACCTTTTGGTAGTAGGGGAGCAAATGTCCTCAGGCAGCAAAAGCCTCTTAAGAAATAACTTGAGTGCTCATATTAGAGAAGGAATGAAAGGCTAACAATCTATGAACTAAGCATCCGCTTTATAAAATTACAATAGGCTGGTGTGGTGGCTCACGCCTGTAGTCCCAGCCCTTTGAGAGGCCAAGCCAGGAGGATCATCTGAGGCCAGGAGTTTGAGACCAGCCTAGCCTAACATAGCAAGACTCCATCTCTATTAAATAAATAAACAAATAAATGTACGACAGAGTAAGTTCAAGTCGAATAAAAGAAATGACAAATATAATTATAATAATAAATATAAGAACAGAAATGAATGAAAAAGAAAACAAAGAGCCACGAGAGAAACATTCTGAAAGTCGTTTATTTGAAAATACCACTTCAATTGACAAACCACTGCACTAATCAAGACAAAATTGTTAGGAATAAAATTGGGGATGATATTGCAGCTGCTGCAGAGATTAAAAAGATAAAGGGAATGTTATAAGCAACTTTATGCCAATAAATTCTGAAGTGGAAAAAGTTCTAGAATTCTGTAACTACCAAAACTGATTAAAGAAGAAATAGAAAACTTGAATAGCTTTGTAACTATTACTGAAATATTTCCATAAGGTCTAGACAGTTTTCCGAGAGAATTTTATCAATCATTCATGAAATAGAGAGTTCTCATACTTAGCAGACTCCTTCAGAAAACAGAAAAAGAGGGAGCACTTCTTAACTCCTTTTATGAGGCTAATATAACCTTGATACCAAAACGAGACAAGAACAGTACAAGAAAGGAAAATTAAAAGTCAGTCTTATGGGCCAGGCGTGGTGGCTCACGTCTCTAATTTCAGCACTTTGGGAGGCTGAGGCAGGCAGATCACTTGAGGTTAGGAGTTTGAGACTAGCCTGGCCAACATGGTGAAACCCACCCCGTCTCTACTAAAAATACAAAAAATTAGCCTGGCATGGCGGCGGGCGCCTGTAATCCCAGCTACTTGGGAGGCTGAGGCAGGAGAATGGCTTAAACCCAGGAGTCGGAGGTTACAGTGAGCTGGGATCATGCCACTGCACTCCAGCCCTGGCAACAGAGCGAACTCCATCTCAAAAAAAAAAAGTCAGTCTTATTATTGAATAAATATGCAGAAGTCTTTTCAAAAGTATTAGTAAATTAAATCCATCAAGCTTGGTATATCCCAAGAATACTGTTTTGTTTAAAGTTTTCAAAATTTATTAATTTAAATCCATGTCATTAGCAGATTAAAGGAGGAAACAATTTCAATAGTTATACGAAAAGATTTTGATAAAATTCAAATCCATTCATGATTAAAAACTACCAATAGGCCGGGCATGGTGGTCAGGAGTTTGGGACCAGCCTGGGCAATGTGGTGGAACCCCGTCTCTACTAAAAATACAAAAACAAAAAATTAGCTGGGTATAATGGGTGAGGGCCTGTAAACCTAGCTACACAAGAGGCTGAAGCAGGAGAATCACTTGAACCCAGGAGGCAGAGGTTACAGTGAGCCGAGATCGCCCCACCTCACTGTAGCCTGGTCAACAGATCGAGACTCCATCTCCAAAAAAAACAAAAACAAAAACAAAAAACAAAACCCTGTCAACAAACTAGGAAGAGAGGGAAGCTTCTTTAGTGTGGTAAAAGGTATTTATCAGAAACATACATCAATCATCAGACCCAGTGGTGGTAAAAAATAGTTTCACAGAAAACCAGGTACAAGACAAGAATACCTACTATTGCTACTTTAATTAACATTGTACTGGAAGTCTTAGCTAGCAGAGAAAACAAAAAAAAGAAAGTACAGATAGCTCTTTTTTTTCTTTTTTCTTTTTTTTTTTTTGAGACGGAGTCTCACTCTGTCCCCCAGGCTGGAGTGCAGTGGCTCGATCTCGGCTCACTGCAAGCTCCGCCTCCCGGGTTCACGCCATTCTTCTGCCTCAGCCTCCCTAGTAGCTGGGACTACAGGCACCCGCCACCACGCCCGGCTAATTTTTTGTATTTTTAGGAGAGACAGGGTTTCACAATGTTAGCCAGGATGGTCTCCATCTCCTGACCTCGTGATCCGCCCACCTCGGCCTCCCAAAGTGCTGGGATTACAGGTGTGAGGCACCGCGCCTGGCCAGATAGCTCTTGACTTAATGATGGTTCAGCTTTAGGATGATGCAAAAAAACTGTACTTTGAGTACCCATACAACCATGCTGTTTGTCAGTTTCAGTACAGTGTTCAATGAATTACATGAGCTATTGAATGCTTTATTATAAAATAGGCTTTGTGTTGAATAATTTTCCCCAACTATAGGCTAATATAAGTCTTCTGAATATATTTCAAGTAGGCTACGCTAAGCTATGATGTTTGCTAGGTTAATTTATTAAGCACATTTTTGACTATAATATTTTCAACCTACAATTAGATTGTTGGGATGTAACCCTGTTGTAGATCCAGTATAAGTACTGCAACAGAAGAAATCAAACTGTCATTTTTCAAGTGAGCCTCAATTATTTAACCAGGTTACTAGATACAATATCAATATACAAAAGTAATTATATACCCCTGTATCAGCAGCAAACTTAAAATGTAATTTTTATAAAGGATACTACTGGAGACAGCCAGCCAAAAAAAAAAAAAAAAGTAGCTAGAAATAAATGTAACAATACAAGGGAAATCTTTCTGGGGAAAGATGTGACATTTGTATTGAAGGATATTAAAGGAGATTTAAATGGAGAGAGGGAAAGTATATAAGGAGAGAAATTTCCACTGCTATTGAAGTGGTCACTTTTCTCTAAATTGATCACAAAATCAGTCATTGTAGTTCCAGTAAAATCCCAACAAGTTTTTTTTTTTTTTTTTTTTTTTTTTTTGGAGACAGAGTCTTGCTCTGTCACCCAGGCTGGAATGCAGTGGCACCATCTCTGCTCACTGCAACCTCCGCCTTTCGGGTTCAAGTGATTCTCCTGCCTCAGCCTCCCGAGAAGCTGGGATTACAGGTGTGCACCACCACACCCAGCTAATTTTTGTATGTTTAGTAGAGACAGGGTTTCACCATGTTGGCCAGGCTGGTCTTGAACTCCTGAGCTCAGGCGATCAGTCTGCCTCGGCCTCCCAAAGCGCTGAGATTACAGTCGTGAGCCACCGCACCCGTCCCCAACAAGAATTTTAATGAAACTTTTCAAAAGCTGATTCCAGAATTTTTATATGTATGCAAGAACAAATGGTCAGTAATAGTGAAGATAATATTGAATCAGTCCAAGTTGGAGGAATTGCCCTACCAGATTTTTAAAGCTGTAGTAGTTGGCACAGAGTGAGATACATACACCAAAGGAACACAATAAAGAATTCGGAATCTGGCCGGGCACGACGGCTCATACCTGTAATCCCAGCACCTTGGGAGGCCAAGGCAGGAGAATCACTTGATGTCAGGAGTTCCATACCAGACTGACCAATATGGTGAAACTTCCTCTGTACTAAAAATATAAAAATTAGCTTGGTGTGGTCACATGCTCCTGTAGTCCCAGCTACTTGAAAGGCTGAGGCAGGAGAATTGCGTGAACCTGGGAAATGGAGATTGCAGTGAGCCGAGATCGCGCCACTGCAGTCCAGTCTGGGCCACAGCGTGAGACTCCGTCCCAAAAAAAAAAAAAAAAAGGAAAGAAACCGGAATCTGACCTATGCATATATATAGAAGCCAAATATATTGCAAAGATGGTATGGATCAGTGAGGAAAGAGGGGACTTTTCATGGTTCCCTGACAGTTGGCAAATCCTTATAATTAAATAAAGTTGAGGCCGGCTGCACTAGCTCCTATCTGTAATCCCAGCACTTTGGGAGGCTGAAGCGGGCAGTTCCCTTGAGCCCGTGTGTTAGAGACTAACCTGGGCAACATGGCGAAACCCTGTCTGTGCAAAAACTTACAAAAATTAGCTGAGTGTGATGGCACACGCCTAGAGTCCCAGCCACTTGGAAGGCTGAGGTAGGTTGATTGCTTGAGCCCAAGATTTGGAGGCTGCAGTGAGCTGTGATTGTGTGCCACTGCACAACAGCCTGGCTGACAGAGCAAGATCCTGTCTCAGACAAACAGACAAACAATTAACTAGAGTTGGAGCCCTACCTTACACCATGTGGAAACACAAATTACAAGGAGAGTCTTAGGGAAAGCTTTAAACTTTCTAGAAGAAGATATAAAAGATGACGACTTTGACTTTGGGATGGGTAGAATTTCTTTCTTTTTCTCTCTCTCTCTTTTTTTTTTTTTTTTTTTTTGAGTCAGAGTTTTGCTCTTGTTGCCCAGCCTGGAATGCAATGGTGTGATCTTGGCTCACCACAACCTCCGCCTCCCGGGTTCAAGCAATTCTCCTGCCTCAGCCTCTGGAGTAGCTGGGATTACAGGCATGCACCACCATACCCGGCTAATTTTGTATTTTTAGTAGAGACAGGGTTTCTCCATGTTGGTCAGGGTGGTCTTGAACTCCCGACCAGGTGATCCACCCGCCTCGGCCTCCCAAAGTGCTGGGATTACAGGCGTGAGCTACCACGCCCAGCCCTGGGCTGGGTAGAATTTTTTAAACAGAAAACCATAAAAGAAGAGATTGTTGCAGTGAACTACATTAAAATTTTTAAGTAGGAGTTTTGTTTTTTTTTCATGGAAAGATACCCTAAAGAAAGTGGAAAGATGGCCGGGTGTGGTGGCTCACACCGGTAATCTCAGCACTTTGGGAGGCTGAGGCAGGTGGATCACTTGATGTCAGGAGTTTGAGACCAGCGTGGTCAACATAGTGAAACCCTGTCTCTACTGAAAATACAAAACTTAGCTGGGCATGGTGGCACATGCCTGTAGTTTCAGCTACTCGGGAGGCTGAGGCATGAGAGTCGCTTGAACCTGGGAGGTGGAGGCTGCAGTAAGCCAAAAACACTGCACTCCAGCCTGGGCAACAGAGTGAGACTGTCTCAAAAAAAAAAAAAAAAAAAAAAAAGGTGAAAGATAAGGCCAGTGCACTGCTAGCTCCATGGTATGTTCATGTGAACTAGAAAAAAGGTCTGCTGTTCTCAAGACTTTTCACATCAGCTGTTGGAAACTTGCAGTAATAAAGATTCATACTTACCTCAATGTTTACCATGATAGATTCAAACGTCCAGAATGTGAAGCGTGCCGTCTAGGACTGTGCATCCCACCGTTGTGTGTGGGATAACCTTGGCCATGATTTACAAATCTGGAGGAGGTAGTTGTCACACCTGTAATTAACAATTAACGTTCACAAGATATTCAAAATGCTCGCATGTCAGTGGGGGAAAAACCCCAATAAGAAAATGAGTACAAGTTATGAGCATAATTGTTAGAAGAGAACATCGGAATCGTCAGTAGCTATATGAAAAGATGTTTAGGCTGCATTATAGCCAGGGATATACAGATTAAAATAACTCATCTGCAAGTTATTCCTCCCAACCAAGT
The DNA here is from genome assembly GCF_049350105.2 of Macaca mulatta. Taxonomy (NCBI): domain Eukaryota; kingdom Metazoa; phylum Chordata; class Mammalia; order Primates; family Cercopithecidae; genus Macaca; species Macaca mulatta. The sequence goes on from NC_133408.1 coordinate 49,323,767, forward strand.
TGGCTAAAATTAAAAAGTCAAGATAGGAGCGTAAGTTGAATTAACCTTTTTGAAAGCCAATTTGGCATCTGGTGATACAGTTAAAGACTCACCTGTACCGTGATGCGGCAATTTCACTCCTAAATATATACACTAAAGAAACTTAGGCATGCCGGGCGCGGTGGCTCATGCCTGTAATCCTAGTACTTTGGGAGGCAGAGGTGGGAGTGGCGCTTGAGCCCAGAAGTTCGAGACCAGCTGGACAACATAGTGAGACCGCCATCTGTACAAAAAAATTTAAAAATTACCCAAGCATGGTGGCACATGCCTGTAGTCCCAGCTACTCAGGAGACTGAGGCAGGAGGATCACTTGAGCCTGGGAGATGGAGGCTGCTGCAGTGAGCTTTGATAACAACATTGTACCCCAGCCTGGGGGACAGAGCCAGACCCTATTTCAAAAGAAAATTAAATAGTTAAATAAACTTGTTTGCCCTGGAAAACCAGTTCAGAAATTTTGAAAATAGTTAACATATGAAAACAACCCAGCCAGCCATCAACAGGAGAAAGAATATAATAAAACTCTGTTGTAACAAAAGATTAATGATAGAAAAGCATATGGATTTATTTACTGAAAGTTATGAACTCTATATACCCAGGGCCTCTCCTTCGTGAGCACTAAGTAAGTGTTTATTGGATGGGTGGATGGAAGCATCGTCCTCATCTTACAGATAAAAGGACTAAGCCCGAGAGAGGACTCCAAGTCACACAGGGCATAATGGCAGGACTGGCCTCGATCCTGGGGCTGTCTGACATCCCAGAAGTGCCGACGTTGGTGCGCTCTGATAGTGCTTGAGCGGGGAGGAAGCAATGCCTTCAGCCCCTCCCTGATCTTAGCCAACCTCTCCACTCTTTGACTGACACTTTGAGAGGCCGAGGCAGGCAGATCACTTGAGCCTAGGAGCTCCAGACCAGGCTGGGCAGCATAGTGAAACCCCCTCTCTACAAAAAAATGCAAAAATTAGCCAAGCATGGTATCACACACCTGTAGTCCCAGCTACTTGAGAGGCTGAGGTGGGAGTGGCGCTTGAGCCACTTGTTTTTGAGCCCAGGTTTTTATTTGAGCCCAGGAGGTTGAGGCTGCAGCGACCTATGATGGCACTATTGCACTCCAGTGTGGGCAACACAGCGAGACCCTGTCTCTATTTAAAAAAAAGAAAAAGATTGATGTTCATCTTGCGTACAGTGCTCTGCAAACCCTGCCTGAAGCCCCCTTCCCTTCTAACCAGCCCCTTCTAGGTAAATTCTGGAGCTTGGTGCATTCTCATGTGTACATCCATTACTGTGTCCATGCGCTTTGCTACAACCACGATCTGCATCACTGGAAGGAGTGGGGCCCGCGTTGACTGTGACTTTCATCACAGTATCACTTGCTGTCATGGCCTGAGGAAGGGACCAAGGAATGATCTGAAACTTCCCTTTGTGCTGAGTGTCTCCCTTACCTGCAGTGCGCTGGCCGCGTTCAGAGCTGCATGCAGGACGGTGCTCTTGGAGGCGGAGTTTTACTCTCTGGTCTTCATTCAACACAACCTTTTCGGGAGCCTCCTGCTTCAAGCTATGGGCCAAATGGTAGCTAAAGATGTCGCATTGAATACAATCAACTAGGACCCTGCTATTCTAATGAAGGGAAACGGATGATAAACCAAAAGGCAATGTTAGATGGCGCCAGGTGCTGTGAGGAAGACACGCTAGGTCTCAGGGTAGAGCGGGAAGAGGTGGTACCAGCTTCTTTAGTCATCCAGGGAGGCCTCTCCAGGGAGGATGACAGAACATCAGAGGGAAGAAGCAAGGAGAACCAGCCACACTCAGAGCTGAGAAAGAGCGTCAGGAAGATAGGGGCAGCGAGTGCCAGGGCTCTGCAGGGATGAGCTTGCCTGGCAGGGAGCAATACCAAGGAAGTTAATAGGGCCTGGGTCATGCCAGGGCCTTGTAGGCAGAAGCCTTAGGTCTCTTTGTAAGAGACCCTTTGGTCTCCCCTTTGAACTAGACCCTTTCAAAGAGGTACAGTAGAAAGCAAATTCCCCATGGGCACCGGCAGGATGATTTCACAGATTCTAATCAAATCATGGGAAATAGAGAAAGTTGGGTGAACTACAACAGTCTATGAATGAGTTAAAAGTGACTACGAGTCTGCTGCCCATCTTGCAGCCCATATCTGTTGAGCTGTAACATATTTAAGCATTCAGATCTAAAGGCCGTTGCTAAATAAAGCCAGGGTGTCCATGTCGTTCGCTCCAAAGAGCATTTCGCAGGCAGCCGGTCCAGGCGCTGCTGCCCACCACCTCTCTGACCTTGTGTGAGTCTCGGGGCCTCTTTCTGCCCAACTTTGCTCATCTGTGAAACGAGTGGGTTACCCAGATCCTCCCCCAAGGAGCTCCGTAGCTGTAAAACCTCATGAGACTCACCGGAGCAGTTACTTTGGTTGACTATCGCCAGCAGAACCGAAAAGGACGTTTTCCAGCAATGTAGATCTGTTCAAAAATAGATGAGCTGGCCAGGCACGGTGGCTCGTGCCTGTAATCCCAGCACTCTGGGAGGCTGAGGCAGGTGGATTATGAGGTCAGGAGTTCAAGACCAGCCTGGCCAACACAGTGAAACCCCATCCCTACTAAAAATACAAAAAAAAAAAAAAAAAAAAATTAGCCAGGCATGGTGGTGGGTGCCTGTAGTCCCAGCTACTTGGGAGGCTGAAACGGGAGAATCACGTGGACGACCACCTGCCAGGGAGATTGTCACCTCTTATCCTTTTTTTTTTTTTTTTTGAGATGGAGTCTGTCTCTGTCACCCAGGCTGGAGTGTAGTGGCACAATCTCGGCTCACTGCTACCTCTGCTTCCTGGATTCAAGCGATTCTCCTGCCTTAGCCTCCCAAGTAGCTGGGATTTCAGGTGTGCGCCACCATGTCCTGCTAATTTTGTATTTTTAGTAGAGATGGGGTTTCACCATGTTGTTCAGGCTGGTTTCGAACTCTTGGCCTCAAGTGTTCCACCTGCCTCAGCCTCCCGAAGTGCTGGGATTCCAAGCATGAGCCACCGTGCTCTTGCCTTATCAATCCTTCTAAATGCCAGATCCTCCAAGTCTTCCCAAAATACTCAGCCAGAAACAGATTCTTCTTCTTCTGATCTCTGATATGACTTCATTTGTATCTCCCTTTTGATTTTCCTTTTTTTTTTTTGAGACGGAGTCTCGTTCTGTCACCCAGGCTGGAGTGCAGTGGTGTGATCTCAGCTCACTGCAACCTCCACTGCCCAGGTTCAAGCGATTCTCCTGCCTCGGCCTCCCAAGTTAGCTGGGACTACAGGTGCACACACTATGCCTGGCTAATTGTTTTGCGTTTTTGGTAGAGACAGGGTTTCGCCATGTTGGCCAGGCTGGTGTCAAACTCCTGAGCTCCAGTGACCCGCGTAGTAGTTAGGATTTGGTGCGCTCTCTCCCTTTTGGTTTTGAGCCTAAAGACATTCTGCCCTTATAGTTCACTTACCAAGGCCTTCTGCTTCTAAAATGTAGAAGGGAGGGGATGTGTGTGTGAGTGTGAGTGTGTGTGTGTGAGTGTGTGTGAGTGTGTGTGCGTGTGTGTGTATATGTCTTTGCACCTATTTCTGTCCCCATCTTGCCAGCACTTGGCTAAGTACTGCATTAAGCATCATGGGTGAAATAGGATTGGAGAAGGTCGGACCAGATCAGTGGCTCCCAAAGCCACTGGGTTGGCTGGGTTGGACCAGTGCTGCACTGGCCTGAGAACTGAACTGCTCGCGTGTTTCCAGGAATATAGCTCACCAGGCTCCTACCCTGACATTCTGGTGTAGAAGGCCTGGGGTGGAACCTTAGAATCTGTAATATTTCGAAACCCACCTCTGATTCCCATGCACTGCTAGTTGTAAGTTCACTGGGCTTGGTTCCCTGAAAGAGCACTTTCTCCTGGTAACAAGTTCTGTGACTCTCTCTGGCCCACTCAAGCTCCTTAGATTGGTGTGTTAGGAGCTCTATGACTTGCCTTTGAAATATTTTTCCAGCTTCAAAGTCCTAGACTTCTACTCCAGCTGAACTGGCCTGTGTATTATGAGTCACCTGAACATACTTTTTGATTTCCTGAAGCCTCTGTTATTGTTCAGAGCCTTTTGCTGGTCCCTACCTATAAAACTCATTTCCATCCTTTAGAGCCGAGCCGAAAAGTCTGTCTCCTTTGATCATTTTCCTGACCGTCGCAACCTATTTCTAACCTCTCCCCTCTTTTTTATCCTCAGCTCTATTAAAGTATCATTAACAAACAAAAGTTGTACATATTTATGGTGTATAATGTAATGGTTTGGGGTTTTTATTTTCTCCCTCTGTCACCCAGGCTGGAGTGCAGTGGCATAATCAGGACTCACTGCAGCCTCCACCTCCTGGGCTCAAGCGATCTTCCTGCTTCAGCCGCCCGCATAGTTGGGACTATAGGCATCTGGCCCAGCTAATTTTATATTTTTTCTATTTTAGTAAAGCCAAAGTCTGGCTACATTGCCCAGGTTGGTCTTGAACTCCAGCAGCACAATCTGAGCTCACTGCAACCTCCACCTCCCGGGTTCAAGCCTCAGCTTCCTGATTAGCAGGGACTATGGACGTATGCCACCATGCCTGGCTAATTTTTGTATTTTTAGTAGAGACGAGGTTTTGCCATGTTGGCTAGGCTGGTCTCAAACTCCTGACCTCAAGCAATCCTCCCACCTCGTCCTCCCGAAGTGCTGGGATTACAGGCGTGAGCCACCACAGCCAGCCCAATGTGATGTTTTGATACATGCATACATTACAAAGTGATTTCCACAACCTGACTATATACCCAGTAGTTCATGGTCCGTGTGTGTGTGTTGAGAACACTTGAGATCTACTGCCTTAGCAAATGTCATATATATGATTACGAGATTATTAACTATAGTCACCGTGCTGTACCTTAGGTCCCCAAAACCTACTTTTCTTGCATAAGTAAAACTTTTGCTTTGACTGACTGGGGGATCTTGAGTATGTGCAGATTTTGGTACATGCAGGGGGTCCTAGCACCGATCTCCCGAGTGTACCAAGGGATGCCGTGTGTATATAAAATCACATCTTTATTACCCATTTATTTGTTGTTGGATGTTTAGGCTGTTTACATATCTGGCTATTGTAAATAGTGCCACAGTGTACATGGGTGTGCAGATAACTTTTAACAATACTGATTTCAATCCCTTTGTGGTGTTGCTGGATCATATTAGTGTTGGGGGGACCCTCTGTGCTGTTTCCTATAATGGCTGTACCAATTTGTATTCCCACCAACAGTGTACAAGGCTGCCCTCTTCTCCACGACTCACTACCACTCATGTGTCTTTTTGCTAATATCCCTTCCAACAGGTATCAGGTGATACCTCATCGTGGTTTTGAGTCAAATTTTCCAGATGATTAATGATGTTGAACAGCTTTTCATATACCCGTCGGCCGTTTGCGCATCTTTTTTTAGAGAGAGACAGGGTCTTGCTCTGTCATGCAGGCTGGAGTGCAGTGGTGCGATCATGGTTCACTGTAGCCTTGAACTCCTGGCCTCAAGTGATCCTCTTGTCTTGGCCTCCCAAAGATTTTGAGATTACGTGAGCCACTGCGCCAGGCCTTATGTGTCTTCTTCTGAGATCCTTAGCCCATTTCCTTTTTTTTTTTTTTTGAGATGGAGTCTTGCTCTATCACCCAGGCTAGAGAGGCTGGAGTGCAGTGGCGTGATCTGGGCTCACTGCAACCTCCGCCTTCTAGGTTCTAGCAATTCTCCTGCCTCAGCCTCCCAAGTAGCTGGGGTTACAGGTGCCCGCCACCACACCCAGCTAATTTTTGTATTTTTAGTAGAGACTGGGTTTCACCATGTTGGCCAGGTGGGTCTCGAACTCCGGACCTCAAGTGATCCACCTGCCTTGGCCTCCCAAAGTGCCGGGATTACAGGTGTGAGCCACCGTGCCCAGCTGCCTTAGCCCATTTTCTAAACAGGGTGCTTGTTTTCTTGTTATTGCATTGTTAACTTTTCCTCTCTTTCCAGCCCCCTCTTCTGTGAGACTGTGCACACTTTGAGGGCCTGTATCTTGTCTTAGATGCTTTATCTGTTCTTTGCCTTATGGAACTGGTTACATAAAACGTTCTTAGCTGAATTTCCCCCTGCCTCTCGCCTTCTCCTTGTTAATGAGTATTGAGTGCTGTGTGCGAGCATCTAGTTCAGTTCCTAGACGCCCACAAGCAAAATAGGTCAGTGCCCTGCTGGGAGTAGGGAGAGGTTGTCAGGGTCTTCTTTGGATTTGTGGCCAGACAGGCGACTGTGGAGCAGGCCAGGCACTCTGGGGACAGGATGATGCGTTCTGGCTGGAGGATACAGGGAGGCTTCCCAGGGACCCTAACACAGCCTGCTGCCCTGGACCCTTGCTGGGGAACTTCCTTCTCACCCACTATGTCTGTCCGCAGGCTCTTGGGTCTTCTGCAGTGGTGGAGGTGACAGTGGTGGCAGCTGTGGCGGTCACCGTGGTGATGTGGCTGCTGTACTGTCATTATCTTACGGCAAAACCCGCAGGCCTGACACACACAGTGTCTCCCTGTAAGTTCGCGCCATGATGGCTCAATTAGGGACCCATCGGACTGGGCTCAACATCCAGGCCAGCTGCATAATTGAAAGCACATTTTCTCCTCCAAAGCTGCAGCTGGTTTGGTTCTGCTCATGCAGAAAGGGATCTAACCTTGCATAACATAGGAAATGAACAGTTGAGAGAGAAGCCAAATTCAATTTCAGTCAGATATGTTGAGGCTAAGTCCATGATCTATGGAAGCAGGGGCAGGAGCCGTGCGCCTGTGGAAAGGGGTGCTCTCAGCAGTCTATTAATCACGGCCGCCCGCCCGGCGCTGCCGCCACTGCCGGGTGCCACCGCGCCCGCGCGCCCCCTCCGATGCGGGCTGGAGCGCAGCCAAGCACTCCAGAAGTTAACCTCTTAAAGACCCGGAGCTGCTTTCTGTTGAATAAATGTAATTTTGTGGTCAGAAATAAATGCTTGTGATATAGCAGGAGCTTTGAAAACAACGGCAAGCCGGAGCGATTACAAATTGCTCCATGTTGTAGAAGTCAACAGCAGACATCAAAATTCCACGTGGAGGGCAAATTGATTTCGGCCCAGAGCTCTGCAGCTATTCAATAAAAGTCCTATTAAACCATTGTATGTAATGAACAATCCAGAGCAAATCTAATATTTTCAGTGGATAATTATTTTTAACATCCTCTCGGTAACCGCTGGTAGATTTCTTGGATGTTTACAGCTTGAACTCGGCCAGAGTGGGCCTTCCCAGCTGTCATTTGGCATCTCTGCAGGGGGACCCGCTCCAGGGACGCAGCTGCCTACATGGCTCCTGAACATGGAGCTCTGGGCCTGGGGTTCAGGCTGCCAAGGAAGGGTGCATGTTTCTGAATCTTCCAGTACCTGGGACATAGTAGGTCCCTGGACAATGCTTGTTGGATTGAGCTGAACTGAGTTGAAATGCACAAGAGGAAGCTCTAAGAACCCCGGAATAACTTAGGAAAATGATATTGTGGCAAAGTTAACTCAGAATCTGAGGCTGAAGAGACCAGTGGGTTGCAGGTAAGGAAACTGAGGTCCCTTGTGATAGAGGAATGTCAGCCTCTATGGGAGTCAGGACAGAGCTGGCACCCCAGGAAGCCCCAGCACTTACCCATTTCACTTCCCTTTTTTGGAGATGGAGTCTTGCTCTGTCGCACAGGCTGGAGTGCAGGGGTGCGATTTCGGCTCATTGCCACCTCCGCCTCCCAGGTTCGTTATTCTCCTGCCTCAGCCTCTGGAGTAGCTGGGATTACAAGCACACACTACCACGCCTGGCTTATTTTTGTATGTTTAGTAGAGACAGGGTTTTGCCATGTTGGCCAGGCTGGTCTCGAACTCCTCACCTCAAGTGATCCACCTGCCTCAGTCTCCCAAAGTGCTAGGATTACAGGCATGAGCCACTATGCCCAGCCCCCATTTCACTCCTGTTCTGTTCTGTTCTGTTTTGGTTTTGACTTTTTTTTTTTTTTTTTTTTTTAAATGAGACAGTCTTACTCTGTGGCCAGGCTGGAGTGCAGTTGTGTGATCATAGCTCACTGCAGCCTGGACCTCCTGGGCTCAAGCAGCCCTCCAGCCTCAGCCTCCTGAGTGGCTGGGACTACAGGTACACACCACTACACCCAGCTAATTTTTGCATTTTTCTGAAGAGATGAGGGCTTGCTGTGTTGCCCAAGATGGTCTTGAATTCTGGCTTCAAGCAGTCCTCCCACAAAGGCCTCCCAAAGTGTTGGGATTACAGGCATGAGCCACCACGCCCGCCTCACTTCTGTTCTTGACAGCTTGCAAAGTGCATTCTTTGTCATCTTTGTCAAGGAAGCCACACTGGGAGAGTCACCAAAGCGATCTTGTTGCCCCTCTACTGTTCCCACCCCCAGGATGCTCCCCTACCCTGCTCATGACGGGGCTGCAACCCTGCTCCTTTCTAGACCAAGAGCTTCTCAGGGAAGGTCTGTTCATTCATTGATTCATTAAATATTTGCTGAGCATGTGTGCCAGGCTAGACCAGAATTAGACCCTGGTTAGTGGTGGTAGGTGAATGAGTGCAGCCGTTGCTTTCATGAAGCTTAACAGTTTAGCAAGATCTGTATGCCCATGTGGCACAGTGTTTGGTGCTCTGTTAAGTGATGGTGGATGGGTGGATGGATTGGTGGATGGTGGCTGGGTGGGTGGATGGATGATTTGATAGATAAATGGGAATGGATAGATGCTTGATTGCATGGAGGGATGGGTGATTGCGTGGAGGGATGGGTGAATAGGGGATAGATGGATGGGTGATTGGATAGAAGGATGGATGGATAGATGATTGGATAGAGGGGCTGATGGCTGGATGATTGGATAAAGGGATAGATGGATGGATGATAGGATAGAGCTATGGATGGATGAAGGGAGAGATGGAGGGAGGGAGGGAAGGAGTGAGGGAGGGATGGATGATTAGCCGGGAGGGAGGGAGGGAGGGAGGGAGGGAGGGAGGGATGGATGGATGGATGGATGGATGGATGGATGGATGGATGGATGGATGGATGGATGGATGGATGGATGGATGGATGGATAGATGGATGGATGGTTAGATGGTTAGCCTAGAGGGAAGGATGGATGGATGATGGATGGATGGATGGATGGATGGATGGATGATTAGAAAGCAGTATGTGTCTGTAAGAATAGATTGACTCTTACTCATTTTCGTCTCTTGGAGTAAAGTCATCCAACTTCTAACACTCTGTCATACAGTATTTATTTGACTATTGTGGAATTTAAATTTCTAGGGTATTTTATTTTCTGCAGATCTCCCTTCCCTTGGAAAAACTCAATATGGATGTTAATTAGGTTTTACTAAAGTTCCATCGATTTAATGCAGTCATTCCTTAAATGAAACTGACACCAAGGACCAGATGGCCAAAGGGAGCCCACATTCATGTGTGTGGTTCTGAGGAGGGAGCATAGGATGCAGTTTGGTAACAGCTAAGAGCCCTGAGGAGTTTGTTGCTGAATGTGGAGTATTCCATGTCTCGTCCCTCCCCCAGTCATTTTCCAACTATGTCACAACTCTCTTTGCTAATAATATGTTGCACAGCATTTTATGTCTACAAAGTACCATTTCCATGATGTCGCTCACCCTTCCTCACCACCCTGTGCCCGAGGCATCATCACCATTCTGAGTTACCAACAAGAGGGGTAGCAAAGATTCCAAGAGGCAAAGCAGGGACTCCCACCTCCAGGCTCCAGCCTCTCCTCCCCTCCACCCTCTCCTGGTCCTGTCCTGAAATCTTTGGCTTCCTTGAACCTTGTTATGCCCAGGCAAATGTCACGATCGTGCAACTGTATTCCCACCACCTCCAATGAGTGTCCCCAGCCTGACGGGATCACACGTTTGTCCAGCCACCTGCACAGAAAAGCCTCATGGACAGCTCTGCGAGGTCAGAAATAGACCGAACAGGGTCACTCGGTCGGAAGAGGTGGTAGTGTTAGAACCCAGGTGTTTGAACTTGGTTTAATATTCATTCCACTCTCTCACACACACATAAGGGCACATGACCACTATTAATCAAATTTTTAAAAACTCAGCCAGGCACAATGGCTCATACTTGTAATCCCAGCAATTTGGGAGGCCAAGATGGGCGGATTATCTGAGGTCAGGAGTTTGAGACCAGCCTGGCCAACATGGTGAAACCCTGTCTCTACTAAAAATACAAAAATTAGCTGGGCGTGGTGGCACACGCCTGTCATCCCAGCTACTCAGGAGGCAAGGGGAATCACTTGAACCCGGGAGGCAGAGGTTGCAGTGAACTGAGATTGTGCCACTGCACTCCAGCCTGGGCAACAGAGCGAGACTCCATCTCAAAAATAAATAAAGGGAATTTAGCATAAAGTCATTAATGTTGACTGTTTCAGCCTGGGTGACAGAGCGAGATTCTGTCTCAAAAAAACAAACAAACGTGAGCTCCGTGTCTGTTTCATCTGTTCCCCTCTAAGCATAAACTTCCTGAACCTTCTAAGTCCAGCCAGGTGGGCCAGTGGTCACCGAGATCCCTCCTCGCTGGGGGACAGAATAGGCCTCTCCCTGCTTTGATGCTGTTCTTTGGCCTTGTCCCCTGCCTCCTTTCCTGGACCACCTACGAGGACCTAGAGGGACACAGTACTGGGGGCAGGAGCTGGGAAAGACCTGCCATGGTGCACTGATAGAAATTGAGACTCACTTGGAGAAATTTCCTCTGAAACACAGCAGACTCTTAGTGCAGCCCTTTGAGCAGATGAAGGAGGGTGAAAAGAAGACCATCCCTTCAGCTCCAGCTGCGTGCCAGAAGCTTCGCTTACATTATCCCATTTCATCTGCACAGCAGCTCAGCCTGGAGGGGAGAGGAGTAAATGGGCCCAGAGAGATCAAGTAACTTCGTTGGAGCTTGTCAGCCTTGAGCTGAAACTTGGACTATGATGTCGAACTCAGAAGCCCATGCTTATTCTATAAAGCCTGGAAAGTATCTTGGAATTGCTTTAGAAGTAGGAAAAGAGTGGAAACCTGTGAGATTACACTGTCTTCCAGCATAACAAGAAAAGAGAAGCCAATTGGGTGTGGTGGCTCACACCTGTAATCCCAGCACTTGGAGAGGCTGAGGCAGGAGGATCACTTGAGCCCAGGGAGTTTGAGTCCAACCGGGGCAACATAGTGAGACCGCATCTCTACCAAAAAAAAACAAAAACAAAAACAGAAACCCATGAAATGATCCATGGGTACATAGGAAAGGAGAGAAACTCGTTCCTAGGGCTGTGGGAGGAATGACCGCAGGCCTGGCCTGGGAAAGAGCTTTGCTTTTCAGGGAGCCCCTTGGTGTTTGGGGACTTAGGAGAGCAAGTCTGGCCCCAAGATGTGGGGCGAGGCATCCCCACAGAGCACACATCAGCAGATAAGGGCCGTCGCTCTAGGAACACAGTCTTGTCCTGGCGCAGGCATGAGGAGGGCTCAGAAGTTTGGCTGGGAGCATTCCTGCCGTCCTTACTGAGGAGCTACCACTGTGGACCAGGACACCCCCATGATAGGAGCAGATTCCCGGGGTATAGACACTGCTTCCCTTTTCACACTGTCTCCTGAATTTTCTCCTGGGTTCCCACTTAGAGGAGCAGAGAAAACCAAACCGATAAGTCACTGATCTTGGAGTCAGATCTGGATTTGAATCCTGACATCATCGTTTGCCAGCGTGACCTTGAATATCTCATGTCCGCTTCTCTGTCCCATCCATATAACAGGAAATGTCTCTCACAGAGTGTAGACATGATATGCACATGTTTAAAGATGATGGCATAAAAGCAGTGCTGGATGGGAGCTGGTAGCTAGTTATTGATCATAGAACCCTCCAGGTCCTTTAACCTCTCCAATAGCCGTACTCTTCCAGGATTTAACCTTCTGGGGCTCTCCCTGTATCCCTGTCCCATCTACACTCCAGAGTAACCTCATCTGGGCTGTTTGGGCCTGGCTTTTCCACATTTTTCCCTCTGGCCTGGGCCTGTCATCCAACGTCAGACCTCCCTGGGGCTCCCACTTTGGGCACCTCACTAACTAATAATCTTCACTTCCCATGTCAACACGGGCACCTCCGTATGCCCCATTTCAGGAGAGGTAACCAGCCCCTAGTTGCCCTGGCCAGAACTCTGGGAGAAGCTATGTTCACTATTAGATCCTGTGAATTCTTTTTATTGTTATTATTATTATTATTTACTATTATTATTGTGTTGGGCTCTTGCTCTGCTGCCCAGGCTGGAGTGCATTGGTGTGATCATAGCTTACTGCAGCGTCAAACTCCTGGGCTCGAGTGATCCTCCCGCCTCAGCCTCCCGAGTAGCTGGGACTACAGGCGCACGCCACCACTCCCTGCTGAGACCCTGTGAATTCTATTCCCCTAACCTCACTGGAATCGGCTCCCTCCTTCCCAGGAGTTAGCTTCCTCCCTCTCTTTCCTGGACTGGTCTATCTACCACCAGTTGCCATCCTGTCCCAAGTGATTGCTTCATTTCCCACCCTGATTGACATCCTCAGGGACTCCCCCTCAGCATAAGCTGCCGCCCCTGGGTGTGGTCCCCTGCACCTCCCTCCACAGGCTGGCCCCTGCCTGCCTCCTCACCTCACGTCTCCCCAGTCACCTCCTCTGTTCCCAGGCACGGCGGGTCCCTGCCCTTCTCTGAACAGGTCACTCTGTTTGAACACGTCTCTGTGTCTTTGAATAGCCCTCCTCTCCCTGCTGAAGCCTTGTCCCTCCCACCACGAATAAAGATGATCTTTGTCTTCTTTAAAACTTGCCCTAAGTTTGCAAAACACAGGATGCAGAGCAGCGTCTGTAATAGCCTATCATTTGTGTTTGAAAAAAAAAAAAAAAATAGGGCTGGGCATGGTGGCTCATGCCTGTAATCCCAGCGCTTTGAGAGTCTGACGCGGGTGTGTCACCTGAGCTCTGGAGTTTGAGACCAGCCTGGCCAACATGATGAAACCCCGTCTTTACTAAAATACAGAAAATTAGCCAGGCATGCTGGTGTGCAAATGTAGTCCCAGCTACTTAGGGTAGGAAAATCAGAGACAGGAGAATCATTTGAACCTGGGAGACAGAGGTTGCAGTGAGCCAAGATCATGCCACTGCACTCCAGCCTGGGTGACAGAGCAAGACTCTGTCTCAAAAAAAAAAAAGGGAAGACTGTATGTCTATAGATGATTGTAAATGCGTAAGTACCTCTGGGAGGATGCCCAAGACCATCTTTACCTCCAGACCAGGCAGCTGGAGGACAGGTGGATGTGGATGGGAGGAAGACCTACTTTTCACTGTCAACTTTTGTTTTCACTTTGCTTTTCTTTACAATTAAATGACTTTTAGTGTATTCACCAAGTCGTGCAGCCATCATCCTAATTCCAGGACATTTTTGTCAGCTCAGAAAGAAACCTCATACTGGCCGGGCGCGGTGGCTCACATCTGTAATCCCAGCACTCTGGGAGGCCAAGTCGGGCAGGTCACTTGAGGTCAGGAGTTTGAGAACAGCCTGGCTAACGTGGTGAAAACCTGTCTCTACTAAAAAAGAAGTACAAAAACATTAGCCAAGCATGGTGGTGGGCACCTGTAATCCCAGCTACTCAGAAGGCTGAGGCAGGAGAATCACTTGAACCCCGGAGGCGGAGGTTGCAGTGAGCTGAGATTGCACCACTGCACTCCAACCCGGGTAACAAAGTGATACTCTGTCTAAAAAGAAAGAAACCTCATACCCTTTAGCAGTCACTCCTCATTTATCCCAACCCCAAACCTTGGCAACCATGAATTCCCCTTCTATCTCTGTAGATTTGGCCATTCTTAACATTTCATATCAATGAGATCAAATAATATATTAGTTTTTTGTTCCTGGCTTTTACTTAACCATGGTTTCGATATTCTTCTGCGCTCTAGCATATACCAGTACTTGCTTTCATTCTTTTTATAGCTGAATAATATTCCATTGTATGGATATCCCATGTTTTATTTATCCAATTATTAGCTGATGGCCATTGGTAGTTTTTTTCCCCCACTTTTTGGCTTTTATGAATAATGCTTCTATGAATATTCATATACAAGTTTTTGTGCAGGTAAACATTTTTGTCTGTCTTGCCTATGCACCTAGGAGTAGAATTGCTGGGTAATAGGGTAACTATTTTTAACATTTTGAGAGACAGCCAAGCTGATTTCCAAGGTGGCTGCATGATTTTACATTTCTGTCAGCAGTGTAGAAGGGTTCCAATTCAATTTCTCAACATCCTTTCTAACACTTAGTATCATTTTTTTTTTTTTTTTTTTGAGACAGGGTCTCGCTCTGTTGCCCAGGCTGGAATGCAGTAGTGTGATCTCAGCTCAATGCAACCTCTGCCTTCCAGGTTCAAGTGATTCTCCTGCCTCAGCCTCCTGAGTAGCTGGGATTACAGGCGCGTGCCACCACGCCCAGCTAATTTTTTTGTATTTTTAGTGGAGACGGGGTTTCACCATGTTGGCCAGGCTGATCTCGAACTCCTAACCTCAGGTGATCTGCCCGCCTCAGTCTCCCAAAGTGCTGGGATTATAGGCATGAGCCACCGCGCCTGGCCCCATTATCTGTCTTTTTGATGATAGTCATCCTAGTGGATGTTGTGGTATCTCATTGTGGTTTTGATTTGCATTTCCCTAATGAGTATTGGCATTGAGCATCTTTTCATGTGCCTGTTGGCCATTTGTATCTTTGGAGAAATATCTATTCAGATCCTTTGCCCATATTCTAATTCAATTACTTTTATTAAATTTTTTATTTTTAATTTTTGTGGGGACGTATATATTTATGGGGTAGGGCACAGGGCACATGAGATGTTTTGATACAGGCATGCTATGTGTAATAATCTCATTATGGAAAATGGAGTATCCATCACCTAAAGCATTTATCCTTTGTGTTACAATCCGATTATCCTTCTTTAATTACTTTTAAATGTACAATTAAGTTATTGACTGTAACCACCCTGTTGTGCTATCAAATAATAGGTCTTAATTCGTTCCTCCTGGCTTTTTTGGTACCCATTAACCATACCACCTTTCCGGCTCCACTACCCCTCCCAGTCTCTAGTAACCATCCTTCTACTCTCTGTCCAAGAGTTAAATTGTTTTTATGTTTATATCGCACAAATACATGAGAATATGAGATGTTTGTCTTTCTGTGCCAGGCTAATTGTTTTTTTTATTTAATGAGTTGTAAGAGGGCTTATATATTCTGGAGTATCTTTTCAAAACTTCCATTCTGCGGGTTGTGTTTTCACTTTTTTTTTTTTTTTTTTGGAGACAGAGTCTCACCTTGTTGCGCCAGGTGGGTGCAGTGGCACGATCTCGGCTCACTGCAACCTCTGCCTCCCAGGTTCGAGCCATTCTTCTGCCTCAGACTCCTGAGTAGCTGGGATCACAGTTGTGTGTGCCACCATGCCCCGTTAATTTTCGTATTTTTAGTAGAGACAGGGCTTTGCCATGTTGGCCAGGCTGGTCCCGAACTCCTGACCTCAGGTGATCCACCTGCCTCAGCCTCCAAAAGTGCAGGGATTACAGGTGTGAGCCACTGCACCCAGCCTCTCTTTTCACTTTCTTGGTAGCATCTTTAGAAGCACAGAAGTTTTACATTTGATTAAATCCAATTTATCGATTTTTCTTTTGGTATTTCTGCTTTTGGCATCATACCTAAGAAACCATTGCCTAATCCAAGGTCATAAAGGTTTATACCTGTGTTTTCTTTTAAGATGTTTTATAGTTTCAGCTCATACATTTTGGTCTTTGATTTATTTTGAGGTAATTTTTTGCATATGGTGTGAGGTAGGGATCAAACTTTGCTCTTTTGCATGTGGATATCCAGTCGTCCCAGCAACATTTGTTGAAACACTGTTCTTTTACCATGGAATTGTCTTGTCACTCTTGTCAAAAATCAGTTGATCATACTATGAGGGTTCCTTTCTGGGCTGTATTGATCTATATGTTTATCCTTATGCCACTACCAGTTCTGGTCAATGTAGCTTTGTATTTAGTATTGAAATTGGGAGGTGTGACTCCTCCAACCTTGTTTACTTTTTCAAAATTATTTTAGTTATTTGGGGTCACTGCATTTTCGTATGAATCTTAGAATCAACTTGTCAATTTCTGCAAAGAAGCCAGCTGGGTCTTGGCACAGGGGTTCTTGCCTGTAATTCTAACACTTTGGGAGGCCAAGGTGGGAGGATCACTTGAACCTAATAATTCAAGACCAGCCTGGACAATATAATGAGATCTCATCTCTCCAAGAAAAAGGTTAAAGATTAGTCAAGCATGGTGGCTCATTCCTATAGTCTCAGTTACTCGGGAGGCTGTGGTAGGAGGATCACTTCAGCCTGGGCGTTGGAGGTTGCAATGAGCTGAGGTTGTGACACTGCACTCCAACCTGGGTGACAGAGTGAGACCTTGTCTCCAAAAAAAAAAAAAAGCCAGCTGGAATTTTGATAGGCATTACCTTGAATGTGTAAATCAACTTGGTGACTATTGCCATCTTAAAAATATTAAGTCTTCCAATCCATAAGCATTGGCCATCTTTCCATTTAGTTTAGTGTCTTTCAGCAGTGTTTTATGGTTTTTAGAGCACAAGTTTCATATTTCTTTTGCCAAATTTATTCCTAAGTATTTTATGCTTTTTGTGATGCTGTTATAAATGGATTTTTTTTTTTACTTTCACTTTTAGATCATTTATTGCAAACATATAGAAAGAAACGATTTTTTTTACAGGGATACTTTGTTGCACTGAGCTTCACTTTTTTATGCTTTGAAGATAATTGTGTTTTTTCACAAATTGAAGTCTGTGGCAACCCTGAGTCAAACAAGTGTGTCAGCATTATTTTCCCAACTGCAGGTGCTCACTTCATTTCTCTTTGTCACATTTTGGTAATTCCCACAGTATTTCCAATTATTCACTATTATTATATCAGATATGGTGATCTGCAGTCAGGGAGCTTTGATATTACTATCATAATTGTTTGGGGACACCACAAACCGTGCCCCATATAAGATGGCAGACTTAATTGATAAATATTGTGTGTGTTCTGACTATTCCACCAACCAGCTGTTTCCCATCTCTTCCTGTCTTCGGGTTTCCCTATTTCTTGAGACACAACAATATTGAAACTAGTTGAATTAATAATCCTACAACGGCCTGTTTAATCAAATGAAAGGAACAGTCACATGTCTCTCACTTTAAGTTACAAGCTAAGAATGATTAAGTTCAGTGAGAAAGGCATGTTGGAAGCTGAGGTAGGTTAAAAACTAGACTTCTTGCACCAGTTAGCCCAGTCATTAGTGCAAAGGACAAGTTCATGAAGGAAATGAAAAGTGCTGCTCCAGTGAACACATGAATGATAAGAAAGCCTTATTTCTGATAGGGAGAAAATTTTGGTGGCTGGATAGACAATCAAACCAGCCACAACATTCTCTTAAGCCAAAGTCTAATTCTTTTAATTGGGTCTTAATTCTCTCAAGCCAAGGCCCTGAATCTTCAATTCTGTGAAGGCTGACAGAGGTGGGGAAGCTACAGAAGAAAAGTTGGAAGCTAGCAGAGGTTGGTTCATGATGATTAAGGAAATAATTCATCTCCATATACAAAAGTGCAAAGTAAAGCAGGAAATGCTTTGGTGGAAGCTGCAGCAAGTTATCCAGAAGATCTAGCTAAGATAATCAATGAAGATGATGGCACTACACAACAGATTTTCAATGTAGGTAAAATAGCCTTCTCTTGAAAGAAGACATAATCTAGGACTTGCATAGCTAAAGAGAAGTCAGTGTCTTTTCTTCAAAGCTTCCAAATGCAAGCCAACTCTCATTAGGGGATAATGCAGCTGGTGACTTGAAGTTGAAGCCATTGCTCATTTACCATTTGGAAAATCCTACAGCCCTTCAGAATTCAGCTATACCTACTCTGCCTATACTAGAAATGGAATAATAAAGCCTGGATCACAGCATCTGTTTACAGCATGGTTTACTGAATATTTTAAGCCCACCATTGAGACCTACTGCCCAGAAGAAAAAAATATTCTTTTCTTTTTTGAGACGGAGTCTAGCTCTTGTCGCCCAGGCTGGAGTGCAATGGCACAACCTTGGCACACTGCAACCTCTGCTTCCCAAGTTCAAGTGATTCTCCTGTCTCAGCCTCCTGAGTAGCTGGGATTACAGGCTCCCATCACTATGCCTGGCTAATTTTTGCATTTTTAGTAGAGACGGAGTTTCACTATGTTGGCCAGGCTGGTATCGAACTCCTGACCTCACAATCCGCCCACCTCAGCCTCCGGAAGTACTGGCATGAGCCACCGCACCCAGCTGATAAAAAGGTTCCTTTTTTTTTTTTTTTTTTTTTTTTTGTCTGAGACAGAGGCTCACTCTGTCACCCAGGCTGGAGTCTAGTGGTGCGATCTCATCTTACTGCAACCTCTGCCTCCTGGGTTCAAGTGATTCTCCTGCCCAGCCTTGCAAGTAGCTGGGATTGCAGGCGCTTGCCACCATGCCCGACTAATTTTTTGTATTTTTAGTAGAGATGGGGTTTCACCATGTTAGCCAGGATGGTCTTGATCTCCTGACCTTGTGATCCATCTGCCGCAGCTTCCCAAAGTGCTGGGGTTACAGGCATGAGCTACCGTGCCCAGCCAAAAGGTTCTTTTCAAAATATGACTGCTCATTGACAGTGCACCTAGTCAACAAGAGCTCTGATGGAGATGTACAAGATGAGTGTTGTTTTCATGCCTGCTAACACAACCTGCATTCTACAGCACATGGATCAGGGAGTAATTTTGACATTCAAGTCTTATTTTTTAAGAAATACATTTTGTAAGGCTACAGCTGCCATAGATGGTGATTCCTCTGATAGATCTAGGCAAATTAAGTATAAATCCTTTCCTTCTGGAAAGGAGTCACCATTTTAGATTCCATGAAGAACATTTGCGATTCATGGGAGGGGGTTGAAATAGCAACATGAACAGGAGTTTGGAAGAAATGGATTCCAACCCTCATGGATGACTTTGAGGGGTTCAGGGCTTCAGTGGAGGAGGGAACTGCAGATGCGGTGGAAATAGCAAGAGAACTAGAATTAGAAATGGAGCCTAAGATGTGACTGAATTGCTGCAACCTCATGATCAAACTTGAATGGATGAGGGGGTGCTTCTTATGATGAGCAAAGAAAGTGGTTTCTTTTTTTTTTTTTTGAGACGGAGTCTCGCTGTGTCACCCAGGCTGGAGTGCAGTGGCCCGATCTCGGCTCACTGCAAGCTCCGCCTCCCGGGTTTACGCCATTCTCCTGCCTCAGCCTCCGAGTAGCTGGGACTACAGGCGCCCGCCACCACGCCCGGCTAGTTTTTTGTATTTTTAGTAGAGACGGGGTTTCACCATGTTAGCCAGGATGGTCTCGATCTCCTGACTTCGTGATCCACCCGCCTCGGCCTCCCAAAGTACTGGGATTACAGGCTTGAGCCACCGCGCCCGGCCAGAAAGTGGTTTCTTGAGATGGAAACTACTCTTGGTGAAGATGATGTGAATATTGTTGAAATGACAACAAAGGATTTAGAATATTCCATAAACTGAGTTGATAAAGCAGTGGCTGGGTTTGAGAGGATCCACTCACATTTTTTAAGAAGTTCTGTGGGTAAAAATCTATCAAACAGCATTGCATGATACAGAAAAATCTTGTGTTAATGAAAGAGTCAATCAGCGTAGCCAATTTCATTGTTTTCCTATTTTAAGAAATTGCCACAGTCACCCCAACCTTCAGTAACCACAACCCTGATCAGTCTAGCAGCCATCTATACCAAGGCAAGACTCTCCACCAGCAAAAACATTACAACTCCCTGAAAGCTCAGATAATCGTTAGCATATTTTGGCAATAAAGTATTTTTTAATTAAGATATGTACATTTTTTGAGACATAGAGCTATTACATACTTAATAGACAATGATATAAACATAACTTTTATATTCACTGGAAAACCAAACAAATTATGCGACTTGCTTAATTACAATATTCGCTCTTTTTGTCATATTTGCCTTTTTTTTCTATTTTTGAGACAGTCTCACTCCAGGCTGGAGTACAGTGGCACAATCTCAGCTCACTGCAACCTCCACCTTCTGGGTTCAAGCAATTCTCATGCCTCAGCCTCCTGAGTAGCTGGAATTACAGGCATGTGCCACTACACCTGGCTAATTTTTTTTTTTTCGTACTTTTAGTAGAGACAGGGTTTCACGATCGTGGCCAGGCTGGTCTCAAAGTCCTGACCTCAGGTGATTCACCTTCCTCAGCCTCCCAGAGTGCTAGGATTACGAGCGTGAGCCACCGCACCTGGTCTGTTTTTACTTTCTTATGGTGGTCTGGAACCAAACCTGCGTTATCTTCAAGGTACGCCCATATATTGATCTTGCATTGTGCAGTCTTGCTGAATGTGTATGTTTTTATAACTTTACAATTTTTTTTATTGTACGCATATATTATCTACTCACAACAATGGTGATGTAAAAATCTCAGGTAGGCATTTATCCCCTAGGAAGCCTGCCCCCCACACCCCCACCAGGATTTACCCAAGGGAGGTAGGGTAGGGGAGCATTACCCCATCTTAAGCTTTTTGGGAGCAGCAGTAGGAATCTCTGTCTCCCATAGGCTGGGATAGAACACCACCTAGCGCATCTTAGCCTCCTTAAACAACTTTATTGACAGAATGCAGGAAGAAGTGAAGCAGGGGTGAGCAAGCAACCAGCACCTCCTTCCTCTGAAGAGCCTGCTGCCGGCAGGTTTCCCTGTTGTCTAAGCCGTGATCTGCCATACTGGAGCATTTACTTGCTCATTCTGGTTTTGCACTGTGGGGAGAGAGAAGACAGCTAATCTTTCTTCCCCAAGACAGCCTTTCAGATAGATGTTGACAGCCAGAATGGCAGACGTACTTGGAAGGGCTTCGTAAACTCAAGGAGAATAGAAATGCTTGTTGCTTTTTTTTATCATCTTGGCTTTTAATCTTGTGCTATCCCCTGCCACAAATCTCCTCTATGGATCCCACATCCTTTCTCCAAGCCAGCAGGTTCTTCAGGGCCTCTCTAGTTTTCCTCTTAGAAACTTTACTAAGTGGGGCCAGGCGTGATGGCTCACACTGTAGTCCCAGCACTTTGGGAGGCCAAGGCAGGTAGATCACTTGAGGTCAGGGGTTCGAGACTAGCCTGGCCAACGTGGTGAAACCCCCATCCAATAAAAATACAAAAATTAGCCGGGCATGGTGGCGGGTGCCTGTAATCCCAGCTACTCGGGAGGCCAAGGCAGGAGAATCACTTGAACCCAGGAGGTGGAGGTTGCAGTAAGCCGAGATCATGCCGCCTCACTCCAGCCTGGGTGACTGTGAGACTTCATCTCAAAAAAAAAAATTAAAACCCTCAAGCTTTGGCCTGCGTAGGTGTCTCTTTCAGACAGCACCCGGGTCAGTCTTAGCTGACTTCTAGCGTTTCATGTGGCCCTTCAAACCATGCTTTGCTGTTGAAAACATTCTACAGCCAGACTTTGAGTAAGACAGAACTACCCTATCATATCCCTGCAGCTTTGTTGATTTTTATTGGCCTATGGTCCGACAGAGCTCATCGATTTGAAAATTCTTTTAATGGCCTGTGTTTATTTCTGAATCATTAGCTTGTAAACTCCCGGAGTATACAGGCTAGTAGATTGTTCTTGAATATGCCATTGTCACTGTGGTCTTAAATGTTGCTTAGGGGCCGGGCGCAGTGGCTCACGCCTGGAATGCCAGCACTTTGGGAGGCCGAGGCGGGCGGATCACGAGGTCAGGAGATTGAGACCATCCTGGCTAACACGGTGAAACCCTGACTTTACTTAAAAAATACAAAAAAAAATAGCCGGGTGTGGTGGTGGGTGCCTGTAGTCCCAGCTACTCGGGAGGCTGAGGCAGGAGAATGGTGTGAACCCAGGAGGCAGAGCTTGCAGTGAGCCGAGATCATGTCACTGCACTCCAGCCTGGGCAACAGAGCAAGACTCCATCTCAAAAAAAAAAAAAAAATATGTTGCTTAGGGTCCTGGTCCTCCAGGACTTTCCACATCTTGGCTTCCTGCTTGGTTTTATCATGATGGGGAATAACCTATGGTGTGGTCGAAAGAAAGATGCTGACTTTGGATTTATTATTGAAGGTTAGTGATGTTGACCTGGTTCCTATCCAGACAGTGTCCAGTGTCAGCTACTTGATGTAGGAGGTTCCCACATTTATAATCACAACAGCTCAACAAGGAGGGAGTTACTACGCTCACTTAATAGACAAAGAGACCAAGGCTTCAGTGTGTGTGTGTGTGTGTGTGTGTGTGTGTGTGTGTGTGTGTATATATGGTTTTTTTTTTTTTGAGACGGAGTCTCACTTTGTTGCCCAGGCTGGAGTGCAGTGGCATAGTGTCTTGGGTCACTGCAACCTCCACCTTCTGGGTTCAAGCAATTCTCCTGCCTCAGCCTCCCGAGTAGCTGGGACTACAGGTGCCCACCACCACACCCGGCTAATTTTTTTGTATTTTTTTAGTAAAGTCAGGGTTTCACCATGTTAGCCAGGATGGTCTCAATCTCCTGACCTCATGATCCGCCTGCCTCGGCCTCCCAAAGTGCTGGGGTTCCAGGCGTGAGCCAGCGCGCCCGGCCAGAGACTTCAGCATTTAAGTAACCTGCCTCCCAGTCACCCAGCCAGTGTGTGCTGGAACTAGGATTCAAACCGAAGTCTGTCTTTCCATCAAACCACATGCTCTTTCCATTGACCACGTGGCCCCCAGCCCCAGTGTGCAATGCTGGATGTTATATCCCTAGGAGGGGCCAGGGGCCAGCTTCCAAGTAACTTGGTGGGTTTCTGCATCTGAGAAGTGAAGCTGGTGAGACAGCAGTTCCTTCACTGTTTTCCAAGGGCTGCCGCTGCTTTGATCTTCACAGCAACCAAGATGTATCACCCCACTTCGCAGATGAAAAAACTGAGGCCCAGATAGGTTAATTCAATGGCACAGGCAGAGCACCTGTTTTATGTTGGAGCTGGAAATCAAACCCTGGTGTGCCAACAGCATGCCCAGGCTCTTGGCTGTGTGTGGCGTGGACTTGCCTACCACACGGGCATGGCCAGGCCCCTGTGGTACACTGGAGAGATGAGCCTTTTTTATTTCAAAATACACAGCACTTCTTGGCCGGGCACAGTGGCTCATGCCAGTAATCCCAGCACTTCAGGAGGCTGAGGTGGGTAGATCACTTGAGCTCAGGAGGGAGCCACTGTGCCCGGCACTGTATGTTAATCTCTTAGAGATACGGCCAACTCTTGAGATCTGTAACCATCAGCTTTTACTAGATTATGCTGCAGTAACAAACAAACTGCTACAAATCTCAGTGGCCTCTGGCAACCAGAGATCATTTCTTGTTCGTATGTCATGTTGGCTGGGGGTTGGCTGTGACTGTGCCCCAGCCCTGTGGGTGATCCTCATTCTAGGATCTCAGTAGAGGAAGCAGGTCCTATAAGGTCCTCGCAGCAGAGGGAGGGAGCACACTGGCTCTTAGATCTTAACGCTCAGATAAGACACCATCACTTAGATACCATTGGCTAAAGCATTTCATGTGGCCACACCTGACATCACTGGGGAAGGAAAGCACCCAGGAGGAAGTTGCTGTTACACCACAAGTCACGTGGCAGTGGGCAGAGATGTGTGACACCTCCTCCAGGGAGCCTGGATGGTAGTTGGGAGTGGCAGCAGCATATTCCGTGTGACATGTGACTCCGGGAACCCACAGCACAGCCCCGCTGGCATTCGCGTGGTTGGGCAATTTCTCACCCCTTCCATAGCTCAGAGACCTGGTGGATTTCTATGAACTCGTTTTCCAAACCTAGTTTTTATACTATCATAAGCAGGTACTGATTGAGAGCTAGATTAAAATACCTTCCTGTGGACATTTGTCTTTATCTTATTTTATTTGAGACAGGGTCTCACTGTCACCCAGGCTAGAGTGCAGTGGTGCAGTCATAGCTCATTGCAGCCTTGACCTCCTGGGCTCAAGGGATCCTCCCAAGGAGCTGGGACCACAGGCATGCACCACCACACCCACTCAGCTAATTTTTTATTTTTTGTAGAGACAGGATCTTGCTACGTTGCCCAGGTTGATCTCGAACTCCTGCGCTCAAATGATCCTCCCACCTCGGCCTCCCAAAGTGCTGGGATTATAGGCGTGAGCCATTGTACCTACACATTTGTCTTCAAATGTAACACTTAGCCGGGCACGGTGGCTCATGCCTGTAATCCCAGCACTTTGGGAGGCCGAGGCTGGTGGATCACTTGAGGTCAGGAGTTCGAGACCAGCCTGGCCAACATGGTGAAAACTGTCTCTACAAAAATACAAAAATTAGCTGGTCATGGTGGCAGGTGCCTGTAATCCCAGCTACTTGGGAGGCTGAGGCAGGAGAATCGCTTGAATCCAGGAGGGGAGGTTGCAGTGAGCCGAGATCGCACAATTGCACTCCAGCCTGGGTGACAGAGCAAGACTCCTTCTCAAAATAAATAAATAAATAAGTAAATGTAACACTACATTTAAAAAAAAAAAAAAACCTCAACCTTATGAAAGTGATGTTGCTGAACACATAACCGTGGAATCCAGTAGCAGCCATTAGGGCAGATGTGCGGGTTACCGCAGGAAGACAGCTGGAGAGCGCTGTTGGGTGTGTACAGTAGAGAAAGACACCTCCCAGGAGCTACTACCAGCCAAGTGACTGTCATCATCTCACAGCACACCAAACAAATGCTTACTACACAGATAACTCTTTACATATTAAGCATTTCTTTTTCTTTCTTTCTTTTTTTTTTTTTTTTTTTGAGACGGAGTCTTGCTCTGTCGCCCAGGCTGGAGTGCAATGGCGCGATCTCGGCTCACTGCAACCTCCTCCTCCCAGGTTCAAGCGATTCTCATGCCTCAGCCTTCTGAGAAGCTGGGATTACAGGTGCCTGCCACCACACCCAGCTAATTTTTTTAGTTTTAGTAGAGACAGGGTTTTACCATGTTGGCCAGGCTGATCTCGAACCCCTGACCTCAAGTGATCCACGCACTTTGGCCTCCCAAAGTGCCGGGATTACAGGCCTGAGCCACCATGCCCAGTCAAGAACTCTTTACATATTGAGCATTTTCATAAATATTTATACCTGGATTCCTGAACCGTTGGGTCACATCTGCAGACCATGCAGTTGGCCATTGCAGAAGATATTAAAAGCATATTAAACACCCACTGTGTGCCCGTGCTCGGGAGGAAAGACAGTTGACGCTACAGCTTAGTTTTCCAGGAATTCAGGATCCCTGAATCAGTCAGCCTTATCTGTCGTCCTAAAACTCCAGGACAGCCCCAGGTGGTGGTGGGAGTGGCCGTGGCTGGGAGATGGATCTGCTCTGAGCCTGGGGATCAGGGTAGCATTCCTGGGAGGCGCCTTCCAGGCGGAGGGGAAATTGCTCATGTGTTCTGGGAATTGGGAGTGACTGGGTGTGGCAGGAGTGTGAGGCATGGCAGGAGGTGAGCCTGAAAAAGAGGCTGATCCCTCAGAGCAGGACAGGTTTTACCCAAGGCCGCAGGCCAGTGTCTAACCGTCTCTAGATCCATCCCAGTTTAGCTTCTTCTAAATGGTTTTGTGTCTGTGCGATAGTGTGTGTGAAATGGGGTTTTGTTATGTTGCCCAGGTTGGTCTTGAACTCCTGGGCTCAAGCGATCCTCCCACCTTGGCCTCCCAAAGTGCCGGGATTACAGGCATGAGCAACGGTGCTGGCTCTAAATGGTTTTAAGGGCATGGTACCTACCTCAAGCTATCATGCACGCAGGCACAGCAAGCCGGAACCCTAGCCTAGGATCCTCTCTTCAGCAATCCTTGCCTTAAGACCTCGCCTCAGACGTTTGCTCATTCAGATCCCTCCCCTTCTCAGAGGCAGCTGTGTTACCAAGCTCTGGCTTGCACCTCCAAGGCACGCAATGGATGGGCTGGGCTCCCTGCAGGATGGCCGCGAGGGGATGGGGGGCCAGCATGAGCATGAAGATGAGCAGGATATTGTCCGTTCCTCTCTCCCTCCCACGGGTGCTCTTCCTGGCCAGTAGTCATGTGGACACCTGGGGGGAAGCTGTTGTGTGTGGCAGTCACTGTGTTGTGTCTGGTACTGGGGCCCTGGCCAGGGTAGGTCAGTGACTCGTCCAACCCCAGGAGGCCACTGCTGTCTCCTCCTCGAGCAGATGAGGTGGGGCTGGCATTCAAAGCTCTGGCTCCCTCCGCCACTCCAGACTCAGAGCAGCCCAGGAACCCAGCTCCAGGTCTGGAGGAAGTTGTGTGTGCATTGGGTCTCACAGCATAGATGGGTTTTGAGTGGACGGAGAGGCTAGCAAAGGGTGTTTCGAGTAAGCAAAGCATGGAACTAGGAGGTCACCGGCTGCAGCAGGGAAGTCACACGAAGGGACAACCCGCCACCGACTGGGTGAGCTGCAGAGGGAGGATGGACCAAACTCCAACTTCAGGGTCATTCTGGTTTTTTTTTTAAGACAGAGTCTCGCTTGGTCATCCAGGCTGCAGTGCAGTGGCTCAATCATAGCTCACTCCAGCCTTGAACCCCTGGGCCCAAGTGATCCTCCCACCTCCCCGTCCAAGTAGCTGGGACTGCAGGCGTGTACCACCGTGCCTGGCTAATTTGTATTTCGTAGAGATAGAGTCTCACTCTGCTGCCCAAGCTGGTCTTGAATTCCAAGGCTCAAGCCCTCCTCCCACCTCGGTTTCCCAAAGTGCTGGGATTACAGGTGCTTGCCACCATGCCCAGCTCATTTTTATTTTTGGTAGAGATAGGGTCTCACTCTGCTGCCCAGGCTGGTCTTGAACTCCTGCCTCCATTTCCTAAATTGTTGGGATTACAGGCATGAGCTACCACGCCCAGCCTTGAGGCCCATTCTTGTCTATGCGGCTGAGGGGGATCTTTTAAGTAGTCTGTTTTAAGAAACCTCATGGTCTGTTTGCATACTGAATTAATTAAACTCATCAGCCTGACTGTGTTCCTCAGGACTGGGCTGGAATTTCCCTGTGTTAGTGGAGGAGGGCACGCAGAGAGGACTGAGAGTCATGGTCCCTGTGATACAGCTCCAGTGAGTGGAGGAACACTAGGGGTTTTGGTTTTTATGCTGGTTTAGATAAAACAACACGGACACACATGGAGTGGTTGTTTTTTGTTTGTTTGTTTTGTTCTGAGATGGAGTCTCGCTCTGTCACCAGGCTGGAGTGCAGTGGCGTGATCTCGGCTCACTGCAACCTCCGCCTCCTGGGTTCAAGCGATTTTCCTGCCTCAGCCTCCTGAGTAGCTGGCATTACAGGCACCTACCACCATGCCCGGCTAATTGTTGTATTTTTAGTAGAGATAGGGTTTCACCATGTTGGCCAGGCTGGTCTCGAACTCCTGACCTCAGGTGATCCACCCGCCTTGGCCTCCCAAAGTGCTGGGATTACAGGTGTGAACCACCGCTCCCGGGTCAGTGGAGTGGTTTTAAAACCCCCGTGTCCATGGGGCTGGGTCCTTCTGCTTGCTGTAGGGGAGAATCTGCTGTGTCCCTGTTCCAGCTTCTGGTGGTTTCCTGGTCATCTTCCTCTTATAGATCATCAACCCAGTCTCTCCTTCATCTCCCTGTAACATCCTACCTGTCTAACGTGTCTCGGTGTCTAGCTTTCTCCTTCTTATTGGATCCTATTGGACGAGGGCCCAGGCTAATGACCTTGCCTTACCTTGATCACTGGCAGAGACCCTAGCTCCAAATAAGGTCACCTTCACAGGTATTGGGAGTCAGGACTTCATCGTCTTTCGAGAGACACAGTTCAGCCCGTTACAGCCCCGAAGTGTGCCGTGTAAATTACCAAACCCCACATCCCCGGGAATAACCCAAACGGGAGACCGGAGGACAGAGTTCAGGATCCTTCCAGATCCCAGCCCTTGCCTCCAGGAGACGCAGCCACCCGGTACCCTCAGTTGGAATACCTGGGAAGTGAGGGGCCCTCCCTAGGCAGATCCTAAGCCAGAAAGAGAAGCCTCTGTGTGGCCGTCAAGCGGTACGGACAGCAGCCAGGGCGTCTGCCCAGCTTTCTGGATGGACTCTGCTACCCACCTGCCTCTCCTAGAACTGAGCCCCAGGGAGTGTTCCAATTCATCCGGAGAAGCAACTCTAAATCCATTGCTTACTCCAGACATCTATAACATGCGGGCTTAGGTACAGTTGAAACTGTGCCATTTAGACAGTTCCCAAAATTTGTAATAGATATTGAGAAAGGTACATGATACGACAGGGAAAGAAAGCACAACGCACAATCTTACGTATAGGCTGATTTCAAGTACGTACATACACACATGCGTTTTAAGCAGCTTGATTGAGATATAATTCACATACCATATAATTCACCCATTTAAAGTCTGGAGTTCATTGACTTTTAGGATATTCACAAAGTTGTACGGCTGTCACCACAAACAATTGTAAAACATTTTCATCACCCCAGAAGGAAATCCCACACCCGTCAGTTGGCATCCACCAGCCCCTCCTTCCCATCACCCCCAGTCCAAGACCACTCTAATGTATAATACATCTCTCTTTTGTTTGTCTGTGTGTCTGCATTTCATGTAACTCTTTTTTTCTTTCTTTCTTTTTTTTTTTTTTTTTTTTTGAGGTAGAGTCTTGCTCTGTTACCAGACTGGACTGCAGTGGTGCCATCTCAGCTCACTGCAACCTCCACCTCCTGGGTACGAGCGAAGCAATTCTCCTGCCTCAGCCTCCTGAGTAGCTGGGATTACAGGTGCACGCCACCATGTCCGACTAATTTTTGTATTTTTAGTAGAGATGGAGTTTCATCACCTTGGCCACGCTGGTCTCAAACTCTTGAGCACGTGATCCGTCCACCTTGGCCTCACAAAGTGCTGGGATTACAGGCGTGAGCCACTGTGCCTGACTGAAACCCTTTTTTTTTTTTTTTAATATAATTAGAAAAAAATATTAGAAATAAAGACTTGACAGTTTGACTCCTGCCTATGAGTGGCAGATTTTAATTATACTTTTAAGTTTTTTTCTATATTTTTGATATTTTTCTGATCACACAATAAGCATGAGTTGCTAATAATGGGGGAGGGGGTTATTTTAAAAACAAAGGGCGGTCTTGTCATATTAATAGTCCTTGTAAGCAAGGCATGGTGGCTCATATCTGTAATCTCTCCTGACCCCCGAGGTCAGGAGTTCAAGACCAGCCTGGCCAACATGACGAAACCCCGTCTCCACTAAAAATATAAAAAATATTAGCTGGGCGTGGTAGCGCACTCCTGTAGTCTCAGCTACTTGGGAAGCTGAGGTAGGAGAATCGTTTGAACCCGGGAGGCGGAGGCTGCAGTGAGCTGAGATTACACCACTGCACTCCAGCCTGGGCAACAGAGCTAGCCTCCATCTCAAACAAAAAGTCCTTGTAGATTGTTCTGAAACTCTACTTAACACCAAATTCCCAACCTTGTTTTTTGTTTTTGTTTTTATTTGAGACAGGGTCTCACTGTGTTGCCCAGGCTGGAGTGCAGTTGTGTGAACACAGCTTACTGCAGCCTCAAACTCCTAGGCTCAGGCAGTCTTCCCACCTCAGCCTCCCAAGTAGCTGGTATTACAGGTGCATTGCCACCCTGCCCAGCTAATGTTTTTTGTCAAATTTTGAAATTTTAATTTGTAGATATCTCATTATTTTGCCCAGGCTGGTCTTGAACTCCTGGGCTCAAGCCATGTTCCTGTCCCTGGCTCCCAAAGTGCTGTGATTACAGGCATGAGCCACCACACCTGGCCCAGAATCACAGCCTTATCTTATTGGGTTGAGGGGGGTCGAAATGTGTCTGAGTTCCAAAGAATTGACTTCAAATTTGAATCTTGGTGCACAGCTTGTTAGAAGGTGGAAATGCTTGCATTGCACTAGGCTACTATGCGTTCAGTTTTCTAGGCCCAGCTCCCACTAGCCATCGTCCCCCAGTTCTGAGCACCCCACATCCTTAATCAGGAGACCTCTTTCAGCTCTTAACAAACTGCCCGGTGGCTCAGGTGAGAGGCCCTATAATTAAACCACATCCTTTGCCTCTGTAATAACATCGGAGACAGCATAGTTCTAGGAGGGGACAGACGGAATATATAATTTCCTGTCCTTTGCCTGAGCCAGTATGACATTGGTACATGTGCAATCTTGCATGTTTCGGCTGTAAAATGCAATCTGTTGTCTCAGCAAGTGTGTAGGTAAGCTGAATATTCTACCAGGTTGGTCCAACCATGGCAGGCTCTTTGCATATGCGTCCAGCATAGTTGATGAACAGACGTCTACACTAGGGGAAACTGGCTCAGCTAGTCAGTTCACAAAACAAACCAATCCTGGCCACTGTCGCAAAACCTCGCCAGTTGCCTAATCTGGAATCCCGGGCACCGTCCTCGATTCACCTTGTTCTTCTGGGCCTCACGTCAACTGTGTGTGTCGCTGATCTCTCCATCCGCCCTCTCCTCCTCCTCAACACCCCCAACCACTGCCCAGTGCATCTCACTCGGATGAAGGCAGTGACATCCAACGGGTCTCTTCCTCCCTGCCCCCTCCTGTGCTCTTTCCACCCTGACCGCTGCCCAGGTGATGAGGGTCTCCCTGCACCATATACCCTTTTGCCCCTCAAAATCTCACCCCACTTGCTTGTCCAGCTGCATCACCCACAGCTCCCGCATATGTATCCGCATTCCCACCCGGCAGACTCTCGCAGTCCCCTATGCCCCATGGTGTGTTGTAGCAGTGTTGGTGGACTCTTAATCTGGAATGGAGCACACGCTGACATGCAAATAAGTGTCTTAAAACAGAACACACAGGCCAGATGCGGTGGCTTACGCCTGTAATCCCAGCACTTTGGGAGGCTGAGGCAGGCAGATCACCTGAGGTCAGGAGTTGAAGACCAGCCTGGCCAACATGATGAAACCTCATATTTACTAAAAATACAAAACTTAGCCGGGCATGGTGGTGAGCACCTGTAATTCCAGCTACTTAGGAGGCTGAAGATTGAGAATTGCTTGAACCTGGCAGCCAAATGTTGCAGTGAGCTGAGATCGTGCCACTGCACTCCAGCCTGGGTGACACAGCAAGACTCTGTTTCAAAAAAAAAATTTTTTTTGTATGAAATTCTTTGCTCCCGGGATTTGAATGTGTCCGTCCGTTTACATGCAGTGTCTTACCCGTCCACCTGGGTGAAATGCTTTTAAAGACTCTGCTCCAAGGTCACAACTTTACTGCCTGAAGTTCCATTCTCCATGTCCCCAGGGATTTAATTACTTGTTAATTACATACCTGTCTCCCTCCTAGACCCTGAGCTCCTGGGGGTAGGAACTGTCTCTTCCTGCCCACCTCTGATCCTTAGCAGTGTCTAGCACATGGCCAGCTCTTAAGTCAGTACTTGGAGAAGAAAAAAGACCAGGAAGGGCATGCCAGACCATTCTGTATGGAAGATCCACCCAGTGTTCCCTGCTGTATAGTGAATGGCTCCATACTCTCAAATCTCTGCTCCTCTCTCGTTTACCTTCATGAACAGGGTACTGTTGTGTTTGCAGGCATTTCCTCTAAGAGGTTGAAGCCCAGTTGTCAAGCATCTGTGCGGAGGAATCAGACTTCCCCCGCTACGGGAATTCACTAGATGTGTAATGCTTTGTAAATTACCTCTTGACAAATATTGAGCTCTTTGTTTTTCTTTCTTTCTTTCCTTCCCTTTCAGATTGATGCACTGAGTAAAAGAAGCAAGGAAGCTGAAGCAGCTTTCTTGAATGTCTACAAAAGATTGATTGACGTCCCAGGTAAGCCCCGGCACTGATGGCCCACCACTGGGGGGCGTTGTGTCTGGTGAGTCGGTGGGTTTTGGGCCCATTCTTCTTGGCTTTCCTAAGGAAAATAAATATGCCATCAGTGGCAACTTCCCCCAAGAAACCAGGGAGTGCAGGACACATGAATTCTCCACAACCCAGACTTTGGGTATGAAAGGAAATTGGATGTACTTGTTGAAGTACTCATGTAATCTCTAGGGGATGACTTTGTAAAAGCAGAGACCCAAATCTCTGAGGCTACAGCATAAAACACTACGCGTACTGCAGAGAAGATGCAAACCCGATGTGTGTGTGCTGTGCAGAAGTCCCTCGTACTTTAAGACTTTAGGAATGGCCCTACTAAGACACCTGGAGTGTCCCGCTCCCCCTGCCAGGTCATCCAAGATCAGTGGCCCCTGGACAAGCCCTTCACTTAAGGGTTATGGGCAGAGGTAACTGATAATCCTTGCAGCTACAACCAAGTATATAAGTTGTTTCTTTTACTATTTTTTTTAATTTTATATATTTATATATGTATATATATATATATATATTTTTTTTTTTTGAGACGGAGTCTCGCTCTGTCGCCCAGGCTGGAGTGCAGTGGCTGGATCTCAGCTCACTGCAAGCTCCGCCTCCCGGGTTCACGCCATTCTCCTGCCTCAGCCTCCCGAGTAGCTGGGACTGCAGGCGCCCGCCACCTCGCCCGGCTAGTTTTTTGTAGTTTTAGTAGAGACGGGGTTTCACTGTGTTCACCAGGATGGTCTCAATCTCCTGACCTCGTGATCCGCCCGTCTCGGCCTCCCAAAGTGCTGGGATTACAGGCTTGAGCCACCACGCCCGGCCTATATATTTATTTTTGAGACAGGGTCTCGGTCTGTCGCCCAGGCTGGAGTGCAGTGGCGCAATCTCTACTCACTGCAACCTTTACCTCCCGGGCTCAAGCGATCCTCCCTGCTCAACCTCCCAAGTGGCTGGGAGGTGCGTGCCACCACACTCAGCTAATTTTTGTGTTTTTTGTACAGATGAGGTCTCACTGTATTGCCCAGGCTGGTCTCGAACTCCTGGGCTCAAGCGGTCCTCCCACCTCAGCCTCCTAAAGTGCTGTGAGGTTATAGGCAGGAGCCACCACACCCGGCCCTGTTTCTTCTTTTAGAGGGATTGAAGAATTAAAATTTAAATAATGTTTGTGAGGCATTCTGAGAAATGATGGCTTCCGATTATTTATTCTGGAAAAGTCAGAAGGCATGTAGAGTGCCTTGAACTCTCTGGTCCTGTTTGTGGGTCCTCCATTGCCTTAGAATCTCGAGTAAGGTGATGGACATAACCATGTGGGGCCCAGCTCAGCTCTGGAGAGATGCTTATCAGATAATTAGGAAAGTCACTTGTTGCCTTTCTCCGCCAAGCAAGGAATTGGAATTACCACCACCCTCCCCTCCCCACCCATTACAGTTGCGCACTTGCCCTTGTTAGCAATTCTCTGAATATCATTGACGTCATTAGAGCTACATTAACAGAGCGAGGCCGACTCAGGTCTCCTTTGTACCTGTACTTGTGTTCTAATTCAGGTCCACCACGGGCTTTGCTGTCCCCTCTTGGAGCTGGGATTAATAGAGGTCACACCAAACACTTCGGACAGGGAGTTGGGAGACCCAGATTCTTCTTCCCTGGATCACATTCCTTTTCCTCTCTGAACTTCAGTGTTTTCATCTGTAAAATGGAACAGGGTCAGGGAACAGCCTAACCATAGAGAATGGTTTGCTTTGTTCTAAACTTTTGCTGTCTTGGGAGCTTATCTAGTTATTAGTTCCAAATTCTAGCCTTTTGGTTTTCTATGAGAGTTTGTATCTGACTAGGAGTTCCTTGAAGAGCCTGACTGAGCCTCACGAAGAGGCTCCTTCACAGTAAAATGGATCAGTGTTACCGCTGGAGGGTGTCCAGGTTCTTGGTGTTTTGAGCAATGAATTGGACAAAATGCGCAAAGCTAGGAAAGAATGAAGCAACAAAAGCAGATACTTACTGAAAATGAAAGTACACTCCACAGGGTGGGAGTGGGCTGAGCAGCCGCTCAGGGCCCAGATACAGATTCTTCTTGGGTCCAAATAACTTCTGGAGGTTTCCCATTGGCCAATTGGTGTTCATCCCATGTAAATGAAGTGCTGGCCCGCAATCAGTCTGATCAGTTGCAGAAAGCAACCAACCAGAGGCTGAAGTGAAGTTAAAAAGGTCACACTCCTGTGCAAACATCTTGATTGGTTGTGGAAAGAAACCAATCAGAGGCTAAAGTGAAGTTACAAAGTTGCATTTCTATGCAAAGGAAGACTTGGCCCTGCAATCAGTCTGATTGGTTGCAACCAATCAGAGGCTGAAGTTACAAAGTTTCACTTCTATGGAAACATCTGATTGGTTGCAGAAGGCAACCAATTTCCCATCTGCAGGGCAGAAAAGATTGGGGTTTGCAAAGGAAGTAGCGGGTGGTCCTTTTGTTACTTAGGTGTGGAAAGTGGGGGTTTTCCCTTCCATTTAGTTCTAGGAAGTCAGGGTGAATCGGCCTTCGGTTCCCTACCTGCAGACCCTATTCTTCTGCCTCAAGAGCACTGTCCCTCGGGCGTCAGCAGCCTGGTGGGTTGGGCATCGCTGGCATTTTCTTGTTTGTAAGGTAGTGGCTGAGAATTTTCTCTCTGGACTATGTCATGTCCTTACTGACACAGGGATAAAGAATTTACAGAAAAAGCGTGACCTGGGCTTTGAGAAATTTCATTTTGTGTTTCGAAAGAGTTCATTCTCTGACTTTTTGTTGGTTCCTTGGGCTCAGGAAGGTTCTGCTCCGTTCTATTCCCAGAAGTTCTTGCTACCACTTCTGGGAGCAGGATCCCAGAAGGGAGTGTTTTCCAGCTGAGAACCTTGTCCAGTTGGTGACTTAGTCCAAAGAAGACTGGCTCACTTCATCTTTGCCAGAGACCCAAAGACTCTTTAGCTGCTGTTTTCTAAATAATATGTAATCTCTTTTCTTTCTTTCTTTCTTTCTTTCTTTTTTTTTTTTTTTTTTTCTGAGACAGAGTCCCGCTCTGTCATACAGGCTGGAGCGCAGTGGTGCAATCTTGGCTCACTGCAACCTCCACCTCCCGGGTTCAAGCAATTCTCCTGCCTCAGCCTCCCACATAGCTGTGATTACAGGTGCCTGTCACCACACCCAGGTAATTTTTGTACTTTAGTAGAGACGGGGTTTCGCCATGTTGGCCAGGCTGGTCTCAAGCTCCTGACCTCAGGTGATACGCCTGCCTCAGCCTCCCAAAGTGCTAGGATTATAGGTGTGAGCCACCGCGCCCCACCTAGCTGCTGTTTTCTAAATAACCTGTAATCTCTTTTCCAAAAGTCAAATTTGCACCTCAATTTTTCCCTAGTGAAATTTTCCAACTGGGCAGCCACTTTAAAACATTGCTCGGTTTCTTTCTCCGCAGTTACGTTCTGTGTGAATTTCCCGTAGAAAAAAAGACCGTTTTTCTCATCAATGTTTCCTCTTTACCTGAGCCGACCTTGTCCATGTACATGTGCAAATTTTAAAGAATTTCTATCACAGCATAGGTATTCTGCCTTTCTCGCTTAATGTTATGATTCTTATTATTACCATAAGCATTTTCCTATATTGGTGATATTCTTCACAATTTTTATTTCTGGCCAGAGAATTGAAGTTTGCAGTTTAAATTGATGAATGGTGGGAGCAAAGAATGTTTGATGTTTTCTATAATACTAAAAGTCAATCAAAATACATCTACATTCCACATAGATCACTTTCACCCACCGCCTCCCAGGTATTTCTTACAAATGCTGTGATCTGCCAGATCTAACAAGTTACTTGCAAAGCAGGAATGGTGCTCGGAGCACTCTCCCTGTGTTTTAAAGTCTGATTATTGCTCAGATGCAATCATTCTGTGGCTGAGGCTTACAGGAAGGGCCCGGTCAATAGTAATGATGCATTTACTGACAGTCACTCAGTCGGGGGAGTCAGGATGCCTTAACTGTCTGCATACTTCAGGCCTTAATCCAGTGGAACCCAGAAACATTAGTAGGGTGCAGTAAGTTCTGCTACTTGCAAGAGACAGCAGCTCACACTGTCACAGGAAAAAGGAGGAAGCCCTTGGGAATAATGCAACAGGCATTCCAGCTATGTGCCGCACAGCCCTGCTCCTGGATCACAGGGCGAGCCGCCAAGCTGGCCCCAGGAGCAGCGGAGCCAGAGTCCCACCCAACCCAGGAGTGACAGGCACTTGACCAAACCAGCTCCCACCTGCTTCCCCTTTCTGAAGTTTTATTTATTTGTGCATTTCCTCGTTGCTTATCTCTGGGTCTCATTAGAGTGACAGCTCCATGAGGATAGGGCTTTGCATTGTGGCTCTTTGCCCAGAGCCTGGCGTGCAGCAGGTGGGGCATACTGAATGACTGAAGGAGTCAATGGACCCAAATTCCCACCACTCTCACTGGGTCCTCAGCAGTGGAGTTCACCAAGGGTTGCATTGGTGACTCTTAGAGCTTTGTCCATGGTCCAGGTCTCACTCCTGAGTGCCAGGCTGCATATCCGACTGCCGCCTGGACTTTCCCATTGGGATGACTGGCGGGCACCCACCCGATGTGTCTGGCAGAAGCCATCTTCTTACTGCCTGCCTTATTTTGGTGGGTAGCATCACCTCCCACCTTGCTGCTCATGTTCTGAGCTTTTTGCTTTTCCTGAGACGGGGTCTCACTCTGTCACCCAGGCTGGAATGTGATGGTATGATCTCAGCACACTGCAACCTCTGCCTTCTGGGTTCAAGCAGTTCTCATGCCTCAGCCTCCCAAGTAGCTGGGATTATAGGCGTGCGCCACCACACCTGGCTAATTTTTGTATTTTTAGTAGAGATAAGGTTTCACCATGTTGGCCAGGCTGGTCTCAAACTCCTGACCTCAGATGATCCACTCGCCTCGGCCCCCGAAAGTGCTGGGATTACAGGCGTGAGCCACCATTCCTGGCCTGTGTTCTGAGCATCTTGTCACCAACTGTGGCCATCCGACCTCTAGGATGTGTCTCAATTCCTGCCACTTCCCTTCACCCCAACTCCTGCCCTACAGTCTGCAGTTCACATTGATGTGAGTCTAAGTGCTTGTAGGGCGGCCAGACTCTTCCTGGCTAATCGCCACCAACCCCTCTGGATTAACCTGTTGAGATGCCGCTTCCTGACAGAGGCCTTCCTGGCCTCCCCAGCAGTTTTAGGGGACCCTTCCTGTGCACACACACACCCTGGCCTGGGACCCTGCCCTTCAGTCCATCGTAATTCCATGGTAACTGGCCAAGAGACTGGTTCAGTATAGTTTTGTTGCTAATTATTTCCTTTGTGTCCACCCCAGTGCCTGCCATGTGGCAGAAACTCCATAAGTACTGCTAAACGAATGCAGAAATTAATGAATCAAATTATTTCTTCAAAATGCTGAGTGTTTTTTGGTCTCAGGCTCCTACTGTTTCCAGTGAATCACCCTTCCGAGGTTGAAGCTTCCCAGTGAGGGCGAGCACTGCAGAGCGCTAAGACAAGTCAATTGCAGGAGAACAGAATGTATCTTTTATTGAGTTGTAGCAGTTTAATAGCTCTCCGAACTCTCATTTTACTTTCGTGTCACTCTATAAAGATTTACATGCCTGCATAGACATTTATACGGCACTTAGCATTCGGGGTTGCCCAAACCAGCACATGCGCATCTGAGGCCTTCGGCTTTGGGGCGGGTCCTTGGTGGCTGGGATCTGTGTTTGGTTTACCACAGGTCCCATCAGCGCCCCAAG
Organism: Macaca mulatta; assembly: GCF_049350105.2. Classification (NCBI taxonomy): domain Eukaryota; kingdom Metazoa; phylum Chordata; class Mammalia; order Primates; family Cercopithecidae; genus Macaca; species Macaca mulatta. The sequence goes on from NC_133408.1 coordinate 49,361,576, forward strand.
CCCAGCACACAGGGTAGGATCTCCCTCCACCCCAGCTCATCCCCCACCATCCCCCACCATCCCCACCCACCCACTTCTCCTTCGGTGTTCTGGCTCCTCCCTCTTCTTCATCTTCCACCTTCTGTAATTTCCTTCACATTAAAGACACTAAGGCCGGGTGTGGTGGTTCACGCCTGTAACCCCAGCACTTTGGGAGGTCGAAGCAGGCAGATCACCTGAGATCAGGACTTTGTGACCAGCCTAGCCAACATGGTGAAACCTCATCTCTACTAAAATAATACAAGACATTAGCTGGGCGTGGTGGCAGGCACCTGTAATCCCAGCTACTTGGAAGGCTGAGGCAGGACAGTCGGTTGAACCTGGGAGGTGGAGGTTGCAGTAAGCCGAGATTGTACTACTGCACTCCAGCCTGGGTGACAAAGCAAAACTGTCTAAAAAATAAATTAAAAAAATAAAAATAAAGATGGCCGGGCGGGGTGGCTCACACCTGTTATCCCAGCACTTTGGGAGGCCGAGGCAGTCAGATCACGAGGTCAGGAGATCAAGACCATCCTGGCTAACATGGTGAAAACCCATCTCTACTAAAAATACAAACAATTAGCCAGGCATGGTGGCGAGCGCCTGTGGTCTCAGCTACTCAGGAGGTTGAGGCAGGAGAATGGCGTGAACCCGGGAGGCGGAGCTTGCAGTGAGCCGAGATCGCGCCACTGCACTCCAGCCTGGGAGACAGAGCGGGACACCATCTCAAAAAATAAAAATAAAGACACCAAATAAGCATTTAGCGATAGAGTAGCATTGAACCATCATGGTCCTCATGCACCCTCTGAGCAGGTTTGATAGTTCAGACCTTGATGTTTCTGTTGTTTTCATTTGCCACCAGATTGCTTCTCATTCCTTAGTCAGTTTCATGAGTATTATCAGACTCATCTCCCTGGGTATTACTCAGGTCAGTGCCTGAGACCCCAGAACCCCTCATCCCCCCACCATACCCCCGGGGCATCAAGAACCAGGCTGAGCCCCAGGGATATAATAGCCAGCTCAGTTCCTGCCCTCGGACTATAGAGCCTGGTGGGAATATGGGCATTAAAAAGTAATTGCAACCAGGTGCAGTGGCTCACACCTGCAGTCCCAGCACTTTGGGAGGCTGAGGCAGCTGAATTACCTGAATTACTTGAGCCCAGGGGTTGAAGACCAGCCTGGGCAACACGGTAAAATCCGTCTCTACCAAACATACAAAAATTAGCTGGGCATGGTGGCATACGCCTGTAGTCCCAGCTGCTCAGGAGGCTGCAGTGGGAGGATCACCTGAGCCCGGGAGGTCAAGGCTGCAATGAGCCGAGATCATGCCACTGTACTTCAGCCTGAGTGACAGAGTGGGACCCTGTCAAATTAAAAAAAAAAAAAATTAAAAAATTTAAAAAAGAAGAAGAAAAAGTAATTGCACAAATAACAACTGAGTCTGAGGTGTGATAAGCAAAGCCCAACGGGCAATGAGATTATAGAATAAGGTGAATCAAGCAGGACAGAGGCAGCTGCCCTAAGGTGGCACCAACTGAGGCCAGGAGAAGAAGCCACAGGAGGCAGTTTTCTGACCAGAGAAAGCAGCAGCAGGGAGGAGCTGGGACGGGAAGAAGACTAGCAGATGGAGAGAATGTCGGGTCAGTGGGGCTTAGTGCGCAGAAGAGGAAAAGGACCCAGGAGCAGCCAAGCCCTACAGCAGCCAGACGGAGACACTGAAATAGTCAGCGGGGCTGTGAATAATGACTCTGGGGATCAGGCGCAGTGGCTCACTCCTGTAATCAGTGTACTTTGGGAGGCTGAGGCAGGAGGAGTGTTTGAGGCCAGAAGTTCAAGACCAGCCTGGGCAACATAGCAAGACCCCCATCTCTTAAAAAAAAAAAAGAGATAAGTAAAATATGCAGCCTCTGTCTCTAGTTCGAGACCAGCCTAGCAACATAGCAAGACCGCCCCCATCTCTTTAAGAAAAAAAAAAAAAAAAAAAAAAAAACAAGTAAAATAGCCTCTGTCCCTTACTGTAATGAAACGAGAAATAAATGTCTCTGCTCTTAAAATGTGACGCTCTGAGATAGCTGGGAATATTCTGGAATGACCGCTTCTAACAGGCTCTTCCAGCATAGCTGGAATTTTACTGAGTTCTGAGCAAAATTATGACAGTATGCATAATTCGTCAGTAATTAACCTTGTGTGGGTGACTTGCTCTTGCTTCTTGATACTTTTCATTTTTTTTTTTCTACAATAAGTATGTATTTATTTCTACAATGGCGGAGAGCATAAATTAGTAAAATATTCAAGTTGCAATCTTAGTTTCTGAATAGGCCTTATTAATGTATTGCAGATAAGAACTTAGTCAAGTAGTTGTAGGATAAAACACAAATGTGACTGTTCTGTTCCAGAAACATCTTAGTAATGGTTTTGGGGATTTTTGTTTGTTTTTTATATTTTAGCAGCGGGGTCTCTGTTGCCCAACCTGGAGTGCACTGGTACCATCGTAGCTCACTTAACAGCCTCCTGGTTCAAGCGATCCTCCTGCCTCAGCCTCCTGAGTAGTGGGGACTACAGGCACATGCCACTACACCTGGCTAATTTTTAATTTTTTTGTAAAGATGGAGTCTTGCTGTGTTGCCGAGGCTGGTCTCAAACTCCTAGGTTCAAGCAATCCTCCCGCTTCGGCCTCCCAAAGTGCTGAGATTACAGGCATGAGCCACCACACCCAGCCTAGTAATTGGTGTATTTTGAAGAGTTCCTGGGTAGAAGAAAAAGACTAGGCACTACAGAACCTCTCTGCTTTGGTTGCAAAGTTCACTGGAAGCATCTCTTTGCAAGTTGTCCTTGCCTCTGTCTCTGACCTGCTATCAGAACCGTATTTTACTGCTTGCTGAGATGCAGTTTAGTTCCTACGGACACAAACCCTTCAAACATAAAGGCAGTGCCTGGAAGGGTTTATTTTAAGATTTAAATCTTAGGAAGCACATTACCAGTGATATAAAATATTCATTGACTCATGAAACACTGCTAGAAGTCGTTGTTTCGTGACTGACTTGTCTGCCTTTATTTCCATAGGTTAACTGGTCTGCCTTTGTGAAAAGTAGATGTAGGTTTTTCGAAAGTACTAAAAGAGAGCTGGCTGGAAAGAGTGCATTTGTAGGCCATTCCATTTTCAGAGCCTGCTCCCAAATGCCCATGCTCTGAGGTCCCCCCCACTGGGGGAAGTTTCATTTTGAATGTAGGAAAACCATCTCTCCTGGTGACTATCCTTGTCGGCCTAGCATCTGAGAATCTAGAAATAAAATGGAATGTCATCATTTTTTGAGAACTGCTTTTTAATGCTCCTCCAGGAGAATAAAATAGCAATCTGGTTCTTGGTGCCTGCTACTTTCAAGTGAGGACACATTACAGGTTAAAATTAGAAAACACTGTTCTTTTATACTTCTTTCTCCGCTGCCTGCCCCTCACTCAAGGATCCCACATTAAGACTCCTGGAAAAAAAGGTGAAGAAATTGACCCGGCATGGTGGCTCACGCCTATAATCCCAGCACTTTGGGAGGCCGAGGCGGGCGGATCACCTGAGGTCAGGAGTTCAAGACCAGTGTGACAAACATGGTGAAACCCCGTCTCTACTAAAAAATAGAAAAATTGGCCTAGCATGGTGGCGTGCACCTATTATCTCAGCTACTTGGGATGCTGAGTCATGAGAATCGCTTCAACCTGGGAGGCGGAAGTGCCACTGCACTCTAGCCTGGGCAACAGAGTGAGACTCTGGAAAAAAAAAAACAAAAGTGACAAAATCTTATTTCGTTAGAAATAGCCCCTGGTTTTCATGCCAAGACGTTCATCAATGTGCCACTTGGTAGCCTTCTCGATAGAAATGTGGCCGTTGCAGCCTGATTCTGTACGGTGACTCCAGTCCACATATTCCAGGTCTCCTGGTGTTGGCAAACAAGGCCTGGTACCCAGGGCCCCTCCGGAGAGCTCCCTGTAACTTCAGTAGTGGGAGACCTGCAGGATCCCTTTACAGATCCTCAGTTTGCCTTCAGAAAACATTTTCATTCTTGTGATTAAGAAGCAATCACAGGCCCCAAACAAAACAGGACAGAAAGAGGAACTGGGTCTGGAAGAACAAAGCCCTGTGGGTGGCAAATAATGTGCTGACTCCTGTCCAGGATACAGGTCCCTGGCCCCAAGCTGGTCCTGAAACAGCCTCGGGGGACGAGTCTATATGCTCTGTCCCAGTTTCACTCAGGCCCCGGCATTAGGGAAATTGGAAACCAGGCATGGAAGCAGCGTCCCTACCTTCCTCGGCCAGGTTCACAAACCTGGGGCCCAATCCGCCTCTCCATGTAGGACACTGTATGTTTGCAGGCTGAGGAATTAGCAGGCATGACAAGATGGGTGTTGGACCCGGCACCAGCAGATTTTGCCGGCTGCTGTCACTCCCAAGGCTTTCCCTTCTCCATCCATCCTCACCCGGTCCCTCGACACAGCACTAGAGGGAGAACACCCTGGATGTGACTTGGGGACTCCTCCTCGGTGTGCTTGTGTGGAGAGTGGAGAGGTGCGTCGTTTGTGCCCCGCTTTGCCGTGACCGGGGTGGTCCTGGCACGCCGGGTATCTAGACAGCTTTTCATCAGTCGCTCATCAGCATGCTAATTGCCGTATGACTAATTATGCCCTGAATTCCAGTTGATTTTCTTAATGAGACAGCTGGGTTAATTATGTAATCGTATGATTACATTAGCCTAGAGTGCCCTGGCGAAAAGTAGCGTCTGCCGCGCTGTGATGTCATCGCGGGGACGGTGCTCACAAGGGGGACATTCATCCTCAGGCTGGTGGCAGGGGACGGCCCCCGTCACCCGCAGAGCACACTGTGCAAACATCGGCCTCATGTCTATTAAGATTGGCCTTTTCAGCCCTCACAACCTGCAAGAAAAGCAGTTCACCAGCAGTCTCCTCGCCACCCTGCGCCCTCTCCACACCCCCAGCCAAATCCCAAACCCGCCTGCAGCCCTCGGCAGCTCTTCTGACATCCAACCATGTGTCCTTTCTTCTCACAGGACCTCTCTGTACCAAGGCTGTTAGACTTTATCAGGGCATGCTAGCACTTCCTTTGCAGTGATCCTAAGAACTCAAAGCAAAATGTTTGCATTTAAGTCTCACAGCGACTTAGTTTACGATAACATATAAACAAGCCCTCGACTGGCCCCGACCTTAGATCCCACTGCGCACCCCAGATATGCTGTTTCATTCCGTCTTTCTGCCCTGATCTCTAACATACATCATACTTACTAAGAAAATACATGACTGATACCTTCTGGTTTCTGGCCACTTCGCTACTCCCCATCACAGCAGAACTTCCCTGGAGGGTGACTACCTGCCGAATCCACTTCTTCACCTATTTATACTCTTCCTCCTTAGACTTCTGTGGCCTTCTCCTCTTCCTCTGCCAGGGCTCTAAATGTTGGAGTACGCCAGAACGTTATTCTTAGCCTTTTCATTTACATTCTCTCCCTAGGTGACTTCTAAAACTCCACATGACCAAAAGAGAATGATCAGTTCCCCCGAAATGCTCCCAAGACAGTTCAGTGGCATCACCATTCACGCAGGTGCTTTGCCCACTGATGTGGTTTGGCTCTGTGTCCCCACCCAAATCTCGCCTCGAATTGTAATCCCCACATGTCGAGGGAGGGAAGTGATTGGATCATGGGGGCAGTTTTCCCCCGGCTGTTCTCATGATAGTGAGTTCTCGTGAGATCCAATGGTTTTATACGTGTTTGGAAGTTCCACCTTCACTCTTCTCTCTCCTGACGCTTTGTGAAGAAGGTGCTTGCTTCTCCTTTGCCTTCCACCATGATTGTAAGTTTCCTGAGGCCTCCCCAGCCATGTGGAACTGTGAGTCCATTAAACCTGTTTGCTTTATAAATTACTCAGTCTAAAGTATTTCTTTTTTTTTTGAGACAGAGTCTCGCCATCGCCCAAACTGGAGTGCAGTGGCACAATCGCGGCTCGCTGCAACCTCCTCCTCCTGGGTTCAAGCAATTCTTCTGCCTCAGCCTCCCAAGTAGCTGGGATTACAGGTGCCTGCCCCCATGCCCAGTTAATTTTTTTGTTTTTTGTTTTTTTTTTTTTTTTGAGACGGAGTCTCGCTCTGTGGCCCAGGCTGGAGTGCAGTGGCCGGATCTCAGCTCACTGCAAGCTCCGCCTCCCGGGTTTACGCCATTCTCCTGCCTCAGCCTCCCGAGTAGCTGGGACTACAGGCGCCCACCACCTCGCCTGGCTAGTTTTTTGTATTTTTTAGTAAAGACGGGGTTTCACTGTGTTAGCCAGGATGGTCTCGATCTCCTGACCTCGTGATCCGCCCGTCTCGGCCTCCCAAAGTGCTGGGATTACAGGCTTGAGCCACCGCGCCCGGCCTAATTTTTGTATTTTTAGTAGAGACAGAGTTTCACCATGTTGGCCAGGCTGATCTCAATCACCTGACCTCAGGTGATCCACCCGCCTCAGCCTTCCGAAGTGTTGGGATTACAGGCATGAGCCACCGCGCCCGGCCCAGGTATTTCTTTATAGCAGTGTGAAAACAGACTAATACAGCCACAATGCACAAGTCAGCCTGGGTTCCCTTCTTTCTTTCACACCCAGTAGCCAGGCTGTTAGCAAGCCCTAGTGAGCCAGCAGCCTCCAGAATATATCCCAAATTCGGCCACCTACCCTTCAGCCACTGCCACCTAATCCAAGCCACCAGTCTCTGTCACCTCACTGCACTCACACCTCCACCTAACGTCCTTTGCACAGCAGGCAGACAGGTCTAAGTCAGTGGCCTCCAAACTACTTTTGCTTATGCACCGCAAGAGTAAAAAAGTTTGAATTGGGCCAGGCACGGTGACTTACGCCTGTAATCCCACCACTTTGGGAGGCCGAAGCAGGTGGATCACCTGAGGTCAGGAGTTTGAGACCAGTCTGGCCAACGTGGTGAAACCCCCTCTCTACTAAAAATACAAAAATTAGCTGGTGTAATAGCGAGCGCCTGTAATCCCAGCTACTCAGGAAGCTGAGGCAGGAGAATCACTTGAACCCAGGAGGTATAGTGAGCCAAGATTGCGCCACTGCAGTCCAGCCTGGGCAACAGAGTGAGACTCTGTCTAAAAATAAATACATACACACATACAATGAAATGCACTCATTTCAAGTGTGCAGTGTGATAGCGTGGCCACCTTCACAATCAAGATGTAGAACATTTCTGTCACGTCAAATTCCCTTCTGACCCCAGTACCCAGCAACTGCTGTTCTGCTCTCTCTTACTATCTAGTAGATTTGTCACTTCTGGAGTTGTGTAGAAGTGGAATCATTTGGTCTGTGGTCCTACATCCGGCCTCTTTCACTCAGCACAGTGTTTTGGGATTCATCTAAGTTGCTGGTATCATTAGTCCTTTCGTTTTTATTGATGAATGATATTCCACTGTGTGGATATATACCAATTTGTTTATCTAACAGGTATGTTGACAGACATTTTGTTGTTTGTGGCTATTATGAATCAATCTATAAACATTCATGGAGAGTTGTTACGTAGGCATATGTTTTCATTTCCCTTAGGCAAATACTTAGGATGAGGATCAGGGTACCTGTACATTTTACCTGATAAGAAATGCCAAGCTGCTTTTCAACGTAGATGCATCTTTTTTTATTAATTTTTTTTCATTTTCTTTTCCTCAGGGTAGCAAAGTTACAGTTGTATTATTTTATCCCCGCATAAGAAATCGAGAGGAGTTCCAGTTGCTCCATGTCTTCTGTTTCATTGGTTATCGTCTGATTTTAGACATTCCTAGTGAATGCTTAATGTGTTTCATTATGATTTTAGTTTGCATTTTCCTGATGACTAATGATGTGGAATATTTTTTCATGTGCATTTTTGCCTTCATAGATTTTTATTTATAAAGGTTTCAGTCTCTTGCACATTTTAATTTTGGAAACAGGGTCTTGCTCTGTTGCCCAGGTTGGAGTGTAGTGATGAAGTCATAGCTCACTGCAGCCTCAGTCTTCCAGGCTCAAGCAATCCTCCCACCTCAGTCTCTCAAGTAGCTGAGACTACAGGCATGTGCCACCACACCCAACTAATTTTTTACTTTTTCTAGACATGAGGTCTAGCTATGTTGCCCAGGCCGGTCTCAAACTCCTGGGCTCAAGCAGTCCTCCCACCTTGGCCTCACAAAGTGCTGGGATTATGGGCATAAGCCACTGTGCCTGGCTTCTATATACGTTTTAGATTCAGCTTGTCAGTTTTTACAAAGGAGCTTTCCGTGATTTTGATTACGATTCCACTGTATTTGTGGATCAATTTGAGGAAAATTGACAGCACTATTTATTCTTCCAGTCTAAACAATATATTTATTTAGTTCATCTTTAATTTCTCTGAGCAGTATTTTGCAGTTTTGATGTATAAGCCTGGCACAGATTATATTCAGTTTATTTCTAAGTTAAAGTCATGTTTTTCAATGCTATATTAAACGGTATTTTCTTTTGTAAAAAATCTACAATATGTTTATTTTATTATTATTATTATTATTATTATTTTTAATCTCGCTTCATCACCGAGGCTGGAGTGCAGTGATGTGATCTCAGCTCAGTGTAAACTCCGCCTCCCAGGTTCAAACAATTCTCCTGCCTAGTCTCCCGAGTAGCTGGGATTACAGGTGCCTGCCACCACACCCGGCTAATTTTTGTATTTTTAGTAGAGATGGAGTTTCAACATGTTGGCCAGGCTGGTCTCAAACTCCTGACCTCAAGGGATCTGCCCACCTCAGCCTCCCAAAGTGTTAGGATTACAAGTGTGCGAGATTAAAGTTTATTTTATTTGCAGATTTATTTTCCAATTGTTTGTTGCTTTTATGTAGAAATAGAATGAATTTCATATAATATTATTTTATATATTTTTTACATTTTAACAAATAATAAAATATATAAATATTTTATATATTTGGTATTTACTTAATTATCAGTCTGAATACTTTTCCCTAATGTTGGGTCCAATGCAAGGATGTCTGCTTTCTCTACTTCTAGTCAACATTAAATATAGGGAGCAAGTGCGAAAAAGAAAACAAAACAGCAAGAAAAATAAATATACAGTGTTATATATGATATATTTTATATTATATAATTTTTATATAATAATATAGGTAACCTCTTAATGCTCGCCTATTAGCTCTAGACATTTTTTTGAAGTTTTCTTGAATTGTCCATATATGCCCTTGAAGGCAATATATACTGTTGGTTTTTTTTTTGAGACAGAGTCTTGTTCTATCACCCAGGCTGGAGTACAGTGGCGCAGTCTTGGCTCAGTGCAACCTCCACCTCCTGGGTTCAAGCAGTTCCCTGCCTCAGCCTGCCAAGTAGCTGGGATTACAGGTGCCCGCCACCACACCTGGCTACGTTTTTTGGATTTTTTTTTTTTTTTTGAGACGGAGTCTTGCTCTGTCGCCCAGGCTGGAGTGCAGTGGCCGGATCTCAGCCCACTGCAAGCTCCGCCTCCCAGGTTTACGCCATTCTTCTGCCTCAGCCTCCCGAGTAGCTGGGACTACAGGCACCCGCCACCTCGCCCGGCTAGTTTTTTGTATTTTTTAGTAGAGACGGGGTTTCACCGTGTTAGCCAGGATGGTCTCGATCTCCTGACCTCGTGATCCGCCCGTCTCGGCCTCCCAAAGTGCTGGGATTACAGGCTTGAGCCACCATGCCCGGCCAAGTTTTTTGGATTTTTAGTAGAGACAGGGTTTCACCATCTCGACCAGGCTGGTCTTGAACTCCTGACCTCTTGATCCACCCCCCCACCTTGACCTCCCAAAGTGCTGGGATTACAGATGTGAGCCACCCCACCCGGCCACAATATATACTTTATAGATGTTGGGTGGAATGTTCTATAAACATCAGTTAGGTCAAGTTGGTTGATAGTGTTGTTCATGTTTCCTGTATCCATACTGATTTCCGATCTATAACGCTGTATATTTATTTTCCTTGCTTTTTCTTTTTGGCACTTGCCACCTCTATTTAATGTTGACTAGAAGTAGAGAAAGCAGACATCCTTGCATTGGACCCAACATTAGGGAAAAGAATTCAGACTTTGATAATTAAGTATAATATTAACTGTAGATTTTTTTGTAGATACCATTTATAAGATGGAAATTCTCTCCTATTCCTAGTTTACGGAGAATTTTTGTCATAAATGGTATTGAATTTTCTCAGATGGTTTTTGGCATCTATTGAGATGATCATATGATTTTCCTCTTTCCTCTTAACATGGTAAAATAATCTGATTCTCAAATGTTAAACAAATCTTGCATTCCTAGGATAAATCTTACTTAGCTATGCATTTTATGCATATTGTGAGTTTTACTAAGTGAGCATTGTTTTATTTCATTGTGGTCAGAGTACATGTTTGTATGATTTTTGTTCTTTTGAATTTATCAAAAGTTGTTTTATCATCCTGTACATCGATGAATGTTCCATGTGTACTTAAAGAGAATGTGTATACTGCAGTTGTTTGAATGGCATGTTCTAGAAAAGTGAGATCTGTTTAGTTAGTGGTGTTCTTCAAGTCTCTCGTATCCATATTGATTATATAAAAATCATAATATTAATGTGAATGGCTTTTTTTGGTTTTTTTTGTTTTTGTTTTTGTTTTTGTTTTTTTTGAAACAGAGTCTCACTCTGTCGCCCAGGGTGGAGTACAGTGGCGCGATCTCGGCTCACGGCAACCTCTGCCTCCCGGGTTTATGTGATTCTCCTGAATGTGTATGGTGTTTTGAAATCGAATTATTATTTTGGATTTTTCTTTTTTCTTTCAGTTCTGTCAGTTTTTGATTTACATAGTTTGAAGCTTTCTTTTGGGGCAAATATACCCTTTAAGATTATTATATCGTCTCTCAATTGTTTGATTCTTTTGAGTTTATACAATGATCTTCATTATTCCTGGAAATATTCCATGTCTTAAAGTATTCTTTTTCTGATTTTAATATAAGCACTCTGGCTTTCTTTTGATTAGAGTTTTTATGTTATATATTTTTTCTGTCCCTTCACTATTAACCTGTCTGTATCTTTATGTTTAAGTTATGTAAATAGCTACATCTTGCTTTTTTATCCATACTATCTTGCTTTTTTATCCATTCTATCTGCCTCTTAACTGGAATGTTAGATCATTTACATTTAATGTAATTATGGATCAAGTTGGATTGAAGTCTACCATGTTTTTCTATTTGTCTTGCCTGTTTTTTCTTGTATTTTTCCTGCTTTCTTTTGATTAACTGATTTTTTAATGATTTTATCTCCCCAATTATCTTATTAGCTATAACTCTTATTTTCTTAAGGGTTACTTTAAAGTGAAAAGTAGGCCGGCCATGGTGGCTCACACCTGTAATCCCAGCACTTTGGGAGGCCAAGGTGGGTGGGTCACCTGAGGTCAGGAGTTTGAGACCAGCCTGACCAACATGGAGAAACCCCGTCTCTACTAAAAATGCAAAATTAGACAGGCGTTGTGGTGCACACTTGTAGTCCCAGTTACTTGGGAGGCTGAGGCAGGAGAATCGCTCGAACCTGGGAGGTGGAAGTTGCAGTGAGCAGAGATTGTGCCACTGCACTCCAGCCTGAGGGACAGAGCGAGACTCCTTTTCAAAAATAAAAGAAAAGAAAAACAGAAATCTGAACTCTCTTTGTACAAACAACCGTGTTCCTAAGGCTTTTGTGCACTTATAGCATGGGAGGAACACAGATCCTTGACAAGTTGCTTCCTCTCTGTCTTCCCATCTGTAAAACGGGAATATGGGCCAAGCACGGTGGCTCACACCTGTAATCCCAGCACTTTGGGAGGCTGAGGCGGGCGGATCACCTGAGGTCGGGAGTTTGAGACCATCCTGACCAACATGGAGAAACCCCATCTCTACGAAAAATACAAAATTAGCCGGGCGTGGTGGCGCATGCCTGTAATCCCAGCTACTCGGGAGGCTAAGGCAGGAAAATCTCTTGAACCCGGGAGGCGAAGGTTGCAGTGAGCTGAGATTGCGCCATTGCATTCTAGCCTGGGTAACGAGCAAAACTCCATCTCAAAAAAAAAAAAGGGAAAAGTAACCATCTTTAACTTACTTTATACCTTCAAATAATATACCATTTCATATACAATATAAGAATCTTATAATACATTGTCACTTTCTCTCTCTTGTTCTTTGTGCATTTTTACTGATTTTACCTCTACCTGTATTATAATGCTATAATACATGGTTACTATTTTTTCTTTAAACGCTTATCTTTTAAAGAAATTTAAAATGAAATTGTAATGTTTTATTTTTACTCATCTATGTACCATTTCCAGTGTTGTTTATTCGTTTGTGTGGATTCAAGTATGTGCATGGAATCATTTTCTTTTGGTATATAGAATCTCCTTTTAACATTTTTTATGATATAGGCACACTGGCAATGAAATCTGTTAGCTTTCATTCATCTGGGGGAAAAAATACCTTGATCTCACCTTTTTTTTTTTTTTTTTTTTGTGACGGAGTCTTGCTCTGTCACCCAGGCTGAAGTGCAGTGGCACCATCTCAGCTGACTGCAACCTCTGCCTCCCAGATTCAAGTGATTCTCCTGACTCAGCCTCCCCAGTAACTGGGATTACAGGTGTACGCCACCACGCCTGGCTAATTTTTGTATTTTTAGTAGAGACAGGATTTCTCCATGTTGGCCAGGCTGGTCTCAAACTCCTGACCTCAGGTGATTCCGCTGCCTCGGCTTCCCAAAGTGCTGAGATTACAGGCGTGAGCCACTGCATCCAGACACCTGAATTTTTAAAGAGTATTTTTTGTCAGATATAAAATAGTTTCTTGGGTCTGCCAGTCATGGTGGCTTACGCCTGTAATCCCAACACTTTGAGAGGCTGAGGCGGATGGATCACTTAAGGTCCAGAGTTGGAGACCAGCCTGGTCAATATGGTGAATCCCTGTCTCTACTCGAAAAACAAAAATTAGCTGGGTGTGATGGTGTGCACCTGTAATCCCAGCTACTCGGGAGGCTGAGGCAGGAGATTCTCTTGAACCCAGGAAGCAGAGCTTGCAGTGAGCTGAGATCGTACCACTGCACTTCAGCCTGGGTGACAGAGCAAGACTCTATCTCAAAATAAAATAAAATAAATAAAATAAAATAGTTTGTTGTTGGTTTGGGTTTTGATTTTTTGTCTCTCTGGACTGACTGACTGTTTCTGACAGGAGATCTCCAGTAATTCATATCTTTTTTTTTTAAACCTATGTACAATGAATCTTTTTCTCTCCACCATTTAAGATTTCCATTTTCTAATTTTGATTTCAGAAACTCTCTTATGCTTACTGGTGTTCTTTGGGTTTATCCTGCATGGAGTTTGTAGAGTTTCTTGAATTTTTAAGTTTATAACCTTTATGAAATTTTGCCACTGTTTCTTCAAATACACCCTTTCCCCCTTTCTGGGAAATGTAGGTTTGGTTGCTTAATTTTGTTTCACAGGTTGCTGAGGGTTTACTAACTTTTTCTTCAATTTCTCTCTGTCTATTTCTGTTTGGTTTGTTTCTGTGACTGTATCTTTAAATTCACTGATCTTTTTCTTTCACTGTGTCTAATCTGTTGTTCAGCCAATCAAGTGAATTTTTTTCATTTTGCATATTTTAAGTTTCAGAATTCCATTTGATTTTTATGTTTTCTGTTCTTCTCTGTATTGTATTCATATTTTTCTTTAAATCCTTGGACATGCTCGTAATGGATGTTCTAGTCTGCTTGTTCCATTATCTCTTGTCATTTCTGGTTCTGTTTTTATGAACTGATTTTTCCTCTGATGATCCTGCTGCTTTGCGTGTCTAGTAATTTTCTATTGAATTTTAGACATCATGAGCGTTAACTGCATTTTGTTGTCTTATTTAAGTTTGGGCAGGCAGTTAAGTTACTTGAAGATCAGCTTGATCATTCTGAGACTTTTTTGTAGCTTTTTGGAGTGGATGTGGATAAGGCTTCAAGATTAGTTTAGCCCTCCACTCTGGTGTGACACTTCAGTGTCTTTATAAGTCCTTGCTCTTCAACAAGTGTGTCCTCTCTGACTGGATGCAGTTGGAAAGTCCTCCAGCCCTCAAACTGGGTTGGTGGGGGGGTGTGGTGGTTTTTGGCTCAGACTTTCCTTTCTGTTCTTGTCTGGCCTTATGAGTTTCACCCTGTACATAGACACTTTAGCTCTTGGCAACAGATCACCTCTCTGCAGATTTCTGTAGCTCTTTCTTAGTATATGTCCCTCCTTTTCAGTGCTCTACCTTGCAAATTCCAATTGCTGCAGCCACCCAATCTTCTGGTGTCTGTCCTTCAGTGGACAGGGAGACCATCACACTCTGCTTGGGTTTTTTTCTTCGCTGTGATGCAATCCAGAGAGTTCTTCCTGCCAGGAAGGGTAACATAGGGCTCATCTCATCTGCTTCCCTTCCTTCAGGGAAGTCTTGTTCCACCAGTTGTCCAGGGTCTGTAAATAGTTGTTTCATTGACTTTGCCTAGTTTTCTAGTTGTTTATGACCAGAGGGCATGTTGAGTATCAGTAGATCTGTCATGGCCAGAAGCAAAGACTCCAAGTTCTTTTAATTTTGACTTTTGGTTTTCATAGAAATGGCTGGAAAAAATAACTTACAAAGATAAATAGATTCAAACCAAAGAAGCACATTATTGGCTATCTTTACAAAAATAGGATTCATATTTATGAAATCTAGGTATAGGTTGAGTGTCTTTTATTCAAAATGCTTGGGATCAGTGTTTTGGATTTGGGATTTTCGAATTAGGGAAACTCAACTTGTACTAATTATGAGACGGTATTTGTTGGAACTCATCTAGTCAATTTTCATTTTCCATGATATTCTTCTTTTTTTTTTTTTTTTTGAGATGGAGTCTCGCTCTGTCGCCCAAGCTGGAGTGCAGTGGCGCAATCTCTGCTCACTGCAAGCTCCGCCTCCCAGGTTCACACCATTCTCCTGCCTCAGCCTCCTCAGTAGCTGGGACTGCAGGTGCCCGCCACCACACCGAGCTAATTTTTTGTATTTTCAGTAGAGATGAGGTCTCACCATGTTAGCCAGGATGATCTCGATCTCCTGACCTCATGATCTGCCCACCTCAGCCTCCCAAAGTGCTGGGATTACAGGTGTGAGCCACCACGCCCAGCCTCTTTTTTTTTGTTTTTGTTTTTTAATAGCTTTTCAGAAGATTTTGCATTTCTTATATTAATTAACAAACTATTTGAAACTTCTTTTGGCAAATGTTTACTCAGATTTGAGTTGGTAAATAATAGTAGATAACATTTATTGAGTGTTAACTCTGTGTGTGGCAATTTTCTTAAGTTAATCCTCACAATAGCACCATGACATAGGCACAGTTACTATGCCCAATTTGTAGATGAAGAAACTAAGGCACAGAGGGGTTAAGTAACTTGTCCAAGACTGCACAGCCAGTAAATGAGAGAGCTGAGACTCGAACACATGCAACCTGGCTCATACTGCAAACCATTACACTACAGTCCCTCTTGTGCGATATGAGGCATTGAGCCATTTTTGTAGAAGGTGCTGCCTTTGCCCATCAGTATATAGATGATGGGAACATTTCCATATATTCACCTTTAGAATGCTGTCACTGTAGCATGAAATAGTTATTTTCCTCAACAAGCATTAAAGCACCACATTTATTGCAACAATTTAGTATGTGTTTATTTTTTCAAAAAATCCGTCAAGCAGTGTATTACTGATATGATAGCCATTTACCATCACAAAACAGGGCAGATAATTTGGATCACTTAGCTTGCCCTTTTTTTTTTTTTCTTCCCTGTTTTGAGGACAGGGTCTCACCCTGTTGCCGAGGCTGGAGTGCAATGGCATGATCATAGTTCACTGCAGCCTCTAACTCCTGGGCTCAAGCAATCCTCCCACTTCAGCCTCCCTAGTAACTAGGACTATAGGTGTGTTCCCACCATGCCCAGCTACTTTTTTATTTTTTATTGTTAGAGATGGGGTCTTGCTATGCTGCCCCAGCTGGTCTTGAACTGCTGGCCTCAAGTGATCCTCTCACCTCAGCCTCCTAAAGCACTGGGATTATAGGCACACACTGCCCCACCCGGCCAGGATCACTTCGCTTTTCTAAAGAAAATCGTATAGCTCATCTTTAAACTTAAAACTCTGTCATACTTTTGCCAAGAAAAAACCAACAAACCATTTTGTGGGTTGAAGTACTGCAGTTTTGGTTTGGTTTGGTTTGAGATGGAGTCTTGCTCTGTCACCCAGGCTGGAGTGCAATGGTGTGATCTCAGCTCACTGCAACCTCTACCTCCTGGGCTCAAGCAATTCTCCTGCCTCAGCCTCCCAAAAAGCTGGGACTACAGGTGCGCACCACCACACCCAGCTAATTTTTGTATTTTTTGTGGAGACGGGGTTTCACAACATTGGCTAGGCTGATCTCGAACTCCTGATCTAAGGTGATCTGCGTGCTTTGGCCTCCAAAAGTACTGGGATTACAGGCGTGCGCCATGGCGTCCATCCCTGGCCACTTCTTGACAGGAGCAGAATTGCATCCAAATTCTGACCATTGGCTCATTTCATACATTGTATTTTCAGCTCTAGCATTTAGTTTGCTTCTTTTTGTATATCTTTTTCTCTCATCCTTGCACTCTTGTTTTCCTTAAAATCCTTGTGCGCAGCCTCCCTCTCCCTAATCTCTTTTCTCTTCCTGTTCTCCCTCTCCTTCCCTGGGACCACACTGGCTTCTCACTATGCCTTGACCATGTCCTATTCACAGCTACCACAGGAACTTTCACCGGTTGCTGCCCCTGCCTGGGGTGAATCCCTGCAGTGCCTCCCATTACCATCCCGATCTCCATCCCCGCTCACTTCTTCAGAGAGGCCTTCCCTGTCCCCTTGTCTCTAGGACCCATTCCCCTCTCTCCCTGTGCCTCTCCTCTTCATGCTCGGCAGCGCAAATGCTCCGCACTCACAGTGGGGCTGTGCTCCAGTCAACCCATCACAAGTTGAAAACATCACGAGTCGAAAATATGTTTAATGCCCCTAACCTACCAGACATCGTAAGTTGAAAATACCACGAGTCAAAAATGCATTTAGGCCGGGCACGGTGGCTCGTGGCTGTAATCCCAGCACTTCGGGAGGCCGAGGTGAGCAGATTGCTTGAGGCCAGGCGTTCGAGACCAGCCTGGGCAATGGAGTGTGAATCCCTGTCTATACTAAAAATACAAAATTATCCTGGCACGGTGGCGTGCGCCTGTAATCTCAGATACTCGGGAGGCTGGGGCAGGAGAATCGCTTGAACCCAGGAGGCGGAGGATGCAGTGAGCCAAGATTGCACTGCTGCACTCCTGCCTGGGCGACACAGTGAGACTCCGTCTCAAGAAAAGAAAAAAAGAACTCCTTTTCCCAGTTTCTCCAGGAGCGCTTTTCCACTCATCTGGCCTCCTGCCTTGCGTTTGTCATCTACATCCATGGCTTCTCTCTGCTACGAGGCTGAGCCCTTCCCAGAGCAGTTAGTTGGTTCAGTTGCTTAGGAAATATTTGTTAAATTAGTACTGAAAGAGATTTTCATTGGCTGCTGGTTAAGGAAACAGAAACCTTTTTTTTTTTTTTTTTTTTTTTCCTGAGACAAGGTCTCACTCTGTCCGCCAGGCTGGAGTGAGACCCTATCTAAAAAAAAAAAAAAAGGTCATAGCTCTCTGCAACCTCCACCTCCCAGGCTCAAGTAATCCTCCCACCTCAGTTTCCCAAGGAGTGCACCACCATGCCCAGCTAATTTTTTTATTTTTTCTAGAGACAGGGTCTCACTTATGTTGCCCAGGCTGGCCTCAAAGTCCTGGGCTCAAACAATCTTCGCTCTTCAGCCTCCCAAAGTACTGGGATTACAGGCGTGAGCCACTGTGCCCAGCCAGTAAGCAGAAATCGTACTGAGAATTTTTCATACTCATTTGCCTGGCCAGCTTCTTTCCTTCTTCCTTCCCTCCCTGGGTGAGATGCATCACCCCATACATTGCAGAGCGAGCTCCACCAGCCTCTGACTGGGATGGCTGGAATTAACGAGATAATGTTGCATGCACTTAGGAAAAGGTGCTGAATATGTACAGTATTGTTGTTTGTAATAATTATGTTCCTTGAGCCCTGTGTTGCATAACAAGCTATATAATACCTCCAAGATTGCTTTAGGAATTAAGTATCAGATGATTGTAAAACACTTTACAAGATTGTCGCATTGGGTGGGTGGAGCTGGCAGGAAAGCGTGTTGAATCGGAGGAGGAGGCTGGGAAGACAGGGGTTATCGGATTTTGTGTGTTCCTGTTTTATGTATGGGTGTGTCCTCTTTGCCTCCTCCAGACAATTCCCTAATTGAGCTGCTAAGATCGGAGGCATCTGACGTTCGCATAAGACCTGACAATCCTTGTGTGGGGTTTAAATGGCATTGGAAATCATTAACGAGACAAAAAGCTATGATTTCCGTAGATTAACACACAGGTTGGGTTTTGGCATGCCAAAATTCATTGTTTTGGTCTTTAGCCCAAACATGCTGGAGTCATTATATTGTCATGCGGTAATTAGCTGTTCCTTTAATACAAGTAATAAAAATTAAGCCTAAGAAGTTCTTTAGCAATGCCTCTTACATATCCCAAAACAATATTCATATGCTGTAGGAATTTAGCCATTCAAATGTACTGTAGTAAAGTTTGGAGTTTAATGCACAGTGATGTTTGAACATTTAGCTGATCCTTTAGTCTGTGACCAGCTTTGCTACGTAGGCATTAACCTTTAATAGTGTCAGACTAAATATACATGCCATAGTGAACGATTAAGAGATGGCCTGAATTTTCATTTACAGTATAAGGCTTTGAAAATTGGTGTAAAGGTCTGGCTCCTCCTCACTTGATAATGTGCGTGTCATTTTCATATGTCACTGGATTCCTTGCTTAACCGCATGGGAGAAGCTATTTTTTAATTCGAAGCAGATACAATGGGATCCTGGCCTTTTGAAAAGAATGGACTGGAAATGTTGTTGACAGAACTTTTAGGGAGGGCAGGCAGTACACTAGCTTTGTTCTTTAAAGATATAATTTGTTGGCACTTGTGCTAGAAAGCCTACATGAGCAACTCTTAATATAATTTTATACGTGAGCAAAGGTTCCTCTCTTTACCTCCTTTTCCCTGACCTCTATGTCAAGTGTAAGTCGTGGTTTTGTAAAAGGAGGCTGTGAACAGGCTGTTCACTTTCTTGAGACCATTTGCCCAGCACAAGGCCGTGAAGGTAGGGAAGAGGGGCAGGCTGAGAAGGTGAAGGTATTCAGAGAAGTTACAGAATTTTTTTTTTACAAACAGCACCTGGAATGTTTTCAGTAATTCTGTTTTTTGTGTTATCACGACTCCTGCTTACAAAGAACCATCTACCCAAGATAGCTTTTTTTTTTTTTTTTTTCCCCCAAGACAGGATTTCGCTCTGTTGCCCAGGCTGGAGTGCAGTGGCTCGATCACAGCTCAGTGCAACCTCTACCTCAAGGGCTCAAGCGATTCTTCTGCCTTAGTCCCCCTAGTAGCTGGCACTACAGGTGTGCACCACCATGCTTGGCTAGTTTTCTGGTTTTGTGTTTTTGTTTTGTAGAGACAGGCTTTCACCATGTTACCCTGACTGGTCTCGAACTCCTGAGCTCAAACGATCCGGCCACCCTCGGCCTCCCAAAGTGCTGGGATTACAGGCATGAGCCACTGCAGCCGGCCTCCAGAATAGCTTTTGGAGTCAAATTTAACATAAATATTTTAATGCTGATTAAAATAATAATGAAAAGTCATGCGCCAGAAAGAGATGCAATTATAGACTGTGTATACGTGCAGAGTAAGTGCCCAGCAGCCAAGGGTTCTGCATGATGGACTGTGTTACTGCGAAACCCCAGCACCCAGGGTCCGCTGACGTTGAGCCCAACATATCCCAGTGCCTGCCTTTTGTAAACTCTGCCAAGATGCTGGCATCCCAGAGAGTCCCTGGCTCCCGCTGGATACATTAACCGAGGCATGGTAGACCTGGCCCTCGATTCCGGGAACCTAGGGTGGTCTGAAAAATTAATGACTCTGGCATTTGAAAATTAAGTGAGCTCTTGAATATATACTCTTGTTGATCCGCTGGGCATGGTGTTTGGCATTCTTCGACTGGAGACTAAATCTCTACAACCATCTCATAAGTGACGCTGGCGCCCATACCAGAAATACATTCAATAATCTTTCTAAGCCCCGTGGACTTGGGTATTCTTCCACTCTGACGGAGCCTGAGAATTCCAAAGGAAGTGTGCCCCCGGTACCCAGCAGGCAGAATATAATTGCCTCTTAGGCAGCAGAAGGAAAACTAAAAATCGCATTGATGCAGAAGAACATTTAAGGTCTCTGCATCCTGTTGAATTCACAGTAAAGGCGAGAGCCGTGAGTTTGTACTGTAAATTCCAGGTCCTGTGACTTCTGACTTTGGATTAAAATCCAGTTTTCTGCAAGTGAATCTGATGGCAGATGTGGCCTTGAATTGGCCGCAAGACCCCATCGCTGGCCTGGCTGCTGTTCAGCTCGTGCTGCCCTGCACTTTGTTATTGTCAGGAGTGCGGTGGCCTCCGGGCCAGCTGGCCTCCGACAGGGCCATGCTGGGTCACCGGCTGTGCCTCTGCAAGGGTCTTCAGCCTTGGGACCCCCAGCCACTAACCCCTGACTCTTCTGAACACCCATCATTAGTGAAGGAGGATCGTGATGGAAAGTGATCATGTCATGAAACAGGGTGGCTTCTTATAAAGCCTAAGTGTTTCTTTCCTCTGCTTCACCAAGTGACCTTCCTTGTTGTAAAGAATGGTCACTCAGGGCCGGGTGGGGTGGCTCACGCCCATAATCGTTTGGGAGGCTGAGGTGGGCAGATCCCTTGAGTCCAGGAGTTTGAGACTGGCCTAGGCAACATAGGAAGACCCTATCTTTACAAAAAATACAAAAGTTAGCCCAGCATGTTGCTGCGCACCTGTAGTCCCAGCTGCTTGGGAGGCTGAGGTGGGAGGATTGCTTGAGCCCAGGAGGCAGAGGCTGCAGTGAGCCATGATCATGCCACTGCACTCCAGCCTGGGAGACCCTGTCTCAAACAAAAAAGCATGATCACTTTAAGTTAACAGACTTAGGTGTGCATTCTCCATGCCAGCCAACTAGCTGGGTGACCTCAGGTGAGTCACTCCTCTTCCCTGGGCTTTAGTTTCTGAGGCCTCTCTCAAGATCGTTGTAAGGCTCAAAAGACAAAAATCTCCATAAAGTGTCCCGTGAACTGTGTGGCGTTCTCAGGCATCAGGTGTTACTTCCAACTTCATAATCACTGGACCCTTAAACATGCCGGCACCTGTCCACGGACTTGTCCGTCCTCCACATGCAACTCTGGGGATGTGATTGATCTCCTGGGCTGCTGCCTGGTGTATTTCTCTACTTATGTCATCAAAGAATAAAAATCGTGAAAGTGTCACACCAGGCAGGAGTAATCGACAAATACCAGTGAATCTCATGGCTGTTCCCACCCCGTTTTCACATCTCCAGGACCCTGGGCTGGGTCCATCCTTTGTAAAGCGCTGGAGAATTCTCCCATCCAGCAAGGGGGCTGGCTGCGGGGGCATGACTGTGGCCTCTGGGGATCCCACTGGAGCTGATATCTGGGAGCCCCTCTCTGAGCCTGTGTACCGCCGCGGAGGGGGCCTTTCTGGGGGCAGAGTAGGGTGATGGCTGTTTTCCTGTTGTGCAGATCCCGTACCAGCTTTGGATCTCGGACAGCAACTCCAGCTCAAAGTGCAGCGCCTGCACGATATTGAAACAGAGAACCAGAAACTTAGGGAAACTCTGGAAGAATACAACAAGGAATTTGCCGAAGTGAAAAATCAAGGTTGGTGGAAAATGCGTTCTTTGCTTTGTCTTCTCTTCTCTCTTCTTTTCTCTTCTTCTTTTTTTTTTTTCCTCTTCTTTTCTTTTTATTTTAATTGGCTTTTCCCATACTTTTGGGACCAGCTTCCTTGTAATATACACGTCATAAAGTCAGGGTGGGGCAGGAATCTGAGTGTTAGAGAGAGATGATAATCGTGCTGAGCTATTTTGAAGTAAAACTTTTCCTCTGCACAACAACGACGTAAGATTTTATTGCCCTCTGATGAGACCGATCAGGATTCTTTGAAAATTCTTCCTGTATCATTACGTGATTGGGTCTGCCTCTTGAAAGGCCGACGCATTGCCTCCAGGCGACACCTGTCAGAGAGCCAGCTCATGATCAAAGGGTCATACACAGTAAGTCATTTAATAATTGCCGCGGATACATTAAGGCTTCAGACACGTCTTAAAGGCTGCATGCTTAAGCGCCGCTGTTGCCTTGTCAGTATCGCCTATTCATTAGGAATTTAATGAAAGAAAACAACCTCTTGGTGTGTTTGCCCAGCCGTCAACAAGACAGAGAGGGCAAAGGTTGCCTGGCTTTTCCCGTCAGGGAAGAACAAAGGAATCTGTCCTATACCTAAAATCCAAGGCACTCAGAATCCGGGAGCCTCTTGGCTTCCTTGGCTTGAAGGAAAATCACAGCCCCCCTCTGACAGCAGCAGCAGGTTTTTCAGCCAGCTCCGAAGAGTAATTCGTCCTGTTTGTTTTTGTTTGGGAATGTGGGTAAGGAATTAAATTGAAAGGGGAGGCTGCCCATTCCCAGTGGCCTTCCATTGACTATTTGTAGAGACTGCAATAAAGAGTTAATTGGGGCCACGTGCGGTGGCTCACACCTGTAATCCCAGCACTTTGAGAGGCCAAGGTGGGAGGCTTGCTTGAGGCCAGAAGTTCGAGACCAGCCTGGGTAACCTAGCAATACCCTGTCTCTACAGAACATCAAAAATTACCTGGGTATGGTGGTGCGCACCCGTGGTCCCAGTCACTCGAGAGGCTGAGGCGGGAGGATTGCCTGATCCCAGGAGGTCAAGCTTGCAGTGAGCCATGATTGTGACCCTGCACTCAGTCTGGGTGACAGAGCAAGATCTGGTCTTTAACAACAGAAAAAGTGAATTGGCAAAGACTTCTAAAAGCGTCCTTTGGCTTTAAAAACACTGCAGACAGACCAGGGAAGAGGAATTGTCCATGGGAATGATCCAGAAAGCATCTGTGAGGATGTGTGAAGAGCCAGAGGTAGAGGCATGGGCTGCGAGGGCAGCGGTGTCCAGGGCCTCTGAGAACATCTCCCTGCAGTGTAGGTATGAGGGTACTCAAGCTCTCAGGCCAGCAGGGCTTCCTTGCTGAAATTTGGGGGCATGAGGTGACAGGCAGTTGGGGAAGCGAGACCGCACTTCTATCTGGCTTTGCAGAGAGTGGTGAGCCTTTAGGACCAGAAGGGAAAGCCCTATCCCGCTAGAAAGTGAGGCGTTGGGCTTACTGGGCTGGAACTGCTGTGAGGGAACGTATTACCTTCCCCTGTAGGAAGCATTTCTTGCCAGAATCACTCCAGTGTTACAGTGAAAGGTAACCTGCAAATCTGCACATCGAGTTTTCATAGGTGCGCTACCCTAAAAGGGAGTGTCCTGGGATTTTTTTTCCCCTTCATTGTCCTCTGGCATCTAATTTTGATAGATCCACTCTCTGGTTTGTTTGGTGGGTATTTTTTATTTATTTATTTATTTATTTTAGATTCAGGGTCTCATCCTGTCACCCAGGCAGGAGTGCAGTTGCACAATCATGCTCACTGCAACAACCTTGACCTCCTGAACTCAAGCAATCCTCCTGCCTCAGCCTCCCGAGTAGCTGGGACTACAGGCATGTGTACCACCGTGCCCAGCCTCTTTCTGGCTTATTTTATTTTTTTAAGTTTGCTTTTGTTTTGTGGGAGGGTGGTGCAGGTTGGGCCTGAAGGACTGTGCAGGATTGTCCTTCCCTTCTCCTTATATCACTGGTGCCTCAATGACCAGCTTCCCAGTGGCCAGGGCTTTGCACAGGGGCTGACCAGGAGCCAAGCTGGGTGTGGATGTTCTCTCCCCAAAGGTCTCATATGGTAGGCTTTTCACAATGAGTTATAGAGTCCAAGATTTAAGAACAGCTCCAGGCCAGGTGTGGAGGCTCACGCCTATAATCCCAGCACTTAAGGAGACCAAGGTGGGCAGATCATTTGAGGTCATGAGTTCGAGACCAGCCTGGCCAACATGGCAAAACCCCATCTGTACTAAAAATACAGAAATTACAGGCGTGGTGGGGCATGCCTGTAATCCCAGCTACTCAGGAGACTGAGGCGGGAGAATCACTTGAACCTGGGAGGCAGAGGTTGCAGTGAGCTAAGATCACATCACTGTACTCCAGCCTGGGCAACAGAGCAAGACTCCATCTCTAAAAAAGAACGGCCCTGGAGACAGACAGACAGGCAGACCTGGTTTGAGTCCTTTCGTTGCCACCACCTAGCTATGTGACCTTGGGCAAATTATCTCACTTTGCTAAAAGCCTCTTTCTCCTGGGAGGCAATTCTTATACTTACCAGGTAGGGTTGATGTGGGGTTAAGTATGTATATACACACAGCATTTAGCTCTCAATAGTACCTGCTAGTTATTCAGCAGTGTGGTTTTTGCCAGAAATTTACCCCCCTTTATTTGGATAACAAGTTTTCCCAAGCTCCAGAAAAATGTCATTTCCTCTCCTCCCCTTCCCAGAATAAAAGTGATCATAATTTAGGAAGGTGGGCGGTGCACATCACTTCTTGTAATTATCATAGCAGTAGTATAAATGATTAAAAAGTTAGAGCAGGGGCCCACACAATGGCTCATGCCTATCATCCCAGCACTTTGGGAGACCAAGGTGGGAGGATCTCTTGAGGCCAGGAGTTCGAAACCAGCCTGGACAACATAACAAGACCCTATCTCTTAAAAAAAAAAAAAAAAAAAAAAAAAAAAAAAAAAAAGATGGTGTGAGTACTTTGTGTGTTGCAATAAAGAAATACCTTAGGCTGGGTAATTGATGAAGAAAAGAGGTTTATTTGGCTCATGGTTCTGCAGGCTGTATAAGCACAATGCCAGCATCTGCCTGGCTTCTGGGGGTCCTCAGGAAGCTTTTACTCATGGCAGAAGGTGGAAAGGGGAGCGAGCATGCCACAGGGCAAGAGAGGTGGGGGGACCCCAGACTTCTTAACAATCAACTCTCAGTGATTGAGAGGCCACCAAGCCATTCATGAGAGATTTGCCCCCATGACCCAGACACCTCCCACTTGGCCCCACCTCCAACATTGGAGATGAGATTTCAACCCGAGATTTAGGGGAGACAAACACCTAAACTACATCAGGCACGTGATAAAAGTTAGAGCAAAGAGGGAACTTCCGCCTCATGGGCCACAGCCCACCCACCCTGCAAAGATGAGTAAATGGAGGCCCCAGGTAATGCCAAGCCCTTCAGAGCCCTCTCTGTTATGCTGGCCCCTCCTCCCCTGCACATGCCTGGGAGGCCTGCTGAGACACCCAGTGTCTGCCTGGGGTGCAGCCTGGGCCAGAAGGCCAGAGGCTCTAGGATAAAGTGGCCTCTAGATGAGGTTAGGCTGGTCCGTGAGCACTCACCTGGGGCCAGGGGACCTCATGAGGCAGAGACCTCATCAGGCACAGCACACTGACGAGGTCACACACTGTGATGTGTCATGAGGAGCCCCACTGGAACAAGTGTTAGGGTCCAAGTGCTGTACAGCCACTTCCAGCTGGTCCTTAAAGGCAAAAATGAGACCGGGTGTGGTGGCTTATGCCTATAATCCCAGCACTTTGGGAGGCCGAGGTGGGCAGATCATTTGAGATCAGGAGTTTGAGACCAGCCTGGCCAACATGGTGAAACCCTGTCTCTACTTAAAAAATACAAGAATTAGCCAGGTGTGATGGCACACACCTGTAATCGCAGCTATTCAGGAGACTGAGGCATGAGAATTGCATGAACCTGGGAGGCAGAGGTTGCGGTGGGCCAAGATCACGCCACTGCACTCCAGCCTGGGCGACAGAGCGAGTCTCTGTCTCAATTTAAAAAAGGTAAAAATGCTGTATGTTTACATGAGAGTGGGGCTTTTTCAGAGCTGACCTGTCTGGAGTCCATTCTAGAAGTGTCCAGTTCTTGCCTCACTTTGGCCTCGTCCGTATGGCTTGAGAGAGACGTATCACCAACCACTGTGTACACAGAGCATTTCTTCCAGGCTCTGAACAGCCAAGCCAAAAGGCAGAAAGGTGCCCGGTCCCCTCTCCTGTGCCCCAATATGATCGTTGGTGGAATTCCACCTCTCTGAAGAAAGCACTCTGGGTCCCACCTCATGAAAAAAGCCAACCTCTTAACAAAAGAGCCTTTAACACAAAAATTAGCCAGGCGTGGTGGTGTGTCCCTGTAATCACAGCTACTCAGGAGGCTGAGGCAGGAGAATTGCTTGAACCCAGGAAGCGGAGGTTACAGTGAGCAGAGATCACACCACTGCACTCCAGCCTGGGCCACTGAGCAAGACTCCGCCTCAAAAAAAAAAAAAAAAAAAAAAAAGCCTTTCGCTTCTATGCACTAAGCCGCATGGGTGTTAATCACCCAGGTAATGTGCTTTTGCCCTGGCCAGCGCGTGTCTGTGCAGGTCAGAGAGCAGGAATGGCTGTGAGTTACACACCTGGCAGGTGCGCTTGCTGCACCAGAGGGAGCTCCATTGCCACAAACCCTGTCTGGCCCTCCCCCGGCTCTGCCCGGCCTCGGCTCCTTCATTCATTCATGCCATAGTGCTTTCCTGAGCACGTGTCTGTGCCGGTGCTGGGCGCACAAAGAAAATGAGCCTCGCCCGCTAAGAGGTGGATCTGTAGCAGCGGGCAACCATTCCTAAGAGCTCCCCTTTCCTGGGGGCTGGGGCCACAGTGCTTCTCCACAAAGCATCCAGCATGCAGAGTGGCATAGGCGTGTCTGGAGGAGGGCGCAGGTGGAGCGGCCCTGCCCCAGAGCCACCCACAGGTCTGTTCCATTCATCAAGTCCGCTTTGATGTTCCCTGTTTGGGCAGTTGAAGCGATGTCTGTGAACTTGCAGTGGTGGTATGGGAGCCACTCACCAGAGCTGCCTGGGCCTGGGCTTTCCCCAGACAGCCCTGCCTTCCAAGGGGCCCCTCGCTGCCCCACCTCCCTGGCGCTCACACCCCACTCTAGGACTTCTCCGGGCCACATGCCAGTCACCAAAGCATCTTCCCCCAGGCTACAGCACCCTCTGTTCTGCACACACAGCCCCCGACCACCAGAGTGGAGGGCGCTCCAGGGTAGGTCCTTTCCAGCCCAGTCCCTTCCATGCTTTCTCCACCTAGCACTGCGCGTTTCTTGTCACTTGTGAACCAGCAGAGCTGCAGGGCCAGGCCGTCTTGCTTGCTTGCTTGTTTCTTTCCTTCCTTCCTTCCTTCCTTCCTTCCTTCCTTCCTTCCTTCCTTCCTTCCTTCCTTTTCTGTCTCCCTCTCTTTCTTTCTCTCTCTGTTTCTCTATTTCTCTCTCTCTGTTTCTCTATTTCTCTCTCTCTGTTTCTCTCTCTCTCTCTCTCTCTCTCTCTCTCACTCACTCACTCACCCTCACTCTGTCACCCAGACCGGAATGCAGTGGCACAATTATAGCTCACTGCAGCTTCAAACTCCTGGGTTCAAGACATCCTCCCACCTCAGCCTCCCGAGTCCCTAAGCTGGGCGCAGGTGTGCGCCACCACATCCAGCTAATTCTTGCCCTTTTTGTAGAGGCAGGGCTCGCTGTGTTTCTAGGGTTGGCGTCAAACTCCTGGGCTCAAGGGATCCTCTCATCTCGGCCTCCCAAAGTTCTGGGATTACAGATGTGAGCCACTGTGCTTGGCCTGTAGACTTTCTTCTTTTTTTTTAAAATTTATTTGTAATTTGTGTGGGTACATGGTAGGTGTATATATTTATAGGGTACATGAGATGTTTGATACAGGCATGCAGTGTGAAACATCACGTCATAGAGAATGGGGTACCGGAGACTTTCTTGACTCCACTTCGATTGCTTCTTCCAAAATGCACACGCCATTATGAACTTTTTTGTTTTCTGAGAAAATACTTAAACCCACCTAAAACTTTATTAATCATCCCTCAGTTACAGGACTAATTGAAGACTCATCAATAAGATGATATGATATTTTACCATTGATTTCCATCTCCCCTCCCCCTGCCTTTTTTCTTTGACTGGTACTAGAGAAACCAAAGCTCTTCTTTTCAGCGAAATCCATTGATCCTCCTCAGCCTAAACGTTTAAAGTTCAATTTAACATTTAGGGAGTAAAAAGTCTCCGAAGGGACTCGTAACCATTGATTTTGTGTCAGAGTTGAAGAGCTAAGGTTTAAAACACACCGATCCTACCAGGTTATGAGAGCCTTGTACCTACAGCCATATGGAATTGTGTGCTTCTCTTACTGTAGGTTTTTTTTTTTCTTTTCTGCAGAGGTTACGATAAAAGCACTTAAAGAGAAAATCCGAGAATATGAACAGACACTGAAGAACCAAGCCGAAACCATAGCTCTTGAGAAGGAACAGAAGTTACAGAATGACTTTGCAGAAAAAGAGAGGTGAGCATGGCTTACAGGCACACACAGACTGACATAGCATTTGCCCCTGAACTTCACATCACAAGACACGTTGATAAATGGATCTGCAAAATAAGCCCAGGATGTAACCCCAAATCTGTAAAGGCTGTGGGCAAAATGTTTCAAAAATTATATTCTGGCCAGGCACACTGGCTCACACCTGTAATCTGAGCACTTTAGGAGGCCGAGGTGGGTGGATCATGAGGTAAGGAGTTCGAGACCAGCCTGACCAACATAGTGAAACCCCGTCTTTATTAAAAAATACAAAAAAAAAAAATTAGCTGGGTGTGGTGGCGCGCATTTGTAATTGCAGCTACTTAGGAGGCTGAGGCAGGACACTCGCTTGAACCCAGGAGGCAGAGGTTGCAGTGAGCCAAGATCACACCATGGCACTCAGCCTGGGCAACAAAGTGAGACTCCATCTCAAAAAAGAAAAAAAGATATTCTACATTTGTGAGGTTTCTGTGAGCAAAATGCATCTCCCTTTCCCAATTGGTGGATGGTGTCAGGCAGCCAGTGAGCCCGAGGGTATCCAAGCCATGCAGGGGCAGAGGTGAAGCTCAAGACGTGAGTCGTTAGCAAGGTGGCACCTGGCAGCTGCACCTGGGCTGAGACCAGAGAGGAAAGCCCATTCCCAGTGTGTGGCCTCTGGGGACAAGCCCTGGCCTAGTGCTAAACTCTTTCTGCCTCCTCAATCAAATTGATATTTAATATTACATGCACATACACACACACACACTCTCTGATGTGATATTTAATATTACACACGTACACACACACAATCTCGGTGGGTTTTTTGGTATTGCCTCTCATTACCTTACATATCAGGGAGCTACGATCAGTAAAATACGTTAATGCCCTGTGTAACTGATGTGAGTTTTACATTTCTAAATACCAATTACCAAAAACGTTTCCCACAAATAATGAGTTGGTTTTCCCCTAGCATGATGAGTTAATGAAAGTTAGATTCCTTGTAACAACAACAAGGACTATTGAACTTACTGATCCCAACCATATCGATCGGATTTTTTTTTTTTTTTTTTTTTTTAAGAGAGTTTCGCTCATTGCCCAGGCTGGAGTGCAATGGCACGATCTTGGCTCACTGCAGCCTCCGCCTCCCGGGTTCAACCAATTCCTCTGCCTCAGCCTCCCAAGTAGCTGGGATTACAGGCACCCACCACCAGGCCCGGCTAACTTTTGTATTTTTAGTACACATAGGGTTTCACCATGTTGGCCAGGCTGGTCTTGAACTCCTGACCTCAGGTGATTACAGGTGTGAGCCACCATGCCTGGCCTAGATTGGGTTTTTTTAAACTCACGGGTTAAATTAAGATATTAAGTTTTATACCCGCTCCCATCAAGAAAAGCAAAAAAGGGGGAAAAAAAAAGATACTGAATTTTAACTTTAGTGTGAAGAAATGTATATATCCATCAACAGGAAGCATGAAATTTGTGATTACAGGTGAGGGGCCAAGTGGGACTGTGGCTGGCATGGGATCTTGTTTTATTTTCAGTTGACTTCCTATGCTGCTACTTGGTGAGCTTTTCTTTTTACTTTTCCTGGTTTTTTTTGTTTTGTTTTTTTTTTCGAGATGGAGTCTCACTCTGTCACTCAGGCTTGAGTGCAGTGTCACAATCTTGGCTCGGTGCAACCTCTGCCTCCCAGGTTCAAGTGATTCTCCTGCCTCAGCCTCCTGAGAAGCTGGGACTACAGGTGTGCACACCACCACGCCCAGCTAATTTTTGTATTTTTAGTAGAGGTGGGGTTTCACCATGTTGGCCAGGATAGTCTCGATCTCTTGACCTCGTGATCTGCCCACCTCGGCCTCCCAAAGTGCTAGGATTACAGGCGTGAGCCACCGTGCCCGGCCCTTGGTGAACTTTTCTAAGGCAGACTCTGTAGCAACATCATTGAGTTAGGAGGTGAGGCTCAGACACTGGACCAAATTGAAGACTAGCTGAAACAGGGCCTGGAGAGAAGCAGGTTTCTATAAGACATGCCCACCAGTGTGCTATGTCAGTTTACCATTGCCATGGCAACACCCAGGAGTTACCACCCCTTTCCATGGCAATGATCTTCCAGCCCAAAAGTTACTACCCCTTCCCTAGAAATTTCTGTATAAACTGCCTCTTAATCTAATGGTAATTAAAAGTAGGTACAAATATGAGTGCGAAACTGTCCTCAGCTCCTACCGTCAGCACATGGCCTGTGGGGCAGTCCTATCCCGCGAGACTAGTCACGGAGCTATAACGCTGCCGCCTTCGTAAAACTGCCTTCTTCTGCCGTTCCACCGGCTCACCCTTGAATTCCTTCCTGGCTAAAGCCCAGAGCCCTTGCCAGCCAAGCTTTCCTTTGGGGCTCGCCTGCCCTGCAGCATCATGAAGGCCTCTAGGGAATGTCATTAAGCTGACTTCATTCAGAAAGAAAACTGGCCGGGCGCAGTGGCTCACATCTGTAATCCCAGTGCTTTAGGAGGCTGAGGCAGGGGGATCCCTTGAACTTAGCAGTTCGAGACCAGCCTGAGCAACATAGAGATATGCCATCTCCATGGCATGAATGAATGAATGAATGAATGAGCCATGCAGGTCAGCTTGTGCCTATAGTCCCAGCTACTCAGGAAGCTGAGGCAGGAGGATTACTTGAGGTCAGGAGTTCCAGGCTCCAGTGAACCATGATCAGGCCACTGCAATCCAACATGGGTAACAGAGCAAGATCTTGTCTCAAAAAAAAAAAAAAGAAAGAAAGAAAAGAAAAGAGGCTGGGCACAGTGGCTCACACCTGTAATCTCAGCACATTGGGAAGGTGAGGTGGGTGGATCACTTGAAGTCAGGAGTTCAAGACCAGCCTGACCAACACGGTGAAACCCTGTCTCTGCTAAAAAAAAAAAATACAAAATAAGCCGGGCGTGGTGGCGCATGCCTGTAATCCCAGCTACTCGGGAGGCTGAGGCCGGAGAATTGCTTGAACCCGGGAGGTGGACATTTGCAGTGAGCCGAGATCGCGCCATCGCATTCCAGCCTGGGCAACCAGAGCGAAACTCTGTCTCAAAAAAAAAGAAATGAAACAAAAGAGAACTGCCAGCTCCCGCCCACCCAGGGCCCTCCCTGCATCAGAACTTGGCCGGAGGCTCTCAGTACATTCTCTCACTAATTGCCCAGGATGGATCTGCAATGTAGACCATCTCATTTCATAGAGGGAGAAACAGGTCGTGGGTGAGGTACCTCCTACAGCTTTTGCAGCTAATCAGGGCCAGAGGTGGGACTTTGCAACTCCAGACTGGCGCCTGGCCACCTCTGCAGCCCTGGCCTCCCCATCTGCTCGGTCATGGCCACCTGGAGCCCTGGCTGCAGGACCAAGTTCAGTCCCTTGGGGCCACGCCCAACTCTGCAGGTGGAGGCCGCATCCATCTTCCCTGGGGGAGCGCGGCAGGGCGCAGACTCCAAGAAAGGGGTGCGCATCACAGAGTCAATGCTCAGACAGACGGGCAGACCTTTGACCCCATTGATACGGACTTGGTCCTAAGTAAATGCCTCTTAGGAAAGCACTCCTCACCAGTGAGTGATCAAGGGGGAAAATGCAAGCAATTTCAGGGCCCTGCCGTGGACAAATGGATTAGTAAAAAGAAGGACCATCCCTAACTGGGATGTTATAGCACCATTAAAATATTAATAATAGTTATGGAGAATTCATAGTAATGTGAGAAGTGTATCCAGTATAATATGAAGTCAAAACATACATCATACAAAATTATATATAGTACAGTATGATTGTACGTCTTCCTATAGCAAACTCATGCATTACCACAATATGGAAATAATCATATATGGGAATTAAATATTAAGTTGACTTTTCTTTTTTTTGAGACAGAGTCTCGCTCTGTCACCCAGGCTGGAGTGCAGTCACGCAATCTCGGCTCACTGCAACCCTCCGCTCCAGGCTGAAGTGATTCTCCTGCTTCAGCCTCTTGAGTAGCTGGGATTATAGGCGTGTGCCACCAAGCCTGGCTAATTTTTTAGTAGAGACAGGGTTTCACCATGTTGCTCAGGCTGGTTTCGAACTCCTGACCTCAGGTTATCCGCCGCCTTAACCTCCCAAAGTGCTAGGATTACAGACGTAAGTCACTGTGCCCAGCTCTTGGCTTTTCAAATTAGGTAAAGGGATTAGCTATATTAAAATACACAATAACTGATTCTTAGAGGGAAGGGCTGAAGCTAGAATTTACTTCCTTCATTGTGTGTGTGTGTGTGTGTTTCGAGACAAAGTCTCACTCTGTCACTTAGGCTACAGTGCAGTAACATGATCTCAGCTCACTGCAACCTCCACCTCCTGGGTTCAAGCAATTCTCCTGCCTCAGCCTCCCAAATGGTTGGGGTTACAGGTGCCCAACATCACGCCCAGCTAATTTTTGTATTTTTAGTAGAGACAGGATTTCACCATGTTGGCCAGGCTGGTCTTGAACTCCTGACCACAAGTGACCTGCCCGTCTTAGCTTCCCAAAGTGCTGGGATTACAGACTTCATTCTTTATACCAAAAAATTGTTGATGGATCTAGGATTTAAATATTATAATTTTTTATTCTCACAAACATACTGGAAGAAAACTGGGGTGCATATTTGTTTTTATTAATGTGACTATCTAAAACTTAAAACAGATTCTTAAAAACAAATAATATTTTAAAAACATAACACACAGAGAAGAAATATTTGTACCATGTAAGACAAAAAGGCTAATCTTCATTATATACAAAGAGGTCTTCAAAATTAATAAGAACAAAATCCACTCTACAAAAATAGGCAAAGGAGATAAGTAGGCATTTCATACAAAGAGAAATAACATAGCTTTACTCAGCAGTAAAAATTTAAATTTGATTTTATCTTGCGTTGGCAGAGTATACGAAAACACACTTACATATTGTTGGTGGGAGTTTAAATTGGTGAAAGTTTTTTGTTGGGAAGTTTTTCAGTATCTATCAAAACAAGACAAGTGGCCAGGCAAGGTGTCTCATGCCTGCAATTTCAGCACTTTGGGAGGCTAAGGCAGGCGGATCACTCAAGGCCAGGAGTTCGAGACCAACCTGGCCAACATGGTGAAACCCCATCTCTACTAAAAATATGAAAAACAGCCAGGCGTGGTGCACACCTGTAATCCCAGCTTCTTGGGAGGCTGAGGTGAGAATTGCTTGAACTCAGGAGCAGACGTTGCAGTGAGCCGAGATCACGCCATTGCACTCCAGCCTGGGTGACAGAACAAGACCCTGTCTCCAAAAAAAAATTGCAGATACCCTTTGGCCATTGTGATTCCTCTGTTAGCATTTCATCCAACAGATTCACTCTCAAAATTATGCAACAATATCTCCACAATGATCACTGAGGGAATGTTCAGTAGAAAGAAACCTAGAAACAATCTGAGTGTCCATAGTGGCTTGATTAAGTTATTTAATAAGAATGAGGAAGAACTATGTTTGCTGGAAATAGAACATTTCTAAAATGCGGAGAGAAGTGAATAAGGGACCCCAGAATGTGATGTGTGTTGTGATCACCTTTGTATTAAAAGAACAGGGCAGGGAGATTATATTACACTGTAGGATATTAAATACTTCTGGCCAGGTGCGGTGGCTCATGCCTGTAATCCCAGCACTTTGGGAGGCCGAGGCGGGCAGATCACGAGGTCAGGAGATCGAGACCATCCTGGCTAACACAGTGAAACCCCATCTCTATGAAAAATTTTTAAAAAAATTAGCCGGGCTTAGTGGTGGGCGCCTGTAGTCCCAGCTACTCGGGAGGCGGAGGCAGGAGAATGGCGTGAACCCAGGAGGCGGAGCTTGCAGTGAGCCGAGATCCTGCCACTGCACTCCAGCCTGGGCAACAGAGCGAAACTCTGTCTCAAAAAAACAAAAACAAAAACAAAAAAACCTTCTGTTTCACTAGCCAGTATATTACATTGCTTCATTATTACTCTATAGTATGGTACATATTAAATCATACTATGCTTTAGTATATTACATTCATTCATATTTTGCTATGCTATGTGGCATATTAATTTATATTGCCCTATAGTATGTTACATATTAATTCACATTATGCTATAGCATGTTACATATTAGTTCATGTTACACTATAATATATTAGTTCACATTTCACTATAGTACATTATGTATTAGTTCATATTACACTATAGCATGTTACATATTAGTTTGTATTACACTAGTTTGTTACGTGTTAGTTCACATTACGCTTTAGTGTGTTACACATTAGTTCATATTACGCTCTAGTATGTTACGTATTAGTTCATATTACCCTATAATGTGTTACGTATTAGTTTATGTTACACTATAGCATGTTACGTATTAGTTCATATTACAGTATAGCTTGTTACATGTTGGTTCATAGTACACTGTTGTTACACGTTAATTTCTATTATGCTATAGTGTGTTATGTGTTTGCTTATATTACACTATCGCCTGTTACATATCATATGCTACATATTAGTTCATATTATGCTATAGTATGTTACATATTTGTTCATATTACATTTTAGCCTGTTACATATGATGTCGTATTTCTGTACATGCAGAAACATTTTAGAAAGATACAAACGAACTCTATCTGAGGAGCGGAAATGAGCCAAGGAATAGTAAGAATCTTCCATTTTCCATGCTCTTGTCATATTTGATTACATCCCTGAGTGTCCATAATTGAAATACATGAAAATATTAGCAGTGCTTTTCTAGAGGTGATGGGAATTGGGGCGACTTTGTAAACTGTGTCATTTCTACTTTTCTGTATTCCCAGTTTATTATTATGAGAGCATATGTTATATTCATATGACATAAAAATAATAAACTTATTTTTGGAGCTTTTTTTTTTTTTTTTTTTTGCAGATTAAGAGGAAGGAATGCTATTTATTGACCAGGGAAGTCACTTAGAGATCCTGGGAAATGTGAATCTGTGGAATGCCGTTGCAAGCATTCACAATGTCCCCATTAGGTATTGCAGTTGCGTTTGCATTCCATTATAACAGAGACGAAACAGCTGCCACATCTATTTAGTGCATCCTTTATTCCAACAAACTCCTTCATTGTGTCAGCAGAATGTAAATGGATCATTCTTCTTGGGCTAACTTCAGAAAACAATGAGTGCGTGATGATGATTTTTTTTTTTTTCTTTTTAAAATCTGGCATTGCAAGAACAAATTACATTTAGGATAACCTTCTACGCCAGTTACCACCCGTCAAGCCCGACGGGTTGCACACTTCCCATGATGTGACACGCAGTTACAAAGTTGGGGTGTGGAAGCTGCAGGAGCAGGGCCCACGGCCCACGTGTCGTCGCGGGCGATACCCCGTGGCGCGCCTGCCGCCAGCTGAGCGCAGGGAGGGAGCTGAGCTCAGCCCAAAGGCACACGTGCATTTCAGTTGGTAAAGGAGATGACCAATTTGGCTTCATCCTCTTCTTTGCAGAAAGCTGCAGGAGACACAGATGTCCACCACCTCAAAGCTGGAGGAAGCTGAGCATAAGGTTCAGAGCCTACAAACAGGTTTGATACTCTCCTTCCTAGTACTGTGGATGTGGGGAGGACCGGGGGAGAGTTGGGTCGGCTCCCTGACCGCCCCGGTCCCCGCAGATACCTGTTGCTCTTGGGGGCCGTGGGAGCTGCCGTGAGCCCACGCTGAAGATTCCGCAGCACGCCCGCCAGCTGCTGCGCCTCATTCCTCACTGACTTTGAGTTGTTAATGTAGAGGTGGGAGGATCTCAATTCCATTTTCATCCCTTCCACACGCCATCCTTGCTTCCTGCTCTTTTTCCAACAAACACGTCTAAATCACCAAACTGTCAAGGACTGACATTTCATTTGGAACAATAATAGAAAAAAAAAAAAAACCTCACTTCTACCCTAAGTGAAGTTAAGGAGAACAGTAATTTCAGACCTTTAAAATTTAAAAGCCACCAAAAAAGGTTATGCTCAAGTTTTTACAGTATCTTTAAACTTCTTTCTCTCTCTCTGTCTCTCTCTCTTTTTTTTTTTTTTTTTTTTTTTTTTTTTTGAGACAGAGTCTTGCTCTGTCACCCAGGCTGGAATGCAGTGGCGATCTTGGCTCACTGCAAGCTCCGCCTCCCAGGTTCACGCCATTTCCTGCCTCAGCAGTAGCTGGGACTATAGGCGTCCGCCACCACGCCCAGCTAATTTTTTGTGTTTTTAGTGGAGACGGAGTTTCACCATGTTAGCCAGGATGGTCTCGATCTCCTGACCTCGTGATCCGCCCACCTCAGCCTCCCAAAGTGCTGGGATTGCAGGCATGAGCCACCGTGCCCAGCCCTCTCTCTCGTTTTTATTTCTGTTTTTGTTTTGTTTTTGTTTTTGTTTTTGTTCTTTTGAAACAGGGTCTTGCTCTACCACCCAGGCTGGTGCGCAGTGTCGTGATCTCCGGTCACTGCAACCTTTACCTCCATGGGCTCAAGCAATCTTCCCACCTCAGCGTCCCCAGTAGCTGGAATTAACAGGTGCCCGCCACCACACCCGCCTAATTTTTGTATTTTTAGTAGAGATGAGGTTTTACCATGTTGGCCAGTCCAATCTCGATCTCCTGAGCTCTAGTGAGCCACCACGCCCTGCCTTTCTTTTTTATTTCTGAAAGAGAAGCATCACCATGTATTTCATTTAAATGTACTTTTAAATTTTTATTTTTTTTTTGATGACCCAGAACTGAGCAGAAATGTGGACAGACATCAGAAGTCATGATTCAACTTAAAACACAAATGACAAGAGTGGGAGAAAATAATCACAACCAGTTTGACAAATGGATAATTAAAAAATGTAAAGGCTGCCAGTCAATCCGTTAAATGAGAGAAACAGTGCAAGTGAACAATAAGCAAAGGATAGGAACAGTCAGTTCACAGAAGAAATGCAAATGGAAGCTACACATATGAAAAAATGCAAAGTTTTTTTACAGTCAGGGAGATGCAGATTCAATTAGTGAAAGACTGTTTTGCCTGTCAGACTGTCAGAATTTTTTAATTATTTATTTATTTATTTTTGAGATGGAGTCCCGCTCTGTCACCCAGGCTGGAGTGCAGTGGCGCGATCTCGTCTCACTGCAAGTTCTGCCCCCCGAGTTCAAGTGATTCTCCTGCCTCAGCCTCCTGAGTAGTTGTGATTACAGGGTAGTTGTGATTACAGGCACACGCCACCACGCCCGGCTAATTTTTGTATTTTTACGGGGTTTCGCCATGTTGGCCAGGCTGGTCTCGAACTCCTGACCTCAGGTGATCCACCTGCCTTGGCCTCCCAAAGTGCTAGGATTACAGGTGTGAGCCACCGCACCCGGCCTAATTTTTTATTTCATTTTAGAGACATGGTCTCACCCTGTCGCTCAGGTTGGAGAGCAGTGATATAATCATAGTTCAATGCAGTCTCAAAATCCTGGGCTGAAGTGATCCTCCTGCCTCAGCCTCCCAAGTAGCTGAGACTGCAGGCACGCACCACCACACATGGCTAATTTTTTTTTTTTCATTGTTTATTTTATGGACATGGATTCTCACTGTGCTGCCCAGGCTGGTCTTGAAGTTCTGGCCTCCAGCGATCCTCCCACCTCAGCATCCCAAAATGCTGGGATTACAGGTGTGAGCTACCACACCTGGCCTTTGAAAAAAACTATAGCAACTCTGGCCTGACAAAGACTGTCAAAAATTACTGAAACACCCAGTGTTGGTGAGGGTGAAGTGGCACTTAAGGAATGGATGGGCAAGAAGCCTCTTGGGAGGCCAGCTGGGTGGCATTTATGTAAAACTCCAGTGCC
This sequence comes from Macaca mulatta, assembly GCF_049350105.2. Lineage (NCBI taxonomy): Eukaryota > Metazoa > Chordata > Mammalia > Primates > Cercopithecidae > Macaca > Macaca mulatta. The sequence goes on from NC_133408.1 coordinate 49,399,997, forward strand.
CAAGCTGTTCAGCCAGCAGCTTCACTTCCAGGTATCCTGATGAGAGAACTGAAGGTTATTGCCACTGCCCGCATCCACAGGTGGAAGGACTTCCATACCATACTGCCCAGGGAAAAAGACTAGTCTCAAGAAATATTCATACCGTCCCATTTATGGGGGTAGAAAATAAAAAAAGATACATACACACACATATATACATGCAATTATGTATGGAAATTTTTTTAAATGTAAAATACACTTTCTTTTATTTTGTTACACTTTTTTGAAATGAGTCTCGCTGTGTCACCCAGGCCTAGAGTGCAGTGACGTGATCTCGGCTCACTGCAACCTCCGTCTCCAGGGTTCAAGCAATTAATTCTCCTGCCTTATCCTCCTGAGTAGCCAGGATTACAGGCTACGCGCCACCATGCTTGGCTAAGTTTTGTATTTTTAGTACAGACAGAGTTTCACCATGTTGCCCAGGCTGGTATCAAACTCCTGACCTCAGGTGATCCGCCCGTCTCAGCCTCCCAAAATGTGAGCCACCTCACCCAGCCAGGAATAATAAAATACACCTTAAAAGATGAAATCATCCAGGTGCAACGGCTCACACCTGTAATCCCAGCACTTTGGGAGGCCAAGGTGGGAGGATCACTTCAGGCCAGGAGTTCCAGACCAGCCTGGGCAGCATAGCAAAAGCCTGTCTCTACAACAGTGTTTTAAAATATTAGCCAAGCGTAGTGGCTTGCACCTGTAGTCCCAGTTACTTGGGAGGGTGAGGCAAGAGGACGGCTTGAGTCCAGGAGTTCAAGGTTGCAGTAAGCTGTGATTGTGCCATTGTACTCCAGCTTGAGTGACAGTGAGAAAACTTGTCTCTTAAAAATGGAAGGGAAAGAAAGAAGGAAGGAAGGGAGAATGGGAAAGAAGAAAGGAAGGGAGAGAAGAAGGGAGGGAGGGAGGAAACTTAACATTGGTTCTGTCTTTGTAGGTGGTTGGGATTCGATGAGGCAGAAATGAAAGGGGATTTCCTATTCCATTTTTTATATTTTCATCATCTTGACCTCTTTTGTGTTTTTCTAATCTTTATTTTTCCACGTACCTGACTGTTCACAGAAATCTTTGCCTCTTTTGAAACGGGAATAGATTACTTGTATATGCATTCTTTTAAAATTTCATTTAAATAGTTAATATCTTACGTCTTGGTTTTATATGCTTTGCCTTTCAGCCCTGGAAAAAACTCGAACAGAATTATTTGACCTGAAAACCAAATACGATGAAGAAACTACTGCAAAGTAAGTCTGTCCACTTGGCCTCCCTTATCGTCACGCATTTCTCACCTGATTTTGCTTGTGTAGGGCAGGATCGAGAAGGTTCTTGACCTCTGTGCTGCTGCAGGGACACAGTGTCTTTCCCATGAGTTACTTGCGTCGGTTCAATGCACATTCTAGCACTCATTGGGTAACCCTTCCCACAAACTTCTTTCATTTACTGTAAAGCCTGGTCACTGCTATGCCTTCTGCCATGAACATTTGGGAGTTAGTTTATACAAGATGTGACACATGGGACATTTTTTGTGTGGAGTTGGGTCTGGGTAAATCTCATCTCTTCTTCCTTGGGCCATAGTTCTTCATTTCTTCCAGGGCCCTTTAGGAAGGCCTGCCCCAGAATAAGCCCATTCCCATGCAGGCATACGGGTTCATGTCATACCTTGCAACGCTATGTGTGGATATACGGATAGACACAGATTCGGGAAGGCAGAGTCACAAAAGGCCAAGTTCCCACCCAGCTCTTGTCCAAAGGAAATTAGAGGTGTCCACTACAAGTGTACTTTTTACCAGCACATCTTTCGTGCAGAACACCAGCAAGGAAGAAATAACAATCGACATAAATCATGAAAAGATGAAGAAATGACAGAAATTGCTCCTAGCCATGGCCGCCTCTACCAAATTCCAGGGGGGCAATGCGAGGCTAGAGTTTGAACCCAGTTTTCCTGTTCTGGAAGGCTCTTCCCGTCTTCCGCGGAAATACACATGCGTGCTTACTGCCATGTCTCTTGGGTTTCCCTATTCCAGTAACTAAGGTCCCCCTACTCTGCTCACACAGTGCCTCCGTGGGCATCAGCAAGAAGATGGGTGCTTCTGAATGGCGCCGCTGTCCCGCCAGGCTCCAGCTCTATATGGGTGCTGGTACTTAGTATCCCTCTGCGCCATCTCACGTGACCTTGGGCTTTGAGGGTGCTGCTGGGTCTGTTGCTTTCGGGATGCTGTATGGGGTTCTTGGCCCTTTGCTCTGGGTCGTTTAGTAGCCTGAGACCTCAAGAGCCCAGCCCCTCGGCCTGGTGGTCAGAACGGATTCTGATCATGAGTATGAAACTGACAAAGACTAAAACATCACCACTAGATCAGCTACTTTCTTCTCTCAATTACTTCTGCTTGGACCTGATTAAGCAACTTACTTGTACTAAGTAAGTTGTTTTTCTCAGTAAATCTGATTTTTAAAAATTACTGTATTTCATCAGGCATGGGCATGGTGGTATGTACCTGTAGTCCCAGCTACTTGGGAGCCTGAGGTGGGAGGATCATGTGAACCTAGGAGTTGAGGCTGCAGTGAGCTATGATCTTGCCACTGCACTCCAGCCTGGGCAACAGAGCAAGACCCTGTCCCTAAAAAAAATTTTTAATTAAAAAAAATTTTTTTGTTTTAAAAAACATGTCAGGGGCTTAATCCCCTTCACGTAAAAATTAGCCCTGTCTCAGGACTACAGCTGAGAGGGCAGTGGCTCCCTTGGGGTGCGCCCCACCAGCCCTCTGAAGTAAGAAACATTCTTGTCTCCCCAGTGGTGAGCCAGGCTGAGGGGTGTGGTGTGCACGAAGGGAAAGAGACTCACTCGGTTAGATGATAGGCACGGCTCAGAGATAATAGATTCATTCATTGATTCAACAGATGTTCACAGAGGCTTCCTCTGTGCCTTGCCCCGTGCAAATTCTGAGCCTTTTATGGCTCCATGGCCATTGCAATCCAACATGCCCAGTGCTGCAATCAAGAGGACGGGCACTGGCCATCAGCAGGTCAGATAGGGAGCCTGCAGGTGGCAGGCAGGGCACTCCCATTGGGATAGTCAGAAGAGAGTTTGGTTGGGTGCGGTGGCTCACGCCTGTAATCCCAGCACTTTGGGAGGCCGAGGCAGGTGGATCACCTGAGGTCAGGTGTTCGAGACCAGCCTGGCCAACATGGTGAAACCCCGTCTCTACTAAAAATACCAAAATTAGCTGAGCATGGTGGTGCACGCCTGGAACCCAAGCTACTGAGGTGACTGAGGCACGAGAATCGCTTGAACTTGGGAGGCAGAGATTGCAATGAGCTGAGATAGCACCACTGCACCCCAGCCTGGGCGATGGAGCAAGACTCCATCGCAAAAAAAAAAAAAAAAAAAAAAAAGTCAACATTGGGCCTATTTGCAGAGGTGCAGTTCCTAGGCTCATAGTACCAGTAGGATTTCCACGCCTGGGTTTGAATGAGCCAGAGGAGGGAAAGGAAGCTGGAGCCTGAAGGTGAGGGCCCCCTCGAGGGGAGCCGTGGCCTTGGAGAGGGGAGAGGGACCCAGGGCAGTGCCAGGGACCCCTCACCTGATCCCCTCTCTCCTCCTACCAGCCAGGGGAGCTGGGGAAGGGCATAAAACATCCCTGGCACCAGGGGAGTGCAGGGAAAGAATTGTCAAGGAAGGCTTCCTAAAGAGGGTGGTATGAGATTCGGGATTGGAAGATGAGTCAATTCAGGGTTTGCAGAGGTTTGTGAAGATGCAAGCCTGGCGAAGCCTGTCTTGGGGAGGACCCACCAGAGGTTCCGAATGATTTGCCTGTGGGGCAGGATGGGCGCAGCCTGGCAGGGCATTTCCCACATTAGAAACGGTCTGGACACTGACAAAGGCAGCCCAGGACCAACGACGTACACTAATAGTTCCCGGAGTAAGTCATCCCCCAAAAATGCAGAGAATGGCCTGAGATTATTGGATCTTGGCTACTTTCTTTTAACTTTGGAGGCCATGGGCTCAATTGGAGGCTTCCTCTGCTGCCTTTCCCTCCCCTTTTATTTTCCAGGACAGATTTGTCACTGTTCCATCTGCTTCAAGTCCAACCTACGCATATTTTATTAGACCAGACACGTTTTCATTCATGCTTATGAATATAAGCCCCTTGGGGGTAAATCTTTTCACATATGGTCTTACAGCATTTCAAAAACGATTTCTTTTCCCTCTTCAGAAGGAGGGATTCTTAGGGCCGGGCGCGGTGGCTCACGCCTGTAATCCCAGCACTTTGGGAGGCTGAGGCGGGTGTCTCACTTGAGCCCAGGAGTTCGAGACCAGCCTGGGCAACATGGCGAAACCCTGTCTCTACAAAAAATACAAAAATTATCCCAGCGTGGTAGCTCGTAACTGTAGTCCCAGCTACTTATGGGGCTGAAGTGGGAGGATCACTTGAGCCCAGGAGGTCGAGGCTGCAGTGAGCCTAGATTATACTACTGCACTCCAACCTGGGTGACAGAGCAAGACCCTGTCTCAAAAAAAAAAAAAAAAAAAAAGGAGGAATTCTTAAATATTTGTTGACGGGAATTGGAGAGGCATGAAGGAAGATGGGTTTTGGAGAAAGACTGACTTGGGAGTAATTCACTAGGGTCCACTACCAGCACTCTGTGTGACCCTGAATGAGCTATGAGCTGTCCACCTCCCTTTCTGACCTGTACAGCAGGCATACCAGGAGTCAAGTCACTGGGTGTTGTTTGTTGTTGTTTTTATTTTGTTCTGTTTTGAGATGGAATCTCACTCTGTTGTCCAGGCTGGAGTGCAGTGGCACAATCTCTGCTCACTGCAACCTCCGCCTCCCAGGTTCAAGTGATTCTCCTGCCTCAGCCTCCCAAGTAGCTGGGATTACAGGCGTGCACCACCACATCTGGCTAACTTTTGTCTTTTTAGTAGAGACGGGGTTTCACCATGTTAACCAGGATGATCTTGATCTCCTGACCTCATGATCCACCCACCTCAGCCTCCCAAAGTGCTGGGATTACAGGCGTGAGCCACCGCACCCGGCCCGCTGAGTGGTATTGAAGAGGAATGAGATGTGTGTGTACAGCACCTGGCATGGTGAGAGTCTGAGGCTAAGCTGTCGACAGATAGAAGCTATTCCCAGCAAGCTCACAGCAGGGCATGGTATGCGTTTCTGAAATTAATGGCCTTAGAGGAAATTGACCTTCACCACGACGGACTGGGTGCACATTGCCTGTCTGTCGTGGGGAGATGTCACAGGGTACCCATCCCTCTCCCCGGTTTTGGGGAGAAGCCCGCAGGTCTATGGCACCGAGGCTGCTCCGAGACCCTGGTTTATCGTGAGCAGTCATCGCCATGTGTCAGCTGGGACAGCACGGGCTGACTGTGGCGGAGACAACGGCAGTAAAGTTTTCCATGTGTAGGCTTGAAGCAAAATGTAATTAGCCTTTATGTGCAGAACAAGGGCCCATTGATGAATACAGCTGGTCTTTGTTTTGTCCTGTCGTTGAGAGTGGGAGGTAAAAGTGTTCTTCTTCATGTTTATTAATGCAAGATTCCTTAGACAAATGGCAAGCACAGTTTAATATTTGTTGGAACATGGGGGCTTTGCCAAAACAGTTGTTGTGTAAGAAGATTGCAAGGTTTCCGATTATAACCATTTCTGGGTTAAATAAATGAATTATTTCTGCCCTTTTTTTCTTTTTGGAAATTTTTTTTAGAGTCGGGGTCTCACTATGTTGCCCAGGGTGGTCTCAAACTCCTGGCCTCAGGTGATCCTCCCACCTCAGCCTCCCAAAGTGCTGGAATTACAGGCATGAGCCACTATGCCTGGCATTCTTTTTTCTTTAGTTAAAAACATAGCTCCTTCTCAGATGGTCACCCTGTGTACGGATCTTCCCACTTCTCTTAGCAAATGGAGATTTACCACCCTAATAGCCTTAACCTTGGCGAGTCCAGCAAAGGAACGTGGTGTGGATTTTAACATCTAAACAATTTCCTGGGATGGATGGCCATGGAGGTGGCAGATCCCTGGAATCATGCAGCAGCAGCCGGCCCAGAGAGAGGCCTGGGCATCCCTCACTGCCCCAAGTTCCTGCATCCATCTCCTGCAGCTGTTCACTTACTTGTTATTGAGTTTGGGTTGCTACTGCACCCTCCAGCAGGAATGTCGCCCTCCCAGCCAAGCGGCTAGTGTTCCGGGCAAAAGTGCAGGAATTCCCATTTTTGCTGAAGTCCACGATCCTATGCCCTGTCCCCCCAAATCTGGGTTAGAAAAGGACTTCCAGCTGCAATACACACAGTCAGCTTCTTGCATTCCTCCCCACTCGTGGGCCGAGGCACTGAGCCTTGATGAAAGAAAATATTGAATTGCACTGAAATACTACATTTTTTATAGCTCACGTTAGTCTTAGGAGAATTTGCACCTCCCAAACCTTTCCTGCCAGTAAAATTCATATTTCTTAAGGTTACTCATGTTGTATTCCTAGCGTATATGCTTTTTTCAAAGAATGACATTGTGTATACACATACTTCCACAGTATGGTTACAAAAGAGACATTTACGAGGAACTTCACTTGGGTTAATTTTAGAGTATTTTCTTTATAACGTGTGTATAACCAGTGCTTCATCACAAAACACAACGTGCTCTGAAACAGCAGAAAACTTTCCTGTGGCTAACTCAGTGTGGGGAAGCCTCTATGCTTCTTTGGAGGGATAGAGAAATCCAGGTCCCAAAAGAGGACATAGGACAGAATTTGGAAAGGGGAGGAGGCGGGGCCCAGTGGCTCACGCCTATCATCCCAGTACTCTGGGAGACCGAGGTGGGAGGATCACTTGAGCCCAAGAGTTTGAGACCAGCCTGGGCAACATAGTGAGACCCCATCTCTACCAAAATATACAAAAAATTAGCTGGGCGTGGTGTTGTACCTTTAGTTCCATTTACTTGGGAGGCTGAGTTGGAAAGTTCGCGTGAGCCTGGAAGTTCTGTAGTGAGCTATGACTGCATCACTATACTCCAGCCTGAGTGACAGAATGAGAGCCTGTCTGTAAAAATAATAATAATAATTTTTTAAAGGAGGGGAGGAGGATACCAGCAATTCAAGACAACTCTCTGCATGCTGAATGTGGATAGGATGGATACTTTCTTTTTATTTATTTATTTATTTATTTGAGTCAGGATCTCTCTCGGTTATTCAGGCTGGAGTGCAGTGGTGCGATCATGGCTCACTGCAACCTCTACCTCCCGGGTTCAAGGGATTCTTCTGCCTCAGCTGCTGGAGTAGCTGGGATTACAGGCTCGTGTCACTATGCCTGGCTAATTTTTGTTTTTTGGTTTTTTTTTTTTTTTTTTTTGAAACTGAGTCTTGCTCTATTGCCCAGGCTGGAGTGCAGTGGCACGATATTGGCTCACTGCATCCTCCGCCTCCCGGGTTCAAGCGATTCTCCTGCCTCAGCCTCCCAAGTAACTGGGATTGTAGATATCTGCCACCACACCCGGCTAATTTTTGTATTTTTAGTAGAGATGAGGTTTTGCCATGTTGGCCAGGCTGGTCTCGAACTCCCAGACTCAAGTGATCCGCCGGCCTTGGCCTCCTGAATTGCTGGGATGACAGGCGTGAGCAGCTGGGATGGATACTTTGTTTACGTGCTGTGCTGGACTATTTCACAGTGGTTTCCTGAGTGTTATCTCGTCTGCCCTTTCCTGCAGTCATCAAGGCAGCTTTTACTGTGCTCATTGCATGGATGAGAAGGCAGTCCCAGGAACACGCAGAGTCAGGCCCCGGACCTGGTCCTTTAGGCTCAAATTCCAGTGCTTTTTGCTTGAGACCACAGCAGTCTTCAAAGCCCCTTTCTGGTGCCAGTTTCGTAATCAAGCAGTGAAGGTGAGGAGGGCTAGCCAGGTGAAGGCAGGCATTCCCGGGGGGTTCAGCCTTTCCCAGTCTCACAAGCCCTCGTTGTATTGACCCTAGCAGATTGATTTTTCCCTTTCTGAACAATAATTCCTCATGAAAGACTCACGGAACTGGGGCCAGGTAGAGCCCAGTTGACTAAACCTGAGAATCACCCAACTGTCTTGACCATCATATTTAGACAAATATTGCATCCCCTGATTGAATTTGAAAGGGACAACTTAAGCATCCTGAAAATAGAGTCTGTCTGCTGTACCTTTAAGAATGTAAAATGTTCTATTTCCTGGCTTTTTGATGAGTCATCAGTTTCCAGTACTAGTTGCTGTAATTATCCTGGTTGGATTAATTTCCCTAAAAATAGAGAAGCAGCCACTTTTATGGTTTTGAGAGTATGGACTTGAATAAAGAACCTCCTGTCCCTTAAACCTTAGAGAGCTCTAAATCAGACTTGCAGGGAAAAACCGATGGCCAGTTTTTTTTGTTTTGTTTTGTTTTTTTCCTTCTTCCTGTGTCTTATCTCCAATAGGGCTTGTGGATTTTGTAGAATTCTTGGGATTTTTTTCATCTCTGTACAAGTATTTTGCTCCACACCTGAAAATTGATGCCTGGGTGAGCCCTGAAGGAATTTCCTTGTCTTTTGTACCAACACCAGCTGTCTTGGCCCCTCTGAATAGTACAACCATGACCTGGTGTCTCCCCAGGCTGGGGCCTGGGCAGAAACAGGGGGTGGCTTCATAGTTCCAAGTCCAGGTAGAAATTCCTCTGAGCATCAAAGATTCTTTGCCTGTTCTGTGGACCCCAGACCTGGCTAGGAAATGTAATTGACATGTAATAGACATGTCTGTTGCAAAGCATCAATGAGAATTGCCAAACTTGACTCCTCTCCTTCATTGGTGTTTAGGGAAGCCCTGCTTTACCATGGTAGGTGTGGTGTCAGTTGCTGGAACGATAAAGACAGGGTGGGAGGCGGCTTACAGACATCACATGCACACACACAGGCTCACACACTCTGTACCCAAAAACACGTACACATAAATAGAGAGGCAGCCGGGCACGGTGGCTCACACCTGTAATCCCAGAACTCTGGGAGGCCGAGGCCGGTGGATCACCTGAGGTCAGAAGTTCAAGACCAGACTAGCCAACATGGTGACATCTTATCTCTACTAAAAATACAAAAATTAGCTGGGCGTGGTGGCGCGTGCCTGTAATCCCAGCTACTTGGGAGGCTGAGGTAGGAGAATCACTTGAACTCGGGAGGCAGAGGTTGCAGTGAGCCGAGGTCGTGCCACTGCACTCCAGCCTGGGCAACAGAGTAAGGCTCTATCTCAAAAATAAAAAAAAAATTAAAAAACAGAGGAACTGTGCATGTGTCCATGTATATAAACATGTTTATGAATATAAACATGCAATCAGTTTTTTTTAATTTTTTATCATACAGTCTCTCAACCAGTCCTACTGCTTTTATTTTCTTTCTTTCTTTTGAGACAGGATCTCACTCTGTCACCCAGGCTGGAGTGCAATGATACGATCTTGGTTCCCTACAACCTCCACCTCCAGGGTTCAAACGATTTTCCCACCTTAGCCACCCAAGTCTCTGGTATCACAGGCGTGTATCACTACACCTGGCTAATTTTTGTATTTTTAGTAGAGATGGGGTTTCACCATGTTACCTAGGCTGGTCTTGAACTCCTCAGCTCAAGTGATCCACCCATCTCAGCCTCCCGAAGTGCTGGGATTACAGGCATGAGCCACCGCGCCTGGCCAATAAAGCAACCATATTCATCCAGCATCCTTTAAGAGGGTAGAGAAAATCATTATTCACAGACTGTCACCTGGGTTTGGCGTGCATTCATACAGACTTTACCTATTTAAGAGATCCTTAAAGTTTTTCTGATTCACTGTTAAGGCAAGCCTAGGGATTTCACAGTGTATATGTGAAGGAAATAGGTAACGGACTGTTGAGTGAATACAATGTATAGATCATAGCACATATGGTGATCTGTGAAACGGGGGTGTCATGACACACCCCTTCCTGCATCCCAGAATTGTGAGGGTCAGGCATGGTAACGGGCGTTCCTGCAGCCTGCATAGCAGTGCCAAATGCAGGCTGCAATCCAGCAGTGTCACTGCTGGGTATTTATCCAAAGAAAGGAAATGGCTGTGTTGCAGGCATGCCTGCACTCACACGTTTATCACAGCACTATTCACACAGCAGCCTAGATGGGGAAGTGACCTGTGCGCCCAGCTTCAGATGAGTGGATGAAGAAAATGTGGTGTAGATCCACAGCATAATACGATGGAGACTTACAAAAGGAAATCCTGCCATTTGCAACAACAACATGGATTCATCTGGGGGATGTTACGTTAAGTGAAATGAACCAGGCACAGAAAGACGAATACCACAAGATCTCACTCATGTTGACTCTAAATGTTGATCACATAAAAGTTAAGAAGAATGGTGGTTACCAGGGGGTGAGGAGAGGTTGGTTAAATGATACATATTTATAGGTGGACAGGAGGAATAAGTTTGAGAGATATATTAGACAGCATAGTGACGATAGTTAATGCCGATATATTGTAAAATAAATGTGGTTAGTAGAAATTTTTTTTTTTCTTTGAGACAGAGTTTCCCTCTGTTGCCCAGGCTGCAGGGCAGTGGCATGATCTCAGCTCACTGCAACCTCCACCTCCTGAGTTCAAGCGATTCTTATGTCTCAGCCTCCCAAGTATCTGGGAATACAGGCACACACCACCATGCCCAGCTAATTTTTGTATTTTTAGTAGAGACGGGGTTTCGCCATGTTGGCCAGGCTGGTCTCGATCTCCTGACCTCAGGTGATCCGCCCGCCTTGGCCTTTTAAAGTGTTGGGATTACAGGCGTGAGCCACCGCCTCCGGCCTCATTTTTTAAGTATAGACTGAAAACTACCTCAAAAGAAGGCCTTTATCCCATGGTCTGTACACACAGGCTTCGCACATCGTGGCTGTGCAGGAACTCTTGAGCCTTCCCTGTGATGATGACTGGGTCAGGGTTACCACCTCTGTAGTGTTCAGCCTGCAGTCTGCCCAGTGAGGACATTTGCGCTCTGGAAAGGTAAAGTCAGGATGCTGTTGGCTCCTAAGCAGAAAGCAGGCACCACCCGGCCTTCAAGTGCTTCAACAGTGAAGAGTTAGGACGGAGGCCCAGCCTGGAACATTCCTGCCACCTTCTGCCCCCAGTAAAATTCCTTAAAGCTGTGAGGTTCTGACTCACCACGGGGAGTCCCTGACTGCCGCTGGGAGGGCCTGGGCTACGCAAATCTCAGTGACATGGCACGTCTTATTTGCTTCAGAAGTGGCAGAGGAGAAAGTGACTCACCTCACGCTGCCCGGTCCCACCCAGGGTCCTTGTGAAGAAAGGTGGGAAGGCTGGCAGAAAGGAGAACCGTCCTTCCCGTGGGATACTCCTGAGATCGCAGCACTCCACTCCGGCCTGCTTGATAGGAGTGAAACTCTGTCTCAAAAACAAAAACCAAAAAAAAAAAAAAAAAAAAAACACAGACACTATACATGTGTCCATGTATATAAACATGTTTATGAATATACCTAATTTTTAAAAAGAATTTTATCATGCAGTCTCAACCAGTCCTACTGTTTTTATTTTATTTATTTATTTATTTATTCATTTTTTTTTTTTTTTTTGAGACAAAGTCTCACTGTATCACCCAGGCTGGAGTGTGGTGATTCAATCTTAGCTCACTATACAACCTCTGCCTCATGGGTTCAAGCAATCTTCCCACCTCAGCCACCCAAGTAGCTGGAATTATAGGCTGTTTCCTTTTACATGACATTATTTTCCTTTTTAGAGTTTTTGTTTTATTTTTATTTTTGAGACAGAGTCTCATACTGTTGCTCAGGCTGGAGTGCAGTGGTGTGATCTCGGCTCACTGCAGCCTCTGCCTCTTAGGTTCAAGCAATTCTCCAGTTCAGCCTCCCGAGTACCTGGGACTACAAGCGTGCACCACCACTTCCGGCTATTTGTATGTGTGTGTATGTTTTGTAGAGACAGGGTTTTATCATGTTGGCCAGGCTGGTCTTGAACTCCTGGCCTCAAATGATCCTTCCACCTCGGCCTCCCGAAGTACTAGGATTACAGGTGTGAGCCAATGCGCCTGGCCCATGACGTTATTTTCAAGTACAAAGCTGTATATGTTTACTATACAAAATTTAGAAAATTCTCAAAGATTTTTTTAAAGGAAGCAGATTATCACTCATAATCCCACAGCAAAGACAATCATTGTTAACATTTTGGCCTATTTCCATAGTCTTTTTTTTCATTCAGATTGTTCCTTACATTATTACATATTGGGCATTATGTCCCCCTAAACCCATCATAACTTGTAAATACCTTAAGTCTAAAATGCGTTTAATACACCTAACCTGAACGTCATAGCTTAGCCTCACCTATTTTAAGCATCCTCAGAACACCCACATTAATTAGCCTACAGTTAGGCAAAATCATCTAACACAGCTGTCCCCAACCTTTTTGGCAACAGGGACCAGTTTCATGAAAGACAATTTTTCCACGGACCAGTGCGGTGGGGGGCGCAGTTCAGAATGATTCAAGCATGTTCTATTTATTGTGCACTTTATTATTATGACATTGTACTATATCATGAAATAATTCTACCATCATGTAGGATCAGTGGGAGCCTGAGCTTGTTTTCCTGCAACTAGACGGTCCCATCTGCGGGTGACGGGAGACAGTGACAGATCATCAGGCGTTAGATTCTCATAAGGAGTGTGCAGCCTAGATCCCTCGCATGCGCAGTTCACAGTAGGGTTTGCCCTCCTATGAGAATCTAATGCTGCTGCTGAGCTGACAGGAGGCAGAGCTCAAGCAGTCATGAGAGCAATGGGGAGCAGCTGTAAATACAAACGAAGCTTCCCTCCTGCGGTGCATCTCCTGCTGTGCGGCCCAGTTCCTAACAGGCCACAGATGTGGCCCAGGGACTGGGGACCCCTGATCTATATAGTGCTTTCTTTTTTCTTTTTATGAGATAGGGTCTCACCCTGTCACCCAGGCTGCAGGGCAGTGACACTATCATAGCTTCCTGCAGCCTCCAACTCCTGGGCTCGAGAAATCCTCCTGCCTCAGCCTCCTGAGTAGCTGGGACTGCAGGTGTGTACCCCACGCCAGGCCGATTTTTGTGTTTTTTGTAGAGACAGGGTCTTGCCGTGTTGCCCAGGCTGGTTTTGAACTCCTGGGCTCAAACAATCCTCCTACCTTGGCCTCCCAAAGTGCAGGGTGGGATTATAGGCGTGAGATACTTCGCCCAAACTCGTCTGTTTTTTACCAGTGGCATAGACTGATAACATGATTTTGATTTCTAGGGGTTTTTTTTTTTTTAACACCTGACATGTTGTAAATATTTCTTGCTTATCATTAAATATGCTTCAGAAACACAGTGTACACTGCGTAACATTCCATCACGTAGGTGAGTCCTAAGACCCACTTGTTTCCCTGCTGTTCAGGAGCCTGATTTATTACACTGCTTTCGTTGCCCTACAGGTTTTAATCTGGGGAGCTTTGTCCCCCTTCTTTTTATGCCTTTATGTTCTGCCAGTGGCTGTGGCATCTTTTTCGTTTTTTTGTTGTTGTTGTTGTTTATTTTTTTGTTTCTTTTGAAATGCAGTCTTGCTCTGTCGCCCAGGCTATAGTGCTGCGGCATGATCTCGGCTCACTGCAACCTCCACCTCCCAGATTTAAGCGATTCTTCTGCCTCGGCCTCCCAAGTAGCTGGGACTACACGTATGTGCCACCACGCCCGGCAAATTTTTGTATTTTTAGTAGACAGGGTTTCGCCATGTTGGCCTGGCTGGTCTTGAACTCCTGACCTCAGGTGATCGGCCCGCCTCAGCCTCCAGAAGTGCTGGGAGTACAGGCCGGCTGTGGAATCTTGAGGTAGCCTCCCAAGGCCATCATCAGACAAGTGAGTTTGGAAGCCCAGAATTCTCCAAAGATTCACAGCAGCACTGGCACGGGGCCCGTGTTCCTAGGCTGCTGCTCTGTGATATTTGTAGACGTCTCTAATGAAAAGTCAGGGACAGTGGATGATGTGCACGGCTCAGAGACCCTTACTCTGGTCCCATCTGTCCCCAGGTGTGGCCCCACAAAGCCCCTCCCTCGGCCGCAGCACCGACCTCTCTAGTAAAATGAAAGGATCGGACCAAACGCCAGGCAGGACAGAGGAGCCGGCCCCTTTGTCAGCCTCTTGCATTTTCTTGCCCAGTTCTACTTCCCAGAGGCCTGGATCTCTGATACTGTCTCCCAGCGGGGCCTGTTTGTGGAGTGGCCTTCAGGCAGGGCTGCATCCAGGGCATGGGGCACAGCATGAGTCACTGTGGGAAGAACCTGGGTTGTAACATCATAAAGACCTGGGTTTAATTCCCGACTCCATGAATTATGTAACCTCAAGCAGGGCAGGAGTTTTCCTTACTCAGACCTCAGTATTTTCATAAGTGAAACAAAAGAATGCCTTGCCTCATCTGTAATCCCAGCACTTTGGGACATCAAGGCAGGTGGATCATTTGAGGCCAGGAGTTCAAGACCAGGCTGGGCAACATGACGAAACCCTGTCTTTACTAAAAATACAAAAATTTGCCAGGCGTGGTGGCAGGTGCTTGTAATTCTAGCTAGGAAGCTGAGGCAGAAGAATCACTTGAACTGGAGAGGTAGAGGTTGCAGTGAGCTGAGATTGTGCCATTGCACTCCAGCCTGGGCAACAGAGAGAGACTCTGTTTCAAAAAGAAAGAAAAGAATGCCACATTAGTGCCTGGCACAGGACCTCTATAAAGGGTGGCTGACATTGCTGCTGCTGCCTGCAAGGTGCCTGGCATCACTTGGCACATTTTAAAAAGGTCTGCTTACCTCCCCCTGCTCAAGGTGTCTTCCCACTCTTAAGAATTCTGAAACCCCGTCTCTACTAAAAAAATACAAAAAAAAAAACTAGCCGGGCGAGGTGGCGTGTGCTTGTAGTCCCAGCTACTCGGGAGGCTGAGGCAGGAGAATGGCGTAAACCCGGGAGGCGGAGCTTGCAGTGAGCCGAGATCGCACCACTGCACTCCAGCCTGGGCGACAGAGCGAGACTCCGTCTCAAAGAATTCTGTTGCTTTCCATGAAGAATTTATAAAAATCATTATCTGCACTGCAAGACCTGCTCATCCATATTAGCGTGCCACAGCTGGGGGACCCAGGTATAAGGCTTTGTTTCCCATCATCTTCCTCAGGGATCCTAAATTTTAAAATCTGCATTAGTCACCATTGAGGTACCACTAAATATGGTGGCCAGAAGTTCCAAGTTCAAACCATTGCACAACTGCAAATGCCTTCATAGACATGTCTCTAAAAAATCAACACCGGGACAAGGCACAGTGGCTCACCCCTGTAATCCCAACACTTTGGGAAGCCAAGATGGGCATATCACTTGAGGTCAAGAGTTCGAGACCAGCCTGGCCAACATGGTAAAACCTCGTCTCTACTAAAAATACAAAAATTATCCGGGCGTGGTGGTGGGCGCCTGTAAACCCAGCTACTCAGGAGACTGAGGCAGGAGAATGGCTTGAACCCAGGAGGCAGAGGCTACAGTGAGCCGAG
This sequence comes from Macaca mulatta, assembly GCF_049350105.2. Lineage (NCBI taxonomy): Eukaryota > Metazoa > Chordata > Mammalia > Primates > Cercopithecidae > Macaca > Macaca mulatta. Next base: position 49,415,561 of record NC_133408.1, read on the forward strand.
ATTGTGCCACTGTACTCCAGCCTGGGAAGCAGAGTGAGACTCCATCTCGAAGAAAAAATCAACACCAGAGGTTAATAATCTAGTAACTAACTGTCTTCTATGTGCCACATTTTTGCAAGATCCAAGTTTTAAAGTGAGAACAAGCTGTTCGGTCCCCTCCCAGCTGACCGTGACACCGAGGTGGTGGCCCACGTTGGAGATCTGGCTCCATCTGGCTTGGAGAATTTGGGGCACCCTGGGCTGGTGTGAAACAAATTAAAAGAGGTGCCAAACAGCCAGGCACCCAGCAAGGATGCCCAGGGCTCTTGTTTGGGGATTTCATTAAAAAAACTTTTTGGAACCCGCCTCAAAGAATGAAAAGTTTCCTATAGGAAGGCAGGAGCCAGGGAGATAATTGAACTCATTGATTTCCTTCACGGCTTGTTTGCCCTTTCATTCTCTTCCCGAGGTGCTATTTGTTGAGGAATGTCTCCAATTGCCAGAAAGACAGTGGGGTGTCTCATATTTCCTCGCCACCTCTCCTGAGTTCTAAGGCAAGCCTGCAATATGAATTTTTAATGCCGAGCTTTATGGCATCACTCCTGCACAGCCCGAATGCATCGCTCTCCTGAGCCTTCAGATTTAATGCTCCAATGAACAGAGCAAAGACTGGGGCATTCAACATCAGTGAGAATTAACCCCCAAATGACCACGCCAGTGCCCTCTGATTTTCCTAAAGGGAGTTGGGAAAAAATAAAATAAAAATTATGTAATGTTGGCCAGGTGAGGTGGCTCACACCTGTAACCTCATCACTTTGGGAGCTGAGATGGGCGGATCACCTGAGGTCAGGAGTTTGAGACCAGCCTGGCCAACATGGCAAAACCCCATCTCTACTAAAAGCACAAAAATTAGCTGGGCATGGTGACAGGAGCTTGTAATCCCAGCTACTTGGGAGGCTGAGGCAGGAGAATCGCTTGAACCCAGGAGGCAGAGGTTGCAGTGAGCTGAAATCACACCACTGCACTCCAGCCTGGGCAATAGAGCAAGACTCCATCTTACAAAAAAAATTATGTAGTGTTGAGAATCCTTGCTATCAAAATAGCCTGAAGCACAAAAGCACAGCTTATTCTTTAAATTTTATGGAATAGCCTATATTTTTACCTTTTCACTTCTTCTAAGTTGGACGACGTGTGGTTCGATGCATTTCTGTGATCTTCCCACCCTTAAAAAAAAAAAAAATCTCTGCAGGCCGGGAGTGGTGGCTCACACCTGTAATCCCAGCACTTTGGGAGACTGAGATGGGCAGATTGCCTGAGATCAGGAGTTCGAGACCGGCCTGGCCAACATGTTGAAACCCCGTCTCTACTGAAAATACGAAAATTAGCCAGGCGTGGTGGCGCATGCCTGTAGTCCCAGCTACTGAGAAAGCTGAAGCAGCGAGATCGTGCCACTACATTTCAGCCTGGTCTACAGAGTGAGACTACGTCTCAAAAAAAAAAAAAAAAAACTCTCCAATTTGTAGGATTTTAATGAATATATAGATGACCAGCTGCTGTGCGGTTTCCATGGAAAGCCCAAATGTAATTAGAAATCCAATTTCCGATGGATTTTTCCAATGGAAAAAGGACCAGTTGTGTTAAGTGGCTAATTCTTTTTGTACGCAGATGGTTGATTGTCATTTTCTTAGAGTAGCTTTCTGAATTTTTGCAGACATCAAAACTAAGAAAAAGTTGTATATAAAAATTGCTCTGAGCCTGGCGCAGTGGCTTACGCCTGTAATCCCAACACTTTGGGAGGCCGAGACGGGCGGATCATGAGGTCAGGAGATCGAGACCATCCTGGCTAACACGGTGAAACCCCGTCTCTACTAAAAATACAAAAAAAAAATTAGCCGGGTGCAGTGGCGGGCACCTGTAGTCCCAGCTACACGGGAGGCTGAGGCAGGAGAATGGCGTGAACCCGGGAGGCGGAGCTTGCAATGAGCCAAGATTGCACCACTGCACTCCAGCCTGGGCGACAGAGCAAGACTCCCGTCTCAAAAAAAAAAAAATTGCTCAATTGTCCAGGCGCGGTGGTTCATGCCTGTAATCCTGACACTTTGGGAAACCGAGGTGAGAGGGTCGTTTGAGGCCAGGAATTCAAAACCAACCTGGGCAAAACAGCGAGACATAATTTCTATTAAAGAAAAAAGTTTGAAAATAAAAGTTCCTCAAATTTAAGTACATTAAAGAAGGACAGAGTCTTTAGTAAATGGTAGAATAACGGGCCAACTGTGTAGAAGCCAGTAGAATCAGAGCTGAGCCCCACGCAAAATAAAGTCTATTATTTATTCATTTATTTATTTAGAGACAGGGTCTTGCTGTCTCGCCCAGGCTGGAGTGCAGTGGCATGATCTCAGCTCACTGCAACCTCCGCCTCCCGGATTCAAGCAATTCTCCTGCCTCACCCTCCTTAGTAGCTGGGATTACGGGCATGCACTACCACACCTAGCCAATTTTTGTATTTTTAGTAAGGATAGGGTTTCACCATGTTGGCCAGGCTGGTCTCGAACTCCTGACCTCAAGTCATCCACCCACCTCTGCCTGCCAAAGTGTTGGGATTACAGGCGTGAGCCACCACACTCAGTTTAGATGTTTAAAACATTTAAATGTGACCAAAAAGAAACCGATAAAAACACTAGGAACAATTTTAGGTGGATATTTATACAATAAGGGGGTGGAAAAAAACTTTTTTTTTAAGCGTGATGCCAAAAGTAGAAATCACAAAGGGAAATTCAGAGCTTTGTGGAGATGGATGAGCGGGTAGATAGATGGATGGACGGATGGATCGGCAGATGGATTTAGACAGACTGGCAAAAATATTTGCAATGTATATAACAGAGAGAGAGTGTGTGTGTGTGTGTGTGTGTGTGTGTGCGCGCGCGCACGTGCGCGCGCCCTTACAGAGCAATAAAAAATTTCATTTCCCAATAGAAAAACCTCTATATTTTCAGTTTCTTACTAGACATTTCTACTATGAGTATCTCAAACTCAGATTACCTTGTTATTCTCCATAATTTCCCCCTTCCCTATAGTCAGCCCCCTTCTGCTTTTTTCCTCCGCCTGACCGTATCTGCTCCTCCTTCATTCCAGAAACTGAGGGTATTTCCTCACTCCTTTGTGAGCCCTCCTGTCTAATTCATGTTAGTTCCGCCTTCTTGCAACATTGTACATTCCCAACTTCATCACCACTCTCACTACTGTCATTTTAATTTGTTTTTCTTTCTTTTTTTTTTTTTTTTTTTTTTTGAGACAGGGTCTCTCTCTGTCACTTGCAGTGGCGAGATCTCAGCTCACTGCAACCTCTACTTCCCAGGTTCAAGTGATTCTCCTGCCTTAGCTTCCGGAATAGCTGGGATTACAGGCACCCGCCACCACACCTGGCTGATTTTTGTATTTTTAGTAGTGACGAGGTTCACCATGTTGGCCAGGCTGGTCGCGAACTCCTGACCTCAAGGGATTCACCTGCCTCAGCCTCCCAAAGTGCTGGGATTATAGGCGTGAGCCATCGCACTCAACCTTAATTTGTTTTTCATCTCTTGGTCTCACTTCAAGATCTTCCGAACTTGACCCTCTGCCACCAGTTTCTCCCTGGACAAAACCACCCTCCAAGCATCTGCTAAAATTATCTTTCTAAAATATGTCTGATCCTGCTAAAACCTGTCCCGCTTAAAATCTCTCCGTGGCGCGCTCTCTCATCTCTAAGGGAAAGTCCAAATCCACAGCGTGATGCACAAGGCACTTTGGGAGGCAGCCCTGCCTTCCCAGCCTCATCTTAAGCCAACTCGAACTCCACCGTACTGTAGAATCCCAGGCCTTTCTTTCCCCAGCTCACCTTGCAGCCAGTTCCACCTTTCCTGACAAGCAGATCCTGCCCTGCCTTGCCTGCTCCTGTGCCCACACTTACCTGCTCTGGTGAAAGAAGGCACTGGTATCCCTCATTCTAGGGGCTCTTCATGTGGAGTCTATAGAGAGAACCCAGGGGCTTCATGAAGTGGACCCAGAAAAAAAATATGTCTTTTTTTTTTTTTTTTTTTGAGATAGAGTCTCGCCCTGTCACCCAGGCTGGAGTGCAGTGATGCGATTGCGGCTCACTGCAACCTCTGCCTCCCGGATTCAAGCGGTTCTCCTGCCTCAGCCTCCCAAGTAGCTGAGACCACAGGCACGTGCCACCACGCCCAGCTGGTTTTTGTAGTTTTTAGTAGAGATGGGGTTTCACCATGTTGGCCAGGCTGGTCTTGAGCTCCTGACCTCATGATCCATCTGCCTCCACCTCCCAAAGTGCTGGGATTACAGGCATAAGCCACCGTGCCCAGCCTAGAAGATACATCTTTATTTCCATCAGTGTCTAACTGCAATGTAGCATTTCCTTCCATTGCAAATGAAGCCCCCACACCGGGGTAATTGCAAACCTGTGACCTCATTGCGAGTGGAAATTATAGAGGCTTTCACATCTCATTCCCATTGTTGCAGAGATCACAAACACTGTTTGGATTCATCACTGCTTCAAAATGTCAGTGGTTCTTAGATTTGTTATTTAGTGCAACAGTAAAGAACAGTTGTTCCTATATCACAAATCTGGTTTTAAAAAAAGATTGTCCTGGCGTGGTGGCTCACGCCTGTAATCACAGCACCTTGGGAGGCCAAGGTGGGCGGATCACTTGAGGTCAGGCATTTGAGGGCAGTCTGGCCAACATGGTAAAACCTCATCCCTACTAAAAGTTTAAAAAATTAGCTGGGCGTGGTGGTGGGTGCCTGTAATCCCAGCTACTCAGGTGGCTGAGGCAGGAGAATCGCTTGAACCTGGGAGGCAGAGGTTGCAGTTAGCCGAGATCGCACCATTGCACTTCAGCCTGGGCAGCAGGGCTAGACTCAGTCTCAAAAAAAATAAAAAATAAAAAAAAATGTAATAACTGAACTTCAAAATAATTGTTTTCCTTGGTCTTTAAAACACAATTTGACTTGTGTCCTATAATGGCCTCATGGACTTACATCTTTAAAACATTCTGAATAGACGCCTGTATTCTTTACAAGACTTCCAGAGGGGACCATGGCAGAGGAAAGGTTAAGCATCTGCATCAGATTGATAGAGTCTTGAGGGCTGTGGCCGGATCCTCCTCCGTCTTTCCCCCACCACCACTTTGCACAGTGCCACTTTATACCACATGACTTTTTATTTGTTTGTTTTGAGACAGGATCCAGCTCTGTTGCCCAGACTGGAATGCAGTGGCGCAATCACGACTCACTGCAGCCTTAACCTCCTGGGCTCAAGTGATCCTCCCACCTCAGCCTCCTGAGTAGCTGGGACTATAGGCAAGTGCTACCACACCCAGCCGATTCTTTTTATTTTTAAAGATGGGGTCTCACTGTGTTGCCCAGGCTGGTCTCGAACTCCTGGGTTCAAGCGATCCTCCCACCTCTGCCTTCCAAAGTGCTGGGATTCCAGACAGGAGTCACAGCGCCAGGTCCCTATTTATTTTACTCTCTGTGTGTTTCCTTATATCCTGTTAAAATGGGTACAGTGGAAACTGGGCAGTAATTCTACATGTATTCTGGATTTTAGCTACTCACATTTATGATTACTTCTACCTATCAGTTAATTGCTTTTCACTCAAGTTTTAGAGATTTTCACTGTGCAAAACAATCATATATAGTTGGCACTTGAATAACACAGGGGTTAGAGGCACTGACCCCCCACACAGTGAAACATCCAAGTATAATTTTTGACTCCTCAAAAGCTTCACTGACAGCCTGCTGGTGACCGGAAGCCTTACCAGTTGTATGTTATATATAGTATCCTTCCAATAAAGTAAGGTAGGGAAAAGAAAATGTTAAGAAATCCTAAGGAAGAGAAAACACACTTTCTGTTCATCAAGTGGAAGTGGATCATCAAAAAGATCTTCATCCCCGTTGTCTTCACATCAAGTAGGCCAAGGAAGAGGAGGGTTGGTCTCGCTGTCTCGGGTGACAGCAGAGGAGGAGGTGGAGGAGGTGGGAGGGGAGCCAGACACACTCGGTGTAATTTTACTGAAAAATATTCAAGTTGAAGTGGAACCATACTGTTCAGACCCATATTCAAGGGTCAACTCGTGTGTGTGTGTGTGTGTGTGTGTGTGTGTGTGTGTGTGTGTGTGTGTGTGTACATACAAAAATTATACATATAAATAAGATGGGTCCCATCAATCTTATCCTTAATCATTTCTAATATGGTTTCAGTGAGAGAAAATAGTCTTTTCAGGCCAGGCACGGTGGCTTATGCCTGTAATTCCAGCACTTTGGGAGGCCTAGGCAGGTGGATCACTTGAGGTCACGAGTTCAAGAGCAGCCTAGCCAACATGGTGTAAACCCATCTCTACTCTAAATACAAAAATTACCCCAGTGTGGTGGCGCATGCCTATAGTCCCAGTTACTTGGGAAGCTGAGGCAGAAGAATCCTTGAACCTGGGAGGTGGAGGTTACAGTGAGCTGAGATCACGCCACTACACACCAGCCTGGGAGACAGAGCGAGACTCCATCTCAAAAAAAAAAAGGAAAATGGTCTTTTCTCCTCCATCCATTTTCTTATTTTTCAATGATTTATTGTATCTTTAACTTGTCTGAAGTTTATTATAGCATATAGAGTAATATTTGACGCTGTTTGTTATTCTTTAATACTCAGTTTGCCCAATAGTATTGATGATTTCTTCCCCCAATGTATAATATCTGACAAATCTGGCATAATTACATAAACATCTGGATTTCTGTCGATAATTTCATTCTATCAGTCTACTTTTTCGCTCTAATAAGTGCCACACTCTTGATGAAGTCTCCTTGTTTTCTATTTCAATATCTTGTATAGCCAGTTTACTATTGTTGGTTTTAGTTTAAAAAACAACAACACAACAACCTTTAGTATTTTGGTCACCTATTTTTTCTGTATGCATCTCATCATTTTACCAACTCCTTTTTTTTTTTTTTTTTTTTTTTTTGAGACAGAGTCTCGCTCTGTCACCCATGCTGGAGTGCAGTGGCGTGATCTCGACTCGCTGCAACCTCCACCTCCCAGGTTCAAGTGACTCTCCTGCCTAAGCCTCCCCAGTAGCTGGGATTACAGGCACCCACCACCATGCCCAGCTAATTTTTGCATTTTTAGTGGAAACAGGGTTTCACCATGTTGGTCAAGCTGTTCTCATGATCTGCCCACCTCGGCCTCTCAAAGTGCTGGGATTACAGGCGTGAGCCACCGTGCCTGGCCATTTTACCAACTTTTATAAATTAACTTGGGAGAGAAATGTATGTTTCTTTGTATTTAATGCAACTGCACATAAGATATGTATCATTCGCTTCCTTTGCTCCAAGCATTTTATAATCCGATTTTTCTACAGATGGAATTTATACTATGTTATTTTAATTCCCACGTGCTTCTATGTTTTTCCCTGTTGTAAATGAGATAGATCTTTTATTTCATTTTGTGGATGTTTATTACTGCTATAGGGGAGTTTGTTATTTTCTTGTGTTTGCAAAGAAGCATAGGACTTTGCTGAACCCTTGATTGTCCTAGCCCATTTGCTCAAGTGAATGCCTTGGATTTGGGGAGCATGGAACTGCATTACCTACAAGTAGCGAATGTGCACCCTTTGTGACATTGAGAACCTCTGATCCTCTTCTTTCATTCCTGTTTTCAGAAGGAGCATTCTGTTACAGCTCTGGGAAGAATCGTGGAGGCTCTTGGTTTAAGCCTGTGTCCTTTTCCATGTTAACCAAATGCTCCAGTGATTTCCCCTCTGTAAACTGAACTGTGACCTGGTTTCTAGATTCCATGGGATCAAAGCCCCACAACTGTGTTAGATCCTCCTAGTGGGGTAGTTTTCTATTAGGTCTGTGCAAAAGTAAATGCAGTTTTTGCCATTAAAAGTAATGGCAGGTCAGGTGTGGTGGCTCACACCTGTAATCCCAGCACTTTGGGAAGCTGAGGCAGGCGGATCACCTGAGGTCACAAGTTCAAGACATGGCCAACATGGCAAAACCCTGTCTCTACTAAAAATACAAAAATTAGCTGGGCGTGATGGTGGATGCCTATAATCCCAGCTACTTGGGAGGCTGAGGCACGAGAATTGCTTGAACCTGGGAGGTAGAGGTTACAGTGAGCCGAGATCGCGCCACTACACTCCAACCTGGGCGAGAAGAGCAAATCTCTGTCAAAAAAAAAAGTAATGGCAAAACCGCAATTAGTTTTGCACCAACCTAACAGTAGGATTACACTTTTGTATAGTACATTTCATTCCATTTTTCTTTTACATATTTTATGGATTTTCTTGCTTGATTATTTAAGACAAGTTGAAGCTTATGTTTCTATGTACTTATGTTTCTATGAAACTTAAGCTTATGTTTCTATGTTTCTAGCATTTCTTATTTCTCCCTAACGTTATTATGCTACATAAAATATTGATTAGTCTGGCTTCAAACCTTACCTTAATTAGCCTTTTAAAAAAATCTAGTTGTCCAAGTGCACTGGCTCACACCTGTAACTTCAACACTTTGGGAGGCCAAGGCAGAAGGGTCACTTGAGCCCAGGAATTGGAGACCAGCCTGGGCAATGTAGTGAGATCTTCTCTCTAAAAAAATTAAAAATTAGCATGGTGGTGCTTACTGTAGTCTTAGCTACTTGGGAGACTGAGGAGGGAGGACTGCTTGAGCCCAGGAGGTCAAGGTTGCAGAGAGCCAAAATTGTGCCACTGCACCCCAGCCTGGGCAACAAAGTGAGATCCTGTCTCCAAAAACAAAAAATCTAGTTAATCGTTGCCTTTTTACTCAAAATGTGTTTCTACCATTTTTTTTATTTTTTAAAAAAATATGTATTTTATTGTTATGGGTCAATTTGGCCTAATTACATTTACTGATCTAACTCTTAACTGAAATTTCTCTTTACTGTTGAATTGTTGATCCTTTTCTTTTTTCTAATTCACAGTATCTCTGTCCTAGGCTTTCTGATCTATTTAAGGAAGATTGAGTGAACAGCCTAATTGACCCTCTGAATGTCCCCTGAGCCTTCTAATCAGCCCTGCCTTGAGCCTCCTCTTGTAACTGAAATTCACTTTCTGATGCAGAACCATTGAGCCCTTCTGAAACCTTTTCAAAACTATATATTTAAATTTTCTTATCAAACTGTACTGTTATTAGATCACATGTCTAGCATAGCAGCAAATTATGCTTCATTATATTAACCTTGCCACTTCCCTCTACAATGAGACCCGATCTTTTATAAAATACTCTGGACCTACAAATTCCTGCTGGTGAATTCTTTAAAGTTATCTGGATTTTCGACGATTGTCTACTCCCTTTACAAAGCAGCTGCTGTTTAACAGGATTATCCATTAGTGGTGCGAATCCTTTATTCCCTAGCATATGGTAAATATTTTTCACCAACTTGAGGTATGCCACGTAGATCCCGCGGGGTTTACACACATAGACAAAGGCGTTCTTCTCATCACATTGTTTTAAACAGTACAGCTGCCATTTTAACTTTCACTAGACCTCAGAAATGTATCAGCTGGGCCGGGCACAGTGGGTCATACCTGTAATCTCAGCACTTTGGGAGATCGAGGCAGGTGGATCATTTGAGGTCAGGAGTTTGAGACCAGCCTGGCCAACATGGAGAAACCCCATCTCTACTAAAAGTACAAAAATTAGCTGGGCGTGGTGGCACGCACCTGTAATTCCAGCTACTCGGGAGGCTGAGGCCTGAGAAGTGCTTGAACCCAGGAGGCAGGGGCTGCAGTGAGCCGAGATTGTGCCGCTACACTCCAGCCTGGGCAACACAGAGAGATTACATCTTAAAAAAACAAAGAAAGGTATCAGCTTGACACCCAGGGTCCTTCTGTAAGTTAAAACCTGGGAAATGCCCTACCCTGGCATTTGTAAAGTGGCTGAATCCAGTTTCCTGTCCAGAATTACAATGACATTGTATTAATACATTGATAGTCAAAAGCATAGCTAAGCTGAGAGGCTGGTTATTGGATATACATCTTCCTAGTGGAGAGATTAGTACCACCTGAAACAGCTTTTGGCTTGTCCGATAAGACTCCTTTCCAGCCAGGCATGGTGGCCTACACCTGTAATCACAGCACTTTGGGAGACCAAGCTGGGAGGACTGCCTGAGCACAGAAATTCGAGACAGGCTGGGCAACATAGCAAGAACTCATCTCCACTAAAAATTAAAAACCCTTTCCAAAATGATTTTTTGTTGTTGTTGTTGAGACAGAGTCTCGCTCTGTCACCCAGGCTAGAGTGCAGTGGCACGGTCTCGGCTCACCGCAAGCTCTGCCTCCCGGGTTTACGTCATTCTCCTGCCTCAGCCTCCCGAGTAGCTGGGACTACAGGCACCCGCCACCACGCCTAGCTAATTTTTTGTTTTTTAGTAGAGACAGGGTTTCACCATGTTAGCCAGGATGGTCTCAATCTCCTGACCTCGTGATCCACCCGCCTTGACCTCCCAAAGTACTGGGATTACAGGCATGAGCCACCGCGCCTGGCCGAATTTTTTTTTTAAGACAGGGTCTTGATCTGTCACCCAGACAGTAGTGCAATGGCACAGTCATAGCTCACTGCAGCCTCGAACTCCTGGGATCAAGCGATCTTCCTGCCTCACCATCTTAAGTGGCTGGTTCTACAGGGGCATGCCAGCACACCCAGATTTTTTTTTTTTTTTTTTTTTTAATTTATTGTAGAGACGGAATCTTGCTACATTGCCCAGGCTGGTCTCAGGCTCTTGGCCTCAAACGATCCTCCCACCTGAGCCTCCCAAAGTCCTGGGATTACAGGTCTATTCCACTCTGCTCAGTCCAAAACAAATTCTATAACCAAACCAGAAAAGTTGTTTTTTGTTTAGCTTTTTACCTTGAAACTTTCATTACCCCTACTTCCAACAAAGTATTTGAGGTGGATTGAATGCAACACAGAATCAATAAAGCTCTCAAGTAAAGTCTGAGATTTAAAGGGGGATAGCTCAGTGGGGAAGATAACTTCTAAGGCTTGGCTTTGAATAAAGCTCAGTTCTTCAGTAACCTGGTGTGACTAAGACACTTTCTACCTATGTGGGTTTTTTTTTCTTTTTGAGACGGAGTCTTGCTGTCACCCAGGCTGGAGTGCAGTGGCACGATCTCAGCTCACTGCAACTTCCACCTCCCGGGTTCAAGCAGTTCTCCTGCCTCAGCCTCCCGAATAGCTGGGACTACAGGCGCACACCGCCACGCCCAGCTAATTTTTTGTATTTTAGTAGAGACAGGGTTTCACCATGTTGCCCAGGCTGTTCTTGGACTCCTGAACTCAGGCAGTCCGCCCACCTCAGCCTCCCAAAGTGGTAGGATTACAGGCGTGAGCCACTGCGCCTGGCCTCTATGTGTTTTTTTTATTGTTAAGAGTTCGAGGCTGGGTGCAGTGGCTCACACCTGTAATCCCAGCACTTTGGGAGGCCGAGGCGGGAGGATCACTTGAGGTCAGGAGTTCAAGATCAGCCTGGCCAACATAGCGAAACCCCATCTCTACTAAAAATACAAAAAATATTTAGCTGAGCATGGTGGTGCATGCCTGTAATCACAGCTGTTGGGGCGGTTAGGGTAGGAGAATCTCTTGACCTCAGGAGGCAGAGGTTGCGGTGAGCCAAGATCATGCCACTGCACTCCAGCCTGGGGGATGCAGCGAGACTTTGTCTCAAAAAAAAAAAAAAAAAAAAAAACTAATATTACTATGCCACCCTGATACACTGTTTGCTTGGCTAGGAGGGAAAACTTCTTGTTGCAATTAACCTTTCTATTTTCTTCACTACGTCTAGTATTGTGAACTTCCTTTGTGGTATTTTAGTGATTAGACAGGATGGAGGGCGTTCTTAAAGATTCATGGCCAAATCCGATGATGTCAGAGTGAAGGGAACGGACGGTCTTCATGGGGCCAGCAAGTCTGGCCCCATCTGAATTGTTTGTCTAACACTTCACACGCAGAATAGGAACCGCTGAATTATTCATTTTCAAGTTGCCCTAAAAAAGGTACTTAGCCTGCCGAAAGGCAGACTTTCGGTGCCAGCGGGAGGAAGAGGAAGGATGCTGTCTTTCCTATGAACGTTCTCATGCCTCCACTGCCTGGGTCTTCAGTTTCGCTTCCCAGCCCTGCGGGGTCTGGGAAACCACCAGCTAACTTAAGTGCAAGGCAATTAAGCGGGGAGGGAATTGTGGACAAATCTGTAGAGACTCTGAAGCCACAGGTGAGCCAAGCATTGACTTTACTGGGGAAAGAGCAGGTGGAAGAAGGTTGAAGGAGCTTGGGTTGGTCAGAAGGTGCCAGGATTTGGGACCTGAGCCAGGGAGGTTGGCCCAGGAAGTGGGCTTGGGCTTGGGGATGGGGAAGGAAAGAAAGCTGAGAGCAATAAGTAGTATGCAATCAGAAATTTTTTAATTCTTAGTTTTAGCTTCTCTGCCACCAAACCTTCTCTTTCTTTTCTTTTCTTTTTTTTTTTTTTTTTTTCTTTGAGATAGGCTCTTACTCTATTGCCCAGGCTATGGTGCAGTGGCATAATCTTGGCTCACTTCAAACCTCCGTCTCCCGGGTTCAAGTGATTCTCCACCTCAGCCTGCTGAGTAGCTGGGATTACAGGTGCATGCCACCACTCCCAGCTAATTTTTTTTTTTTTTTTTTTTTTTTTTTTTTTTTAGTAGAGATGGAGTTTCTCCATGTTGGTCAGGCTGGTCTTGAACTCCTGACCTCAAGTGATCCACCCGCCTCAGCCTCCCAAAGTGCTAGGATTACAGGTGTGAGCCATCATGCCCAACCCCAGTCTTTTCTTAACAGTTCCTACCACGCAGTACTTAGGGGAGAAAGTCATTAGAAACGCACTTGGGATGAAAGCCTGGGGTTTTAGTAGAGACAGGTTGCCCACCATGCCCTTGAGCCCATGCACCACTGATCCGCCGTGTGCCTCAGCTTCCCCACCCATGAAATCCTAGCAGTCTTCCCCTGTAGGTCTGCATTACTCCCCTATGGTGTATCTTTTGTGCAGCTCAGGAGGCGGGTGAGAGAGAGAAGCCCACGTCTTGCCCAAAATACGATTTGGCGCATTCTTGGGCAGTGTCTGTTGGAGCTACAGGCGGGACGCTTACAGGTGAAGTAAACCAGGAAAGGCAAACAGAACCTGAAAGGTGGTTCTGAAGGAAAGAATGCAGAAATTGGGCAAGCAGTACTCCCACCAGTAGGAAGGTTTGCTGGCAAAGTTTCACGCTAAAATGTGAAGGAGACTATTAAAAACAATGGGGATAGATGATGGAACAGCAGCCCTTCCTAAACCACCTTTAAAAGTCTGAAACTAGGGCCAGGTGTGGTAGCTCACACCTGTAAGCCCAGCTACTTGGGAGGCTGAGGCAGGAGGATCACTTGAGCCCAGGAATTCGAGGCTGCAGTGAGCCATGATAGTACCACTGCACTCCAGCCTGGGCAACAGTGCAAGACCCTGTCTCTACAAAAAATAAATTAGCCAGGTGTGATGGTGCACACCTGTAGTCCCAGGTATTCAGGGGATCGAGACAGGTGGATCACTTGAAGACAGGAGTTCAAGACCAGCCTGGCCAACATAGCAAGACCTCGTTTTTACAAAAAATTTAAAAATTAGCAGGTGTGGTGATGCACACTTGTAGTCCCAGCTACTTGGGAGGCTGAGGCAGGAGGATCTCTTGAGCCCATGAGTTCAAGGCTGCAGTGACCCATGATCAAACCACTGCACTCCAGCCTGGGCAACAGAGCAAGATCCATCTATTAAGAAAAAAAAAGTAATAATAAAAACAAACAAATCTGAAAGTAAAGAAGAAACAACTGGTACCCATTTCCGGCTGGGTTGCTGTCTACCCGTGATTCCTGGCACAGTTGGGGCAAGTCCCCGGAGTGCAGGAGCCATGTTGCCTGCATCTTTGTAACTGTCCCATGGCCAGGGGGCTCAATGGATGGCAGACTGCTGGCCCACCATGTCAACAGCAGGAACTTGTGCCTCCGTTTCCTCCATCGCCTAAGTGTAGGCCTCTCACCACGACAGTTCCCTTCCTGGGTCAGATGATACTTGGGGGGGTCCCTTCCAGAATTCATTTTCTTCCCATTCTCTGTTCTTGGCTAACAGTCTTTTTCTGTTTTTATGAGACAGTCTCACTCTGTCGCCCAAACTGGAGTGCAGAGGCGCGATCCCAGCCCACTGCAGTCTCCAACTCCTGGGCTCAAACGATCCACCCACATCAGTCTCCAAAGTAGCTGGAACCACAAGTGCATACCACCACACCCAGCTAATTTTTGTATTAATGTTTTGTAGAGACAGAGCTTCACCATGTTGCCCAGGCTGGTCTCGCACTCCTGGGCTCAAGCGATCCTCCCAACTTGGCCTCCCAAAGTACTGGGATTACAGGTGTGAGTCACTGCGCCTGGCCCAGTCTTTTTCTATGTCAAGAAAAAAAAAAAATACATATGGCGTATTATTTTTTAAAGTCACATTCTTCTTACAGAGATGTGCTCTTTGTGTACATTTTTTCCCCCTTGACAAGTGAGCAGATAAGACGCTGGGAAGGTAACTGTCTTGACTAAAGTTAGAGTCTGGCATCAGGCAGACTGCACAGGATGGCCACTTCTTTTTTTGCTTTTTTGTTTTGTTTTGTTTCATGTTTTTTGTTTGAGATGGAGTCGCACTCTGTCTCGCCGAGACTGGAGCGCGCTGCTGCGATCTTGGCTCACTGCAGCCTCCACCTCCTGGGTTCAAGCGATCCTCCTGTCTCAGACTCCTGAGTAGCTGGAATTACAGGCATACACCACCACACCTGGCCAATTTTGTATTTTTAGTAGAGACGGAGTTTCACAATGTTGGCCAGGTTGGTCTCGAACTCCTGATCTCAGGTGATCCACCTGCCTCAGCCTCCCAAAGTGCTGGGGTTACAGGCATGAACCACTGCGCCTGGCCAGGACAACCACTTCTAATCCGTATTCTTTCCACAGCCACAGCTACTCAGCGCCCTTTAGATTCTCCTTCTTCTTGAGTATTTTAATGTCTTGCTTATCACCTTGTTTCATTGCAGATGGAATAGTAACAGTCAGCATCAGTGCACGCTTTACAATTAATGAGTGATGATGGAGGGATACCCGACTACTGTAATGCTCTTAACTGTTTTTATGGTCTTACGGGTTTTTTGTTTACGTTTCCAACCTACATGTGGCCTGGTGCCAGCATCTTCCGTTCATGGCCCATCCCGTCTCACCTGTCCCCTCTCCTGTTTTGACTTGAAGCTACTCCCAGAATCCTTTCATTCCCTTTCTAAACATTTTAACACACATATCCTCACAAGAAGGACTTTCTTTTTTTAATATAGTCACAGTGCAATTAGCACATTCAAAAATAATTTTTCACCTGGAGTCCCAGCAACTCAGGAGGCTGAGGTGGGAGGATTGTTTGAGCCCAGGAGGTTGGGGCTGCAGTGAGCTATGATCACAGCACTACACTGCAGCCTGGGTGACAAAGTGAGACCCTGTCTCAAAAAAATAGTAAAAATAATACTCTTAATAATTTTTTAATATGATCAGGTAAATCTAGCCAGTTTTGAAATTTCTAGTTGCCCCCAAACTTCATAAATGGTTTTATTTTCTAAAATTATTTTAATTTAGGCTGGGCGCAATGGCTCACGCCTGTAATCCCAGCACTTTGGGAGGCCGAGGTGGGTGGATAACTTGAGGTTAGGAGCTTGAGAACTGCCTGGCTAACATGGCAAAAAAAAAAAAACACAAAAATTAACTGGGCATGGTGGCGCACACCTGTAGTCCCAGCTACTCAGGAGGCTGAGGCAGTGGAATCACCTGAATGGGGAGGCAGAGGTTGCAGTGAGCTGAGATCACACCACTGCACTCCAGCCTGGGCAACAGAGCAAGACACTGTCTTTAAAAAAAAAAAAAAATTGAACTTGGATTCAAGTAAGATCCACACGTTGCAGTTGGCTGGTGTGTTTTTAAGTCTTGGTCATTGTATAGATTCCCTCTTCGTTGCTTTTTCTTTTCCTTGCAATGTATTTATGCCAGAAATGGGGTCATTTGTCCAGAAAAGATTCCTCACCCCACCCCACCGCGCTGCTGAGATTTTACTGATTGCCTCCCCCAAATAGTTTATCATGCTCCTCTGTCCTCACGCTTTCCTGTAAATCTAGAAGCTTGATCAGATTTGGGCTAGAAGTTTTTGGCCAAAAACCACTTCGTGGGTGGTTGCGATGATCTCCTGATGGTCTCAGGTACTGGAAGTGAGCTCTCACCAGAAGAGAAAGGTCCTGACTTTCATACACCATCATGAGGAATCCAGGCATGGAGCTTGGTGGTTTACAAAACCTTTTCCTTTCTCTCTGTGTTCTTGTTTTATCCTCATGCCACTTTCTTTGAATTTCATGGCTTCTTCTGTATAGGTGACTGTCCAGCTCAGAAATCTGTCCAAGGTCAAACAACTGAAAGACAATGGGAGGGCTGGGCACGGGGGCTCACGCCTGTAATCCTAACACTTTGGGAGGCCGAGGTGGGTGGATCACCTGAGGTCAGGAGTTCAAGACCAGCCTGACCAACATGGTGAAACCCTGCCTCTACTAAAAATACAAAAATTAGCTGCGCGTGGTGGTGGGCACCCATAATCCCAGCTACTCATGAGACTGAGGAAGGAGAATTGCTTGAATCTGGGAGGCGGAGGTTGCAGTGAGTTGAGATCGTGCCGTTGCACTCCAACCTGGACGATAGAGCGAGACTCCATCTCAAAGATAAATAAATAAAAATTTTTGGAAAATAAAAATGCAGCGGAGAAGAATTCCAACCCATTTTCCGCCAGCCACACACTGTTCTCTAGAGCACAGTTTTCCTAATTTCACTTGATTTTAAAAAACAAAGGAACCTCCATGCCCAGCCCGCTCCCCACTTCTTTGGGTAGAGCAGGGCTGTTAGAACTCTAGAGAAATGCAGGAAGCAGCTGCCGATGAACCCAGATGCTCATCCCTGGAGGCACTGTGCGGTCTCAGGAGCAGTAGCCGAATGAATTATGCAATATCATAGCCTCATTCCCTGGGCCACAGCTGTCCCATGTTCCCTGCCTAGAGATGACTGAAGCCCGAGTGACAGTCACAGACTGTTCTTGATCATGCTGAGGGTCACACACTCTGGTGAGCACCCAGCTGGCCAGAGCTGTGCTATTGGTTTGGCAGAGGTAGAAAGTTGACCCCGCACGTGCCGTGGAAGGTCATTTCGTTCACTTCATCAGCTATACTCGGACTGAGCTAAAGGAAGATTTTATTGAAATTCGTTTCCCATGAACAAGTCAACTAAATAGTGGGGCAGGAAGGGAAATTTTCTTCCCATTTGGGATTGAAAAGATGAGGCTGAACCAAACTTGTTTTTACGTTTGTTTGTTTGTTTGTTTTAAAAAAAAAAAAAAAAAAAACGGAGTCTCGCTCTGTCGCCCAGGCTGGAGTGTAGTGGTGTGATCTCGGCCCACTGCAACTTCCACCTCCCAGGTTGAAGCAATTCTCCCACCTCAGTCTCCTTAGTAGCTGGGATTACAGGCGCATGCCACCACACCCAGCTAATTTTTGTATTTTTAGTAGAGTCGGGATTTCACCATGTTGGCCAGGCTGGTCTCAAACTCCTGAATTCAAGTGATCCATCCGCCTCAGCTTCCCAAAGTGCTTGGGATTACATGTGTGAGCCATCATGCCTGACCTAAACTTGTTTTTAATTGTTACTGTTGTATCATTTAAATTAATATAATGGTAATCTACAGAAAACAAATCGTGGTTAATTTCTGAGCAGGCAGAGGTGACATCCTGGCCGTTTAACTGTCTCTCAGCACAGTGTTACTTCCAGCAAAAATGAAAACTGCTATTTCCAGAAGGTTATCTGGAGGGATAAAGCTTCACAGGCTGGACCGACTCTCCGTCCAGGCCCTTGACTGGGGAGGGGTGGGGCCACCCTGGAGTGTGACACATTTGATCCGGGGCTTGGAAGATGCAAGATGGCTTCATCCTCCCCTCTACTCCTGCCAAAGCAGAGGTGGTTTAACCTTGGGTGGAAAACGAAAGATAGGGCGAGTCGTGCAGATGAGGGCTGCCAAGAAAACCTTTCCCTGAGAAACACTCTCTCCTCCCCTCCTCCCCTTCCCCATCAGCCTCCGTGTCTTCAGTCCCGACCTGGTTCACAGATCCGTGTTGGGCACAGGGATGAGTGATGAGTGGTGAGCCGGGCCGCCTAGTTCTGTACTCCAGGACCTCACAGTCCAGTGGACAAAAAGAAGCCTAATTCTGTGTCTTTCTATACTTCTCCCCAAAGGCTATTATTGCCTTGTTTTTCAAAGGCTCTGAAAAGCAAATCGTTTTCCTTCTGCCATAACATCTTGTAGGCTCTTTCCTTAAAAGTCATAGTTACAATTTGGCAAAAGAATTCTACCCTTTCTGCCCTTTAGGGCCGGGCGCGGTGGCTCAAGCCTGTAATCCCAGCACTTTGGGAGGCCGAGACGGGCGGATCACGAGGTCAGGAGATCGAGACCATCCTGGCTAACACGGTGAAACCCCGTCTCTACTAAAAAAAATACAAAAAATTAGCCGGGCGAGGTGGTGGGCGCCTGTAGTCCCAGCTACTCGGGAGGCTGAGGCAGGAGAATGGCGTGAACCCGGGAGGCGGAGCTTGCAGTGAGCAGAGATCCGGCCACCGCACTCCAGCCTGGGTGACAGAGTGAGACTCCGTCTCAAAAAAAAAAAAAAAAAAAAAAGTCATAGTTACAATTTGGCAAAAGAATTCTACCCTTTCTGCCCTTTAGAATACTAGCCAGTGAATGGCTGTCTGTCAAGAGGAGAGGGGACCTCAGATATCACAGGTGTCGTTAATTTGCATATTTGGGCCAGTGCAGTGGTTCGTGTCTGTCATCCCAGCACTTTGGGAGGCCGAGGTGGGTGGATCACTGGAGATCAGGAGTTCGAGACCAGCCTGGCCAACATGATGAAACCCGGTCTCTACTAAAAAAAAAAAAATAGAAAAATTAGCCGGACATGGTGGCGCATGCCTGTACTCCCAGCTACTCGGGAGGCTGAGGCAGACGGAGGTTGCAGTGAACTGAGATCGTGCCACTGCACTCCAGCCTGGGTGACAGAGCGAGACTCTGTCTCAAAAATAAATAAATAAATAAATTTGCATATTTGGTCAACCAGTATTTTGCAAGTACCTGCTGTGTCCTCTGGAACTCTGGCAGTGGATAAGCGGTAATCAGTATATGAACAAGAGACTTTGAGATGGGAATAGATGCAACAGAAACTAAATGAATGGACCATGGAGAGTGGGGCTGTGGAGAGGCCTCTCAGAGGAGGGCCAGGAGGGCTGAGACCTGGAGTGGCTTCCTAGGCCTCAAGAGGGGACAAGCATGGCGCTTCCAAGGAACAGAACAGGACGAAAGAGGCCGGGCACGGTGGCTCATACCTGTGATCCTAACACCTTGGGAGGCCAAGGCAGGCAGATGACCTGAGGTCAAGAGTTCGAGATCAGCCTGACCCACATGGTGAAACCTCGTCTCTAGTAAAAATACAAAAATTAGCCGGGCGTGGTGGCGCACACCTGTAGTCCCAGCTACTGGGGAGGCTGAGGCACTAGAATCACTTGAACCTCGAAGGCAAAGGTTGCAGTGAGCTGAGATTGTACCAGTGCACTCCAACTTGGGCAACAGACTGAGACTGCATATCAAAAAAAAAAAAAAAAAAAAAAAGGAAATACCCATCTTTTATTAAAAAATCGTAATAAAATAGGAATATAGTTAGGTATTTCATTAATAAATGTGTATATATATAATTACATATGTGTTATATATAACTACATATTAATGTATGTATTATATATATAAAGCCAAAATTCAGCAACATGGCTTCATGGTGAGCCATTAGATCTGGTACCCACGTATCAGTCAGGCCCTAAACCAGGATTCTCTTATATTTAAGATAGTTCTGGAAGCACTGGTCAGTTCAGTTGTCCAAGAGAAAGACGAAGATTTTGGATTTGGGGGGAACAGATGGTGTTTGGTTACATGAATAAGTTCTTGAGTGGTGGTTTGTGAGATTTAGGTGCACCCATCACCTGAGCAGTATACGCTCCACCCAATTTATAGTCTTTTTTCCCTCACCCCCCTCCCACCCTTTCCCCCCGAGTCCCCAAAGTCTTTTGCATCCTCATAGCTTAGCTCCCACTTATGAGTGTAGACCATGCAGTGTTTGGTTTTCCATTCCTGAGTTACTTCACTTAGAATAATAGTCTTCAATCCCATGCAGGTTGCTGTGAATGTCATTCACTCATTCCTTTTTAGGGCTGACTAGTGTTCTATCGTGAAATAAGATTAAAAGGGAGTGGGAAGAGACTCTGCCGTCTTTATTTGCAGATGTGGTCACGGGATGCCACGCAACCCCGAGAGAGCCATTGAAAAGTTGTTACAAAATTGAACAGGCTTCCGTTCCCCTGTGGCCTCTTTCTCTCGACGGCTGTACCTCCCTCTGCCCCTGAGTCCCCTGCTCAGTAACTGTGTCCTTATCCTCCAGGGTACAGACTGGATGTCCCCTACTCCGGGATACTGTTTCTCCTGGTGTCTGCAGAGGCCCTGTGCCCCTTTCTGAGGTGTCACTGTGCTGAATCGCTGGTGGCTGCCATCTCCCTGCACCTCCCACTGGGTAGACAGGAGGGGGGTCCCTGTCCACCCACCCATGCCCCGTATATCCCTGCTGAACTCCCAGGACGTGCAGGGTGTACTCCTGTGTGCTAGCAAGAAGGCAGTGCCAGCACCACTATGCCATTGCCCACTCATCCCCTGGGACATTTGTTTCCCTTGGGTGTGGTTCATGGTAGGTGCCCCATGGGCGTTATTGGTGGGAGACCACCCTCTCTCGGTCTGAGCTGGGCCTATCGCCATCAGGGCATAACAGCCACAGCATGTGCCTTGGCTGGGAGTAATCTCGCCCTGGCTCGCATAAGACTGCAAGTAGACCAGCCCTTCCTCTCCGGAAGATCAGGCGTTTGTGCTCCGATCAGCTTTTCCTATGGGCTTGTCCCCCACTCCTTCCCCAACTCTTTGACCCCCCGAGTTAAGGGGATTCCAGACACA
This sequence comes from Macaca mulatta, assembly GCF_049350105.2. NCBI lineage: Eukaryota > Metazoa > Chordata > Mammalia > Primates > Cercopithecidae > Macaca > Macaca mulatta. Next base: position 49,436,718 of record NC_133408.1, read on the forward strand.
GAGCCAAGTGACCTTCCTCAAGAGCCTGGCCCTGCCTCCACCGCTTCAGCAACCTGCTCTTTCTGAGTGAGGTCCAGGGAGCCCCACCTCTGTCCCCTTCCTCTACCCCCTGTGCTAAGGAAGCCTCACCTGTGGTGTAGGTTGTCTTGAGAAATGACCCCCCTTAAGGACAGAGCAGGTCATCACGTGCAACCCTGGGGTGGAAGAGGAGAGTTCACTGGATCAAACCTAACAGGAGCTTTTCTGTTAAAGCAGGAGGAATTCATCTGTAGATATTTCTTCTTTCAATGCCAAAGGACTTTGTCATCTGGTATTGAGACTATTGGTGTTCTTTCTTTTTCTCTCTTTTCTTTCTTTTTTTCTTTCTTTTGTTTTTGTTTTTGTTTTTGTTTTTGTTTTTGTTTTTTTGAGACAGGGTCTTGCTCTGGTGCCCAGGGTGGAGTGCAGTGGCACGATCTCAGCTCACTGCAACCTCCACATCCCGGGTTCAAGCGATTCTCCCTCCTCAGCCTTCCGAGTAGCTGGGATTACAGGCACCCGCCACCATGCCCGGCTAATACTTGTATTTTTAGTAGAGACAGGGTTTCATCATGTTAACCAGGCTGGTTTCAAACTCCTGGTCTCAAGTGATCCACCACCTCGGTCTCCCAAAGTGCTGGGATTTCAGGCGTGAGCCATCGGGCTGGGCCGAGACTATTGGCTTATGAATCGAGTCTAAGAAGATACACTGGTCTTTGAAGTCCGCTGTGTATGTTTTTCCAACTGCCTTGTAGATATACTTTGTTTTAAACAGCTCCTGATGTCAGCGTGCTTATTTGGGTATTGAAATATGCACCAACACCGTGCCCCAATGCCACGCTTTAGCCCCCAGGAGGCTCGCGTGAAAGTAAATACTAGAGTTTCTAGCATGGATATAATTTCCCTTCCATCGACCTTGACCATGTCCTTTTCAGTTCCTCATAAAAACAGTGTTAGCCCAGAGAATACCCTGAAATGATCTGTAGGGAACTGATTGAATGAACTACATATTCTAGGCCAAACTGAAATTATTCGCTATTTGAAGTCAGAGCCCAGCATAATACCAGGCAGGTTAATAGATCAGTGGAAGCTGTTTTGTCAGCTCATAAAAAGGTGAGAGAACTAAATTTTTATAATAAATCATTTTGCTGAGCAAACAATATGTGCGGTTATTACGGACTTTGGAAAATAAATGATTTTAGACCAATGTCAGGCTGCAGATACTGATGTGGTTAGTTGAGCCTTCAGCATGAAGAGAATGAAAAATCTTTGGAATACTGTTGACACTCACACCATGAAACCACATGCCATTTAATTCATTACTGCGCTTCCAAGGTTGCATTTACAGTTGTGGTATTAACCCCTGGGCATTTTCGTATTACTTATTGCAGACAGTTTGTCAGGCGGGATTAATTCGGTGGGGGGAGGGAGCAGTTTGGAGAGAAAGTGGATGATTAAGACTAGGGTGGGGCCAGGTGCGTTGGCTCAGGACTGTAATCCCAGCACTTTGGGAGGCCGAGGCAGGCAGATCACCTGAGGTCAGGAGTTCGAGACCAGCCTGGCCAACACAGTGAAACCCCATCTCTACTAAAAATACAAAAATTAGCCGGACGTGGTGGTGCATGCCTGTAATCCCAGCTACTTGGGAGGCAGAGGCAGGGAGAATTGCTTAAACCCGGGAGATTTCAGTGAGCCGAGATCACACCATTACACTCCAGCCTAAGCAACAACAGCGAAATTCCATCTCAAAAAATACAAATACAAATACAAAAATTAGCTATGATTGGGTACGCCTGTAATTCCAGCTACTTGGGAGGCTGAGGCAGGAGAGCCGCTTGAACCGGGAGGGCGGAGGCTACAGTGAGTTGAGTTTGTGCTACTGCACTCCAGCTGGGCAACAGAACAAGACTCTGTCTCAAAAACAAAAAAACAAAAAAACAAAAAACTGGTTGGGAGATGCCTCAAGGCAGGACCCGCCTCCTTGGTCCTGGTCTGCAAACACTGATGGCCCCACTTCGCATCTTCCAAAGCCCCGATCACACTTAGCTAGTTGTGTTTTCCTTTCGGCTTTTAAAAAAGAATACCTCCTTAGAAAAATTAATAACGGACCAGGCACAGTGGCTCATGGCTGTAATTTCAGCACTCTGGGAAACCAGTGCAGGAGGATCGCTTCAGGCCATGAGTTCAAGACCAGCCTCGGCAACATAGCAGGATCAACCTTGTCTCTGCAAAAAAGAAAAAATTACCTAGGTGTGGTAGTGCATGCCTGTAGTCCTAGCTACTGTGGAGGCCAAGGCAGGAGGATTGTTTGAGCTCGGGAGTTTAAGACCAGCCTGGGCAACACTGTGAGACTCCTGTCTCTAAAAAACAAATTTTTCTTTTAAATTAGCTGGGCTTGGTGGTTCTCAACTGTAAGTCCTAGCTACTCGAGAGACTAGGGCAGGAGGATCACTTGAGCTCAGGACAAGAGTTGGAGACTGCAATGAGCTGTGATCACACCACTGCACTCCAGCCTGGGCGACGGAACTAAAAATATCACATCAAAAATAAAGAGTTGTCAGAAAAATGAATAACAAACATACAGACTTTTTTTTTTTTTTTTTTTTTTGAGACAGGGTCTCATTTTGTCACCTAGGCTGGAATGTAGTAGTGCCATCTTGGCTCACGATCCTCCTGCCTCAGCCTCCCAAGTAGCTGGGACTACAGGCATGCACCACCACACCTGGCTAATTTTTGTATTTTTAGTAGAGACAGGATTTCACCATGTTGGCCAAGCTAGTCTTGAACTCCCGACCTTAGGTGATCCACCCGCCTTGGCCTCCCAAAGTGCCAGGATTACAGGCGTGAGCCACTGTGCCCAGCTGACTTTAAAAATAATAATCAGAACGTTTCCTCACCAACTGCATCCCTGGTTCCTCCCATTGTCCCCTCCTGTGGTTTCTGGTCCCTTCTATGAATGGAGACGGTAGCCCCTCCGGGCCCGGCTGTCACCACAATTCCTGGTATGGAATAGGCCTGCCCTGCAACGGCAGAGTGTGGTATTGTCATTGTCATTTGAAAGCTTGGGGAAAAGAGAGTTGCCCTCATCATGGAAGGTAAGTGCAGTCCTTGTTATCACATTCAGTATTTTGGTCCCTTTAGCAGTTGCTTAGTAACCAAAGCACAACTGACCAGGAGATGGAAAAGTTAAAATTCACTTCCAGGGATTGCCTCAAACTGCCAAGTGTACACCTTCCCGCGTCAATGTGACTGATTTTTTATAAGTGACGTGAAATCTTCTGGAGATGAGGCATGATTTTCCGGATGTTGGGTGTCCTGGTGAAAATCCAAAGCCATGTGCTCTCTGAGAAGAAATCCAGAGAGTGTGCACTTTCCAGGAGGTGCCCAAGCCCCAGCCAGGCCCCACAAACCTGGCAGGAACTGGACTCGACCTGCACGGACCCCAGCCCTGCCGAGCCGGCCTCTGTGTAAAGCAGCGCCCCTGGAACCTTGCTCTTCTCTATACCTGGGCCTTGGGCCGCTGGCAACACCAGGCTGCAAGTGAGCAGTGGATGAAAGCAACAGGGGCGAGCCCCCCAGGCAGCCAGGGCCTCCGGCTTTTCAGCTCCACACTCCCGGGATCAGGGAGCTGCACCCAGGGAGATGGTGTCCTCCCGTTGCTGCTGCTCCCACAAGAGTCAAGGCTAAGTAAGCTCCCTGGCCAGAGGGTTTTCCTGGTTGACAAGCAGCAGAGGGGAGGCATCGGTGAGGCATCTCGGAGACTGGGGCCATCCCCTTCCCTTCCTTCCTGTCTTCAGCAGAAAGGTATTGAATGCCTGCCGTGTGTTTTTCTCCTTCAATTCACTTAAGAGACACACAGCAGGGCTGGCTTATCTGTCCTCCCACCACGTACACTGCCAGAAAGAGCGGCTGGTGTCCCTGGGAGGACTCAAGCACACAGGCAAAAACAGCTGGGCCCCAGAGGAAAGCAGTGCTTCTGAAAGACACACCCAGACCCCAACAGTGGGTGTGATATGAGGCAGGACAGCTGGGCCACAAAGACAAAGTCAGCATGACAAAGGCACTCAGGGAAACAGAGGAAGATATTGGCAGTGTGAAGCAAAACCAACAGGTAATTTTCAAATGGACCAAGAGGAAGTAACAGTGTAAAAAAATCGAATAACTTAGGAGCAAAGAAGAAAGGATACATTGCCAGCCGGGTCTGGTGGCTCATGCCTGGAATCTCAGCACTTTGGGAGGCCAAGGCCGGAGGGTTGCTTGAGCTCAGAAGTTCGAGACCGGCCTGGCAACATAGCAAGACCCCATCTCTATAAACAAAAATTTTTTAGGTAAATAAATAAAAGAATCAACACAAACGTGGAAAAAAAAGATGAAGATATTTCCCAGAAAGTAACTAAAAACATATAGATGTAGATGTCAGAAAGAAGAGAAAATTAGAGATCAATTCAGGAGCTCCAACATCCACCTAATAGGAATTCCAGAAAGAGGAAGTAGAAAATAGGCCAGGTGCAGTGGTTCACACCTATAATCCCAGCACTTTGGGAGGCTGAGGTGGGAGGATCGCTTGAGCCCAGGAGTTCAAGACCAGCCTGGACAACATGGCAAAACCCCATCTGTACCAAAAAAAAAAAAAAGAAAAATTAGCTAGGCATGGTGACATGTGCCTTTAGTCCTAGCTATTAGGGAAGCTAAAGTGGGAGGATTGCTTGAGCCCAGGAGGTTGAGGCTGCCATGAGCCATGATCACACCACTGTACTCCAGCCTGGGTGATAGAGCAAGACCCTGTCTCCAAAAAAAAAAAAAAAAAGATAAATTGCTAAAGACCAGTTAGATCAAGTTAACCTTGATCCAGAAGGCAGCAGGAAAGGATAAAGAAATAGCAAAATATAAAAGAAAAGTTGAACGACATGGAGGACAGAAGTAGCTATGCCAACAATATCCAAGTAGCAGCAGTCTCAAACAGAATAGAAGTATTCAAATGAAAATAAATTTAGCCAGAATTAAAGAAAGAGAGGGCTTATATAGGGCCACACTGGAGCCATTAGGAAAAGTCCTCACCTAGACCCACATTCAGTGTCTCTTCACTCACCAGCCTGACCAGTCCCCATCCACCTCCCAAGTTCTTCAGCCAACTCTGCTGATGCATTCAGAGGAGGATTTAGGCAATTGTCAACCTCTGCACATCTTGTGGGTACGCACAGCTATGTATTTTCGTTGTCATCTTTTAAATCTATGACATTGGTGAGATACACAGGACCCATGTCTGCATCTCTATGTGCCCATTCCAGCACCAGGAAACTTTTAGGGGTGTGAAACGCTCGTGGAGCAAGTGAATGAATGAGTGACGGTAGCCAGGGCAGTTTTGACCTGTGTATGTGAACACTGGAAATACACGATAGGTAACTAAAGTACAAAACTATGTTTACAACTTGTGATTTGGGACAGGCTCATGGCTATAGTCGCAGCACTTTGGGAGACCGAAGCAGGTGGATGGCTTGAGCCCAGGAGTTTAAGACCAGCCTGGGCAACGTGGTGAAACCATGTCCCTACCAAAAAAAAAAAAAAAAATTAGGTGGGTGTGCTGGTGTACGCCACTAGTCCCAGCTACTCCGGAGGCTGAAGCAGGAGGACTGCTTGAGCCCAGGAGGCAGAGGTTACAGTGAGCCAAGATCATGCCACTGCATTCTGGCCTGGGTGACAGGGTGAGACCCTGTCTCAAAAAAAAAAAAAAAAAAAAAAAAAAAACAAACCTGCAATTAGCCTTAAGAAAAGTTTGCAAGCTTTTATTTTGTGTCTGAAGGAGTTTACACTCTGAATTCTTCATCGACAGGGTGTGAAGGTAGCAGCTTTCTGCATTGACTGGTGATTATCCTTTTCCGATATAAGACCCTTAACACTTTTAATTTTTTTTAATTACCATTTGTAGTGTTAGACTATCTTTGCACAGCAATTTTTGTGTCAGATCTTGTAGGTTCCACTTTGAGATGATACAGTGGGATGTTTCGTCATTTAAGCAGCCCTGTCCCTTCCCCACTGCCTGCACCCAGCACTGTATTGCAGAGGCCCAGTTTGGGTACTTATCTTACAGAGACACTGCCTTCTTCATGAAATCGTCCTAAAAATAGCTTCATTTAACTAGGCCATTTGACAGGCTTTTTCAGACTTTTTCTCAGACCAGTCTGAAAGCCGGATATTATTTCAAACAGATACAATGAACATTGAACTTGATCACAAGGCATCTGTTACCCTATTCAGGCTGCTGGGAGTTGATAAGACTGCCTCAAATCACTGTGTGCAGTTAAAGGCTGCAAAAGCCTCAGGCCACAAAAATTCCTCAGCCCAGGGGCCCAGAGACAGTTTTTCCACCTCTCAGCATCGAGGGTGTACCTTAGCCCGTTTTCTGTTGCTGCAACAGAACACCTGAAGCCAGGTGATTTATAAAGAAAAGAGGTTTATTTGGCTCACGGTTCTGCAGGCTGGGAAGTTCAAGGACATGGCCCTGGCTCCTGGCGAGGGCTTCCGTGCTGCGTCATAACATGACGGATAGGGTCAAAGGGGAGGTGGATGCATGCCAAGAGGGACAACCCAGGGAGGTTCCTGGGGTTATGATATCCCACTCTTAAGGGAACTCATCCAATCCCTAAAGTCTGGTCAGAGCAAGAACTCATTCACTGCCAGGAGAATGGCACCAAGCCATTCATGAGGGGATCCACCCCCATGACCCAAACACCTCCCTCTAGACCCCACTTCCCAGTGCCCCCACGCTGGGGATCAAATTTCAGTAGCAGTTTTGGTGGAGACAAACCATAGTAGGGTGAGTAGGTACTCTCACTTGCACCTGCCTCCTTGGGACCATGGAGCAGGTTGCAGAAGGACAGAGCTCTCTTTGTCAGGCTTGTCTGGTGCCCTGGGCTGTCCCCAGGAGTAGACTTGCCCATCTCTGACAGGATGGGCCACATCCAGGACTCTGGCATCCAACATGACATACAGCCCAGTGAATACTGGACAAATTCTAGGGATATAGGGCAGAAGGGACCTACGGCCCAGCATTCAGAGAGAGCTCACAGTGTGAGCACCCAATGAAAACTCAAACCTGCAAACCAGGACTCGAGACAGTGCTACTCCCTGAGACGGAGCCGCTGGGAGGGTCTGGGAAGGACAGAGTGGGTGGAAGTAGGAGATGAGGTTCCCTGGGAGGAGAAGGCATTCAGGCAGGCAGCGCAAGTGGAGGCCTAGTGCAGAGGAAGGCCTGGCTCTTCGGGGTCCCGCACATGGTGGGAGTTGTTGGAGAACAGGGCCCTGAGAATGAGTGGCGGGTAAGGCCAAGAGGAGGAAGGAGCCTTGGTGTAGAAGGGCCGTGCGTGTGGCTGAGGGAGGGATTGCATCCCGAAGGCAGCAAAGTGCAGGTGCGTGTGGACTCAGAGCCATAGAATGAGAGCCCTCAACCCCAACCAGGTCCCTGTGGCTGTAACATTGGCTCCGCGGCCCTTGGGCATGCTAAAAAACCTTCCTTGGGTCACAGACAGTTCTAGCCTGTGGCCTCCTAACAGAGACCATCCTCAGGACCTGCTTGCAGATGTTGGGGTGGTGGCCTGCCCGGGTTTCCTGCTCTAACCTCCCATAGGCTTTTGGAGTTGGCCATGCCCTTCTCAAAAGGACTCTCCAGGCTGGGCGTGATGGCTCACGCCTGTAATCCCAGCACTTTGGGAGGCGAAGGCAGTTGGATCACCTGAGGTCAGGAGTTCGAGACCAGCCTGGCCAACATGGCAAACCCTCATCTCTACTAAAAATACAAAAATTAGCCGGGTATGGTGGTGCACACCTGTAGTCCCAGCTACTCAGGAGGCTGAGGCAGGAGAATTGCTTGAACCTGGGAGGCGGAGGTTGCAGTGAGCCGAGATCATGTCATTGCACTCCAGCCTGGGTGACAGAGCTCTGTCTCAAAACAAACAAACATAAAAACACTCTCCACATTCCTCTCTCATGACGCTGTGTGTTGGATTCACGTATTTGCCTTCAGATTACTAAAGGAAACACTTTAAAAACAGAAAAAGGGAAAAACAGAACCTGGACAATTGCTTTTACGAGCAGGCTGGGCCAAGCTATGAACCCACACAGTCTGCACTGCAGCCTGTACAGTCCCCCAACCTGTGTCTCCATCCTCACCTGCCCTCCTTATCTCCAGTTGACCACCTTCTCCTGGTTTCCTCATTCCTGGTGAGGCTTTCATTGCCAAGTGCCTTTTCCTAAAGTAGCCTTTCCCCAGCTCCTCCTCTCACCCCCAGCCTGGCAAACTTCTACTCATCCTTCAAAACCCCACTTACCTGTCACCTCCTCTGCACCCTTCCTTGATTCCCTCCCACAAAGAGAATTTATTTCTCCCTCTGTGTTTTTCAGAGCACTCTTCTCAGAGCTCTTTTTGAACCCTTGAGAGGACAAGGTGGATTTTATATTTTTATGGGTTTGTCTCCCCAGTGAGATTGGGACTCCATCAAAGGCAGGCAGCCCATGTGCACCAGACACGTGATTATCAAAAGAGCGCATAGCATCAGCAAGCACATCTCTTCCCCCAGTGCGAGCCCACCTCCTCCTGCTGGACAGCATTGACTCATGGTTCCACATAGCCCTTCCCGAGCCCTGAGCTAGGAAGCTGTCCCTTCAGTCACCCACTGAGCCGGTCTCCTTGTGACTAACCTGCTCTCTCCCTCTCACCCTCCTAGGGCCGACGAGATTGAAATGATCATGACGGACCTTGAAAGGGCAAACCAGGTAGGACCCTGGACGCTTTTAGTCCTAAAACCCACACTAGCGGGCCCGTTTCTGGCATCTTGGAAGGTTTGTCACCTGAAGTTAGAAGGCCGGTTATCCTTCCATTTTTTACTGACAGCTTTCAATGTTGATGCTGCTTCTGATGTCGTGAGAAGTAGGAAAAGACATAAAAAGTCCCAGGAACCATTTCCTTGGCAAAGTCTTTGATGTGGTTCCAGCATCTCAGACATCCCATGGTGAACATCCCCTCCAAAGTGGTAACTGTCTCCTTTTCCTTACTCCGTCTCTAAACACCCGTCTGTGTAGCTGTGGCATCCGTGACAGCGTAGACATCTTACCATGGTGTTATCCTAGGAGAGTTCCTTACCACCACGTTCTCATGGGTCACAGCCACTTGCTCCAACGAGGGCTGTCAGCCGACGGCCCCCTTTTGGCTGACACTTGGTTCTCAGAGAGGCCTTGTGGCAAGTACCCAGCACAGTGTCTGGCACATAATTAGGTACATGGTGTTGGGTGGTTCTAAACACTCTGCTGCCTGGAAAATTCAGCCGTCCCCAAACCCCTTCCTCCCACAAGGACCCCACAGAACAGGAAAACATTTTGCTTTAGCCAGTGCTGCTGTTGCTCTGAAAAGAAAGTGATCCCCCAGCCAGGCTCACGCCTGCAATCCCAGCAGTTTGGAAGGCCGAGGTGGGTGGATCACTTGAGGTCAGGAGTTCGAGGCCAGCCTGGCCAGCATGGTGAAGCCCCGTCTCTGATAAAAATACAAAAATTAGCCGGGTGCGGTGACATGCACCTGTCATCCCAACTGTTCAGGAGGCTGAGGCAGGAGAATCAGTGAGCCGATCACACCACCGCACTCCAGCCTGGGCGAGAGAGCAAGAATCTGTCTCAAAAAAAAAGCAGTTACGGGAAGGAGTTACCTTCATCACAGATCGCTATTCCTATTTCTCAAGTGTCCACCGACTCCCCCTCTCCGCTCAATGCCAGTCCTGGGCATACCTTGCCTTTAGACGGCTCTTTTGGACAATCTAATGTACCCAACAGGAGAGCCTGGTTTGTTAAACAGGAGAGCCTTATCCTGTGAATATCAGTGCACTGTCTGGAACAGGCTCTCTGTGGTCTGAGAGACAGTCCCAGGTACCTAAGAAGTTTGGCAAAGCAAACGTACTTCTCAAGGTGCCAAAGCCACTCGGTGAACCCCAGTCTTAGGAGACACCAGACAGGACCGTAGGGACAGGTGCTGACTCCAGAACGACATGGGTTCAGTTACTAACTTGGTATTTCCTGTGTGGCCTTGACGGGTCTCTTAATCTCTTAAATTTCTTGGTCATTAAAAAATCAAAAGAAAAATGAACCTTGAGGCCATTATGCCAGGGGAAATACGCCAGTCACAAAAAAAGACAAAGACGGAATGATTCTACCTCTATGAAGTCTCAGGAGGAGCCAGCTTCAGAGAGACAGAAAGTTCCACGGTGACTGCCAGGGATGAGGGGAGGAGGGAAATACGAAGTTGTTGTTAAATGGGTACAAAGTTTTGGTTTTGCAAGATGAAAAAATTCTGGAGATTAATTGCACAACCACGTAAACATCCTTGATGCTACTGAAAAGGACGCTAATGGTTAAGATGGTAAATTTTATGCTTTGTGTATTTTACCATGATTTAAAATATATTTAAAATTTTTGAAAGAAAGGAAGGGAATTTAGCTAATGCTTCCTTTGCAAGATTGTTTTGAGGATTAGAGGTAAAATGCCAGAATAAAAAGTAGATGGTTGCCAGGCGCAGTAGCTCACACCTGTAATCCCAACACTTGGGAAGACCGAGGCAGGCAGATCACTTGAGGTCAGGAGTTTGAGACCAGCCTGGGCAATTTAACAAGACCCCATTTCCATAAAAAATACAAAAGTTAACTGGGTATGGCAGTGTGCCTGTAGTCCCAGCCACTCAGGAGGCTGAAGCAGGAGGATCACTTGAGTCCAGGAGGTAGAGGTTGCAGTGAGCTATGATTGCACCACTGCACCCCAGCCTAGGTGACAGAGTGAGATCCTATCTCAAAAAAAAAAAAGAAAAAGATGCCTAAATATACGTTAGTTCTGTAGCTGCTGAAGAAGCACAGGTTTTGGGGGAATTGTAAAGTCATGCCTTCAGGAAAGGGTGGTAAGTGGTAGAGGCGAGTTCTCACCAACAACTCAGCCAGAATTAATAGCCTGATATGGCTGCATTAATAGAAATACAGTTTCTAGAATGAAGAAGGTGGTGATTCTGCTCATTGGCAGCAATGAGTCCATGCCTGGGAAATTCCGTTTTTTAAATTTATTTATTTTTCTTCTGTGAAACGGAATTTTACTCTTGTCATCTAGGCTGGAGTACAATGGTACAATCTCAGCTCACTGCATCTTCCGCCTCCCGGGTTCAAGCAATTCTCCTGCCTCAGCCTCCCGAGTAGCTGGGATTATAGGTGCCCACCACCACGCCCAGCTAATTTTTGTATTTTTAGTAGAGACAGGGTTTCACCGTGTTGGTCAGACTAGTCTCGAACTCCTGACCTCAGGTGATCTGCCCGCCTTGGCCTCCCAAAGTGCTGTGGTTTCAGGCGTGAGCCGCCGCGCCCGGCTGGAAATTCCATTTTAGACTGGAAGCCACACTGTAAAGAAAACAGCTCCTTGGAGTTTGTTCAGAGACAACTCCATGGCCAGGACAGGGAGGGGCTCTAACACAAAAGGAACTATGGGGTTTGGAGACGTTCCTCATCTTGGGGTAGCAGGGAAAGACAGCAGCACCACTGGACAACGAGCAAGAGGATTAATTTCAGGAATCTGGGACACGAAAAGATGAGAAGAGGGAAGGGTTGTGGGGTATTTGTAGGTTCTGTCCTTGGAGCTCTCAAGGGCCGACCAGAAAGAAAGAAAGGCCAGGGGACGGAGCCACGCCTTTTCTGAGAGACCCCTGTAGACCCCAACCAAGCATAGAGGCTGGTGGGAGGAAACTTCTTTATTTTTGTTTTTGAGACAGTCTTGCTCTGTTACCCAGGCTGGAATACAGTGGCACCATCTCAGCTCACTGCAACCTCCCCCTCCTGGGTTCAAACGATTCTCCTGCCTGAGCCTCCCCAGTAGCTGGGACTACAGGCATACACCACCACGCACGGCTAATTTTCTTATTTTTAGTAGAGGTGGAGTTTTGCCATGTTGCCCAGGCTGGTCTCGAATTCCTAGGTTCAAGCGATCTGCCCACCTCAGCCTCCCAAACTGCTGAGATTGCAGGCACATGCCACCACGTCCAGCTAATTATTGTTCTTAGTAGAGACAGGGTTTTGCAATGTTTGCCCAGGCTGCTCTTGAACTCCTGGGCTCAAACGATCCACCCACCTCCGCCTCCCAAAGTTCTGGGATTCCAGGTGTGAGCCACCATGCCCAGCCAGGAAGCTTATTCCCAACGGTGGTCCTCCTCAGTCTGGCTCTCCAGAGGTGCCACACTGAAAGATGCTTGCTCTGGAGAGAGTGAGCTCCCTGTCACCAGAGCTATGCAAGCAGATTAGCCAGCCCTCCCGGAGAGCATGAGATGGGGAATCAGCCACAGAGTGGACCGAAGGAGGGATTGAACAAGAAGGCTCAAAGGGTGCCTTTTGACCCTGAAGTCTAGGAGTTCGTGACATGAGAAGCATTCAGAGAGGAAAGATGCAAGCCCTGGAATATCGAGAGAATATTTTCAGCAGGACAAGAAGTGGAAGGTTAAAGGAAAGCCAGAGAAGGGGACGTTGGCCTGGGCCATCAACTAGGAGAAAAGCTGCCCAGAGCTGGGCATGGTGGTGGCGGCACCTATAGTACCAGCACTTGGAGAGACCGAGGCAGGAGCTCGCTTGAGCCAGTTTGAGACCAGCCTGGGCAACACAGTGAGACCCCCATCTCTACAAAACGTTAAAAAAAAAAAAAAAACTAGCCAGGTGTGGTAGTGCACACCTGTAGTCCCAGCTAACCCAGGAGGCTGAGGTGGGAGGATCTCTTGGGCCCAGGAGTTCAAAACCAACACCAGAGATGCGGGTCGGAGAGTGGGCTGGTAGGAGGGGACCTGGCCAGGCCTGCAGGAGGGTCCCAGTGTGAAGGATTAATCCTGGGAGCACTGCAGAATCGTAGGCAGGATTGAGACAGAGAACAGATGGGAGTGGAAAGACCAGAAGCCGGGAGAGCAGTGAGAAGCTAGCGTGGCAGTAAGGGGAGAGATGGCATGGGCCTGACCCGAGGCCGTCCCTGCGGAGGTGAGCTGGAGGTGGGCTGGGCAGTAAGAGGAGGGCGCAGACACGGTCCCACACTGGTGCAGGCGGCAGGCATCTGGACCAACGCCTTTCCCATCAGGAAACCCCCAGGAGGAGCAATTTACTAGCTCACTGGCATACAACATTCGTTTTCCCTAGGCATGTAGTTAGAATGTTCTACTGAGACCTGAAGCGCTCTTTTATTGCTAAAGCACTGTGCTCCTGTTACAGAGAAGTGGTAGAGCAGTTGGCACCTGTCAGTTACGTCGGAGCCTCATTCACACCTGTTTGTTGAACATCAGGGCACTGGCATAAATACTTACTGTCCCAATTGGTGACAGTAAAGGTTCAGAACTCTTGAGATATCATGGTAAATAAGAAGCCACAGCTTTACACTTCAAGCTGTGTGTGAACCCCGTCCCGGGGTAAATAAGAAGCCACAGCTTTGCGCTTCAAACTGTGTGTGAAACCCCGTCCCGGGGTTTTAGCAATTCATGGCTTTTTTTGCGGTGAAAAACAGCGGCCCACCCACTGCCCCTCCAGGGCCTCCTTTCTGAGCAGTGGTGATCTGAGTTGCTAGTGGGCCTTGGTCTCAAACTCCCGGGCTCAAGCGATCCTCTCCCCTTGGCCTGCCAAAGTACTGGGATTACAGGCATGAGCCACTGAGCCCGGCTTTGAAACCAGCATTTTAGTATCTATGAGGCCTGCTCAGAGTCAGTGCTCAAAAAGATGTACTGAATGAATATGGGCTTTAACGCCCAGGCTGGAGTGCAGTGGCACGTTCTCCTAGCCCACAGTGGGGCTGGGAGGGAGTCATTGAAGTGAGCTGCCCTCCTCCTGTTCACCTGCCTGGTGTTTATGTCACAAGACTGCCCTAGTGGAGGACCCTCCAGGTTGAGGTTAGGGGTTAGAAACCACAGCTGAACCTCACTATGGAGAGTGGGTCTCCATGGAGGCCTTGGCCACTGGTGCAGCATCAGCGTGGGACACGTGGTGGTCGGCATCCGGTCTCCAGCCGTGGTAGACGTTCCTGGCCTCCTTCCTGCAAAGTCACTGACGTGGGGTTACCTCTGGGAGTCAAGACGGTCACTGTAATTGCTGGGGGTGGGGAAGCAGGCCTCAGCCCATTGTAGGCTCTGGGGCTGCTTTGTTCCTCAGGGGACTTGCTCATCTCTGGTGTCCTCAAGCCTGAACTTTAATGGCCATGCAAGCAGAGAACAAGAGACAAAACCTGGGGCCAAGAAAGGGGTGGAAGATTGGATCAGAGACTCCCCCTCAACCCATATAAAACCAGGGACTTCAAAGGCCATACTCTGAAAGTGTAAACTGGGGGGATGTGGAAAGGAGTCTGCCCTTAAAGGGGAGACGGTGAGGGTTCCCTCTTGTTGGTTCCAGAGGGAGAAGAAAATGAGCCTCCCAAGAGATCCTAACCACAGTCATCTCTCCACAGGTCTGGGGCTGTGTTTCACGCCAGTCGCCCCAGCCCTCTCCCCACACCTCTGCTCCGCCAGGCTGCAGCTGGCCCAAGGCCCTGTCTTTATCCTCTGCAAGCCCATCCCTCTCTGTGTCCTTCCCATGGTGCCTCACCATGTTTTATGAGTCAAATTGTTCAGACTTTAGAGGCCTGGAAGTAGCTGTCTGCATCCTGTATTCACATCCCAATCGGGGGCACTGAGGTTAGAGGAAAACTTTTTTTTTTTTTTTTTTGGATTGCCCTTGCTTGCCCTGTGACCCAGGCTGGAGTGCAGTGGTGTGAGCTCACTGCACCCTCCCCCTCCTGGGTTCAAGCAATTCTCATGCCTCAGTCTACTGTGTAGCTGGGACTACAGGTGCACACCCCCACACCCGGCTAATTTTTGTATTTTTAGTACACACAGGGTTTCACCATGTTGACCAGGCTGGTCTCAAACCCCTGACCTCAAGTGATCTGCCCACCTCAACCTCCCAAAGTGCTGGGACGGATGGGCAGGGGCAGGGGAGAGATGGGCAGGGGTTGGGGGGCCCGTGGAACTTCCTCTAGGATGAGGTGACCTCGTGGACCCCTGGTTCCAGCTGCCCCTCCCCAAATCACCCAGTGAGGAATGTGACACCAGCCCAGGGAGCAGAACAGCCTCCTTCACCTTCCCCAGAGACGTGAAGCCCCCCGGGTCTCACGGTGGAAACCGTCTCTGTATTTGCTGGCTTGACTCTAACAGGAAGAATTCCTGAGACACGGTGTCGCTGGCTGCTTGCTGCCTCCCAGGTGACTGCTGAAGGGAGGCAGTGTTTAACTTGATGCCAGCTAAGAGTCGTTTCCCCGAAAAGGGTCTTCCATTTTGAGAGGAGGAGGATGTGAGGTGTGCCTGGGGCCACACACACCAGGGACCTTCATGACAATGTCCTGGATACCGTTGCCAGGTGGCGGGCATCGGCTTATGTGAGCCCCATGGCCGCCAGTCCCCTTGCTGGGCGACTGTTTTCTGCCATCGTAGTCCGGGTTACCACCGATATGCAAGCAGTACCCTCCTCGCCCCCGTGTTTCTAGCATCTACTCTGGTTTCTCAGCAAAGGACAGAGAATAG
Source organism: Macaca mulatta (assembly GCF_049350105.2). Lineage (NCBI taxonomy): Eukaryota > Metazoa > Chordata > Mammalia > Primates > Cercopithecidae > Macaca > Macaca mulatta. The sequence continues at coordinate 49,452,319 of NC_133408.1, forward strand.
GCAAGAAACAACAAGAAAGATCTCCCGGGACAGTGCTCAGGCTCGGCGAGGGGCCGTTCTCATGGTGAGGCAGACACAAAAGTAGAATGAGGACTCCCGGTAGCTCTGCCTCTGCGGGGACACAGGAGGAGACGGGAGCCTGGCAGTAATCACAGGGAAGTGATGTCTCAGGGCAGCCACCACTCTTGCGTCTGGGATTCCAGATCTAGAAACACAGCTACAGGTGGTTGAACAGGGGTCTTCAGGAAGATGCCAGAGCCTCAAAACCAGTGTCACCACGCGCCGACCTGGCACAGGGCCCCCTTTTTCCTGCCTCAGCTGCCAACGATGGGCTTCACTGCTCAGCTCCTGAAATGAATTCATCCCAGCTGCCGATCAGCGTCTGTTTCCCTGTTCCTTCCTTTCACTGCCATGAGGCCTGTTTTTAGGCAATTCTCCTGTTTCCTGAATGTCTCACCACACAAACCACCTCAACACTTCATTTTTTGAGTTTTCTATTTTTTTCGATGCCCTCAGGACAGAAATCCTAAATAACTACGTGATCAGACGAGGTGAAGCCAAAAGTGATAGAAGTCTGACCACCATGACCGCCAACAGACAGGCCACAGAAAGACTGTCCATGAACTTGGAAACTGCAAATGCAACCGCTCCACAGAAATTTTGCAGTCAGGCCTGGCTCGGGGGCTCACACCTGTAACCCCAGCACTTTGGGAGGCTGAGGCGGGCGGATCACTTGAGATCAGGAGTTCGAGACCAGCCTGGCCAACAGGGTGAAACCCTGTCTCTGCTAGAAATACAAAAATGAGCTGGGCATGGTGGCGCGCATCTGTAATCCCAGCTACTCAGGTGGCTGAGATGGGAGAATCACTTGCACCTGGGAGATGGAGGTTGCGGTGAGCCAAAAGCACACTGCTGTGCGGCAGGGTGAGACTCCCATCTCAACAAAAAAAAAAGAGAGAGAGAGAGAAATAAAGAAATTATGCAATCAGAGATTGAAATCATCAACAGCTAGAGATCCCTTCTTTTGTGAACCGTCACCCTGTGATGAGATGGTATCCACTCTGAACGGCTAAAGCCTGCTTGAGACCCATGTAGGCTCCCAGGGACACCTTATAACCAGGTGTCCAGGACTTCCCCAGCTCTGGCTGTTCCAGAACACTTCAGAACCAGCTTCTCCACTAGGCTAAGAAATAGGTTTCCTAGCCCAAGAGACCAGGAGAAATATCTCCAAATACATCTTATTCCAGGCAGTCTTAGATATTTTCTGCCCAAGAGTTGAACTGACCAGCAAGGGAGGCATAAGCTCTTCAGTGATGTGACGTGATTATCAGAAACACTTGGCGTGACCCATCTGGAAATAAACCAGGAAAAATCTTTTTTGTTGAAGAAGACATTTTTCCGTAGTCTTAATAGTTGATTAGGCTCGGTGCAGTGGCTCACACCTGTAATCCCAGCTCTTTGGGAGGCCAAGGCAGGTGGATCACCTGAGGTCAGGAGTTCAAGACCAGCCTGACCAGCATGGCAAAACCCTGTCTCTACAAAAAATACAAAAATGAGCCGGGCATGGTAGTGCATGTCTGTAATCGCAGCTACTCAGAAGGCTGAAGCAGGAGAATCCCTTGAACCCGGGAGGCGGAGGTTGCAGTTAACTGAGATTGCACAACTGCATTCCAGCCTAGGCAACAGAGTGAGATTCCAATCTCAGAAAAAAAAAAGAAAAAAAAAAACAACAGTTGATTAGTTAACATGAACCAGCAATCACCTCCATAGTCCTGGACATACAGGTCACCTTGCCACTTTCCTGATGGCTGGTTCTAGATTCAGTGTGGACAAGAGATAGTGATAGAGGTGACCTGTTTGGGCCTAGACAGACCCAGCCAGGCACGTGAATTCAACTGAATGTAATTCCAAGAGCTCCTGGAGAGGCAAGGCAGACGGCCACCAGCACCACCCTGGGCAGACGGAACTGCCATTAGAAATATCCTAAATTGGCTGGGCATGGTGGCTCACACCTGTAATCCCAGTATTTTGGGAGGCCAAGGCAGGCAGATCATCTGAGGTCAGGAGTTCAAGACCAGCCTGGCCAACATGTGAAACCCCATCTCTACTCAAAACACAAAAATTAGCCAGGCGTGGTGGGCACCTGTAATCCTAGCTACTCAGGAGGCTGAAGCAGGAGAATCGCTTGCACCCAGGAGGTGGAGGCTGCAGTGAGCCAAGATCATGCCACTGCACTCCAGCCAGGGTGACAGAGCGAGACTCCGTCTCAAAAAAAAAAAAAAAAAAAAAATCGTAGTTTGTCTGTATGCAGGGCAAATAGATTCCATGCTGTTGCCACAGAATTGCTTAAACCTGCCAAAGCCACTCCTCCTAGAACTAGATTAATCAGCCAGTTCCAGGGCAGGCCAACTTCTTGTCTTTCTGAGTCCTTTCTTAGCAATTATTAACCACACGCTGCCATGCCACAAAACAGGAAAACACACGATGGAGATGCTGCTTGGCCAGGCTTTTCTGATTGAATGTTTCTAGTAGTGGAATGTAAGTCTGGGAGGAAGAAGCGGAACTTTGCCTCAGCCCACATGTCCCATGTCATTCGCCACCGTCTCCTACCTGTCTTAGAACTGTGCCTCAGTCCTAAGAATTAAACCGGCACAAGGCCATTCACAAATGACCTCTGCCTGAGCTCTGTGTCCCGGGCACTTCCGTGGCTAGGGACCATGTTCCCATTTTACAGATGGGTAGGCGGCAGCTCAGTGAGTTTGGGTAACTTGCCCTGGTTTGTCTTTTCCCAGACACCCTGTCGGGCGGGGGCACTGGCGTGACCTGTCCTCGTCATCCAGTGGGAAATCCCCATTTTCTCTCTAGGAGTGGTGGTTTCCTTGTTCAAGATTTTTAGGCAAATGTTGGAAAAGTCCACTCATTTGTCCCGCAGCCCCCCGCACTGGTCTGTGCCATCCTCCTGCCTGTGTCCTCGGATTGGTCTGGTTGGCTGAAAATGCCAGGATCAGCATTCAAAACACTTTGTCCAGTGGAGGGTTAAATATGTTGAAATAAGCCCAGCCCTTACAAAAGCGGTGGCATTTACATCCTGTACGTTTATGGAAATCCTTGCTGAAGAAAAACAACCACAACATTGTTTGTGCGTGTTTTTAGGAAGAGAATGGCCAAAGTGTCTTTAATTCACTGTTTACCCGTGAGAATTACTCCCAGGAGTAATCCCGCAATAAAATCTTCTTGGTCTATGAGAATAGAAAGAAATTGAATCAAAAGACTCGATTTCCACTTGTATTTATTCAGTCTGGGAAATTCAGTGGGCCGGAGTATTAGTATCAGCAGGGGATTCCTTTGCTCCTAGCGTTAAATTACTGTCATAATCGCTCAATTATTTCTTCCTTGTACTGTTTAAAATAAAAATCCATCACATTCTGTGTTTTTTTTCCTAGCATTTATTAGGTTGAGTGTTTAGGAAAATCAATTATAGTCAGTCAGGCATGAATTGATGAATGTTCTTGTAATAATTGTCAGTTGTTAAACTGAATGTACTTTCTCTTTCACCCCTTTTCATTTCCTTCAGAGGGCAGAGGTGGCTCAGAGAGAGGCGGAGACCTTAAGGGAACAGCTCTCATCCGCCAATCACTCCCTCCAGCTGGCCTCACAGATCCAGAAGGCACCAGACGTGGTGGGTAGCCCCGGCCCCGTGGGGGACTGTCCCCGCCTGGCCTCTGCACCTTCGAGTTACAGCCGCTTGCCCCTTTTTGTTTCCAGCGTCTCTTTTTGGGAATCACGTTTTAACCAGTACTGCTTTCTTGGTGGGGTTTGCTTTGACCAACTGGGGGCCGGAGCTTGTTAAAGTCGAAGGAAGAGCTTTGCTGACTGTGCGTGGCTGGGCTGAGACCAGCATGGCGTCCACCCAGGGCCAAGGTGGAGGCCGCGCAGACATAATCCCAGACACAGTCACAGTGCCCCAGCCGGGCCTCGGGGGTGATTGCTGGTGTGCGGGTGGAGACCCGAACCAGGAGCCTCTCCAGAATGACACAGGGAAATGGAGGGTTTCCGCTGTGCCCTTGCAAGATGAGGAACAGTTCAGGATGAGCTGGGGGATGGGGGTGGGCAGGCAGAGAGGTAACATTCTGCACCAGTTTATGGAGCAGGAAGAGTGGGTATCACACCACTTTTTTGCAGCTTGCTTTTTTTGAAATTAGCGCAAATGGCTCTTAAAACATTCCCAGCTCAATCAAGATGGCTTTGAACTGCTGGTTTCCAGACTGTCTTTCAATGCTGTGTAGGGACAAGGGACAGCGTTGGAGCTTAGACCTTGGGTGTGGGAGCCATAGCCCCTGGTGCAGACCCCAGCTCTGCAGTCTGGTGATGGGGACAAGGAGCTTAATGTCCCTGAGTCTCTGTTTCCCCGCCTCTAAACTGCGGGGTTGACGCGGAAGTTATTGTGAGCAAATAACTTAGAGCAAAGCTGGACACATAATAAGACTAAGTAAACCTTAGCAGTAATTCTAGTTGTAGTTGGCAGTAATTCTAGTTGTAGTTGGCACCATTATCTCTGATCTCCCAGTTTTGGGTTTTTTTTTTTTTCTTTTTTTTAAATTAAGATAAGGTCTCTCTCTGTCACCCAGGCTGGAGTGCAGTGGCGCAGTCTCGGCTCACTGCAGCCTCCACCTCCCAGGCTCAAGGGATCCTCCCAGCTCAACCTCCCGCATAGCTGGGACTGCAGGCGCACACCACCACACCTGGCTGATTTTGGTATTTTTTGTAGAGACTAGGTTTTGTCATGTTGCCCAGGCTGGTCTCAAACTCCTGGACTTAAGAGATCCTCCTGCCTCGGCCCCCCAGAATGCTGGGATGACAGGCGTGAGCCACCACGCCCAGCCTGATCCCCCAATTTCTAGCACATGATTTCATCACTAGTTCGCTTACAAACCTCAGTTTTCCCATGTGTAAAATAGGAATTAAGTGATCATGAGGCCCCTCTAAGGAGCCCCTCATCCTAAGGCTACAATGAGTACGTATCAGTTGTAGGAGTCCTTTTTATCGAAAGGTGACTCCATCGAGCCCTTGCTGTATGCCGGGGCTTGTCGTGGACACCCGAAGAACCCTAAGGAGTAAGATGAGGCTGGTTGCAGAGGGTAGTCTCATCAGAAAAACTTGCTCTTGTGATCAATTCATCTGTCAGTTTGACAGTCATTATTCCCACCCAATCTGTGAAACAGGGTACTGTTGTTTCTTTTTTTTTTTTTTTTTTTTTCTTTTTTTGAGACACAGTCTTGTTCTGTCACCCAGGCTGGAGTGCAGTGCCATGACCTCAGCTCACTGCAACCTCCGCCTCCCAAATTCAAGCAATTCTCGTGCCTCAGCCTCCCGAGTGGCTGGAGTTGCAGGCGCGTACCACCACACCCAGCTAATTTTTGTATTATTTGTAGAGATGGGGTTTTGCCACGTTGCCCAGGCTGGTCTTGAATTCCTGTCTTCAGGTTATGCACCTCCCAAAGTGCTGGGGTTACAGGCGTGAGCCACTGTGGGATCTCACTCAGTCACCCAGGCTGGAATGCAGTGGAGTGATCATGGCTCACTGTAGCCTTGACCTCCTGGGCTCAAGCGATGCTCCCACCTCAGCCTCCCAAGTGCTGGGATTACAGGCATGAGCCTTCATTCCCGGTCCTATTTTTTTATATAGATGAAGAAACAAAAGCTCAATGAATGTAAACACCTTTCCCCAAAGCACAATGTAATGGCTGAGCTAAGACCCAAGTTGGACCTTCTGGCACCCCAGACTGTGGCTTTTAAATTATTCACCAGGAATGAATCTAGATCAAAGTATTAAGACTCCCTTCTAAGAATGGATTTTAGGTTTCTTTTTAAAATTAACATTAAATAAAACATCTGTTGCTGGGCACAGTGGCTCACGCCTGTAATCCCGGCCCTTTGGGAAGCTGAAGCAGGAGGATCACATGAGGCCAGGAGTTTGAGACCAGCCAGGGCAAAATATGGAGACCCCATCTCTACAAAAATGTTAAAATTAGCTAGGCATGGTGGCATGTGCCTGTAGTCCCAGCTGGCCGAGGCAGGAGAATTGCTTGAACCCAAGAGGCAGAGGCTGCAGTGAGCTATGATCGTGCCACTGTGCTCCAACCTGGGCAACAGAGAAAAATCCTGTCTCCAAAAAAGTAAATATGAGACTGGGTGTGATGGCACACACATGTAATCCTAGCACTTTGGGAGGCCGAGGTGGGCGGATCACCTGAGGTCAGGAGTTCCAGCCTGGCCAATATGGCCAGACCCTGTCTGTACTAAAAATAGAAGAATTAGCTGGGTGTGGTGGCCTGCGCCTGTAATCCCAGCTACTCGGGAGGCTGAGGTAGGAGAATCGCTTGAACCTGGGAGACAGAGGTTCCAGTGAGCTGAGATCATGCCACTGCACTCCAGCCTGGGCAACAGCAAGAATCCATCTCAAAAAAAAAAAAAAAAAAAAAAGGCAGATAGGATTTCTGAATGTAGAGAGTGTTTCTGGATATAGAGAAAAGATTTGCATTGAGTAGGCCATCACGTCCTTCATACTTCATGGACTCTGGAACTTAATTTTAACTGAATGTCCCCGTGGCTCTGTTACGGGTCCTTCCTCTAAGTTTTGACAAACTGGATGCAGCACTATGGCCGGGGTGGGAGGCAGCCTTCAGGACGGGGTCAGCGGCTTCCCCTGGCCCCTGGGGTCCCGCTTGGTTCTGCAAAGGAAGCCGTCCATTCTGATGCGTCTACATGGAGCCCCTGAGCTCCGTGTTTTGGTTGAAAAGAATTCTGGCACTATCCTGGACTGCAGCAACCAAAACATTTCAGAAGGAAATGAATGTTTTTGCAGGTAGAGTCCGTTGTGGATCCTAGGGGCGCTTAAACACTTCATCATCGGTTAAGTGCCGTGTTTACATGGCACCGGTTCAGTCTCCCCAGAGCAGCCCCGTGGGGCTCCCCGCGGGCATGTGTTCCCACATAGCCAGTGGGTTCCAGCTGCAGCCAGTTGGGGAGCAAACATGGGAAACTGGGCCAGCGGAAAAATGGTCTGTTGCACTTGGCTGGCAGAATGCAGCAGAGAAACAGTGGAGTCTGTAGATCTAGCAAAGGCCAAAACCCGTGCATTGGGTATCCCAGTGGAATCCCCCATTCTAGAAGGTGAGCGGTCACTGAGTGAGCTGCTGGCCCAAGTTTGCGGCCATGCTGGGCTTTGCATAGTTTTTTTGTTTGTTTGTTTGTTTGTTTGTTTTTTAATGAGACATAGCCACGCTCTGTCACCCAGTCTGGAGTACAGCGGCGTAATCTGGGCTCACTGCAACCTCCACTTCTGGGTTTAGCCAATTCTCCTGTCTCAGCCTCCCGAATAGCTGGGATTACAGGTGCATGCCACCATACCTGGCTAGTTTTTGTATTTTTGGTAGAGATGGGGTTTCACCATGTTAGTCAGACTGGTCTCAAACTCCTGACCTCAGGTGATCCGCCCACCTCAGCCTCCCAAAGTGCTGGGATTACAGGCATGAGCCACCGCACCCAGCCTCCCTAAAGCTTTGAAGGCCAACTCTTCCTCTCTCTGATTTCCTCTCTAGCTTTTGTCCATGTCTCTCCCAGCCATCACCCTATGGACTGACAGGCCACTGCTTCTCATCCAGGCCCCCTGGATCGCTCCCCAAGCCCCTCTCTGTCTCTTTCTTAGTTCTCCATTGTGTTCTTGTGACGGGACAACTGGGAGTGCCCATTGTGTTGAGATGGAATGAGCCACAGTTTCAGATAAAGGAAGGATGGGCCGGGCACGGCAGCTGACACAAATAATCCCAGCACTTTGGGAGGCCGAGGCAGGTGGATTACAAGGTCAGGAGTTCGAGACCAGCCTGGCCAAAATGGCGAAATCCCATCTCTACCAAAACTATAAAAATTTGCCTTTGCCATGCATGGTGGCATGTGCCTGTAAGCCCAACTACTCAGGAGGCTGAGACAGGAGAATCGCTTGAACCCAGGAGGCGGAGGTTGCAGTGAGCTGAGATGACACCACTGCACTCCAGCCTGGGTAACAGAGCAAGATTCCATCTCAAGACAAAAAACAGATAAAGGGAGGACGGTCATGTCTGTGTCATTTCCAAGGTCTTTCTGCTTTGGGGTTCATTATTACCTCGTTTAGTTCATGCGAGACAGCGTTGATTTTTGCTATTTTATGAAGGAGGAGTTTGTGGCTTGAGTTCCTAGGAGTTGGCCAATGTGGCCAAGCTCTTGTGGCCACACCCAGCCAGGCCCAGGAGTTGAGCCCTCGACCACCTGCTGCCCGGTCCCCACTCTGGGTCCAGCGACAGCACTGAAATCCGTACCTTTGACCTGTGTCATTAGGAGCACCTGTCCCAGATACATTAACCTTGACCTGCCCCTCGTGAAACCCACGTTCCCTTAGCTGGTTTTACTGACCCTTTCGTAAAAGCCTTTTAATCAGTGTCTATGGCCAGCACCCCTGAAGATTAAGATGAGGATGTGATACAGCATGATTCAACCTGTGCCCAGACTGACCTCCCTACATGTCACTTCTACTGTGTCCCCTCTTTGCTCCAGAGCTGGCAGGGACTCCCCAGGGCTGCCACCACATGTGCAGGCGCCTCTGGCCACCCCTGGCAGCCGTCACTCCTCCAGCCCTGCCCTACACTCCTGCCAGCCTCTGCACCTGCCTGCACGTTCCCCACCCTTTCCCGGCACCCACTGTGAGATGGAGCCCCCCTTCCTTCCCACAAGGTCCCATCAGCCTGCCCGAGGCCCACCCGTTCCCCCCTCCTGTGGCTCAGCCCCTGTCCTGGTCCTCCTACCCTGGAGGGCTCCTGACGTTGACCCTGCCCGGCGTTATCCAGAGCAGTGCTTTCCAGACTCCCTGTGATGGACAGTTTTGTTTTGTTTTTTAAATTTCCAGTCTGTGGCAGACTGATCGTTTTATATAAAAGACATTTAAAATGTCACCAAAATGCCGAATCGCTATAAAAGTTTCTAAACACTTATTCTCGATTTCTGTAATTGCCTCACTGTGCACCAGCAACAGTTTGCAAATTGGCAACGATCCGTGCAGCTCACGCTGCACGGAACAGGCCTGGACAGCCGTGCCTGGTAAATAAGCCGACAGGAGATGCTCGCTCCAGCCCTCCAGGGCCACGCGCACAGCTGTCAGAGGTCAGGAGACCCGAAACACCTCTTTTACAACCTCATACAAATCAAAGAAGCAGGAAGGAGTACCGTCTTTGCGCACGAAACTGTACAGACTTAAATGGTAAAGGCCTCATTTTCCCCGAGGGAGATATGAAGCATTATTTCCCTGAGTGATTGCCTATCCCCAAATTTGAAAATCCGTGGCGAGCACACGGTGCATGGGATGGCCCAGCTGCGCTTGCCAGCCGGGGCCACGGTGCCACCCTTTCCCCACAATACAGGCAAGATCAGGACATGAAACTGAGCACTTCAGAGGGGGGACAGCAGCAAGGACAGTGGCTTTCTGTGTTACAGCATGAGCTGCCCCCAGGATTCGGCCGTCATAGACACCATGCAGCTCTGCCCTCTCCACCTGTGTCCCCGTCTGTCATGCCCAGAATTGTATCTGCCCTGCAGAAAAGATTTCAGAATCTTTCAGGAGCCAGGATTCCTTTTCTTTTTTCTATGACAGAGTCTTGCACTGTCACCCAGGCTGGAGATCAGTGGTGCAATCATGGCCCACTGCAGCCTCAACCTCCCCAGCTCAAGCGATCCTCCCGCCCCAGCCTCCTGAGCAGCTGGGACTATAGGCATGCACCACCATGCCTGGCTAATTTTTGTATTTTTTTGTAGAGATGGGTTTTCGCCATGTGGCCCAAGCTCGTCTCGAACTGAGCTCAGGTGATCCATCCACCTCTGCCTCCCAAAGTGCTTGGATTACAGGTGTGAGCCATGGCACCCCGCCCCATGATTACTTTTAAAGCTTGAAAAAAGTACTACTTGAGTCATTGAGAAGTAGAATTACAGATTTGACTTTTTCCTTTTTTTTTTTTTTTTTTTAGTACCTTACCTTTTTTCTATTTTGCATATTTTCCACAATGAGCATTTGGTGAGGTTAAGGGGTAGGTAGCCAGTTTTTTGTTTTTTTTTTTTTTAATCAATTATCCTAAGAGTTCTTCAACAAAGGAACACCAAATATACATCTGCCACATCTTTTAATTATTTTATTAAATAAAATACTGGCCGGGCACAGTGGCTCATGCCTGTAATCCCAGCACTTTGGGGCCAAGGTGGGTGGGTCACTTGAGGTCAAGAGTTTGAGACAAGCCTGGCCTACATAGTGAAACCCCATCTCTACTAAAAATACAAAAATGAGCCAAGTGTGGTGGTACCCACCTGCAATCCCAGCTACTCAGGAGGCTGAGGCAGGAGAACTGCTTGAACGCAGGAGATGGAGGTTGCAGTGAGCCAAGATCACGCCACTGCACTCCAGCCTGGGCGATAGACCAAGACTCCATCTCAAAAAAAAAAGAAAAAGAAAAAGAAAATGCTGATATAGAGTTATCAATTTGTCAGACAATATCTCAGCTTCTGGGTAATTTTAACAGAGAATCTCAAGGACCTTGAATTCCACCTTGTGGTGGAAAATCTCGGTGGTTTGGGAGCATTCGAGGGAGGCTTCCTCCTCTGAGCCACCCACTCTGCCGTTCTCCTGCCTGGAGCACTCTTCCCTCTTCTGCAGCAGTCAGCAGCCCCTCCCACCTCCTCCAGGTCTCTGCTCACACATCACCATCTCAGTGAGTCTTTTCCTGGCCATCTTATTAAAACCCCTGCCTCTCTCAACTCTGACTCTGTGGCCTCTGTTTTAAGTCTCCTTTGACAGTGGTCACCCTGCACACTTTGCATTACTAATAAGTGTATTTTCTGCATCTCACTCACCATGCCCCATCCCTGCTGGGCTGTAAGCCCTGGGAAGACAGGGACTGTTCTCCTGTTTTTTCGTTTTTTTGAGACAGAGTCTCATTCTATTGCCCAGGCTGAAGTGCCGTGGTACAATCTCAGCTCAGCGCAACCTCCGCCTCCCGAGTTCAAGTGATTTTCCTGCCTCAGCCTTCCGAGTAGCTGGGATTACAGGCCGCCACCACTCGCCTATAATTAGCCCAGTTAATTATACCTAATTATAAGCACAGGGTTTCACCATGTTGGCCAGGCTGGTCTCGAACTCCTGACCTCAGGTAATCCACTCACCTCGGCCTCCCAAAGTGCTGGGATTACAGGCGTGAGCCGCTGCGCCCAGCCTGGACTTTTGTCCTTTGATTCACTGCTATATGCTTGGTACATGGTGGGCGCTCAGTACATATTTGTCCAGTGGATGAATCTAGGTGGCAGCTAACCACAGGGGGAGGAAGGTGACATAGGGGAAGTGCAAGCAAGTGGTGTCCTGCCATCACCAGCCCACACCCTGAGATCTGTGCAGCTTCTGTCTCAGTTGCCAGCACAGATAGCCCCAAGCACCTGCCTCAAGGCCAGTGCAGTTTTGTCATCTCTTTTCTCCTCCCCAGGAGCAGGCCATAGAGGTGCTGACCCGCTCCAGCCTAGAAGTTGAGTTGGCCGCCAAGGAGCGGGAGATCGCACAGCTGGTGGAGGATGTGCAGAGACTCCAGGCCAGCCTCACCAAGCTGCGGGAGAATTCAGCCAGCCAGATCTCCCAGCTTGAGCAGCAGCTGAGCGCCAAGAACAGCACGCTCAAAGTAAGGGGGCCGCAGGGGCCGGGGGTGGCCCAAGGAGGCAGGGCGGGCAGCTGGACGCGCGTGCGCGCACACACCCTCTGCCTTTCTGGACTTGATAGCAAGTATGGCAACCTTGAACCTCTGTAAAGTAGCACCAAGGAGAGTCCCAGAGTCCACAGCAGGGAGACTGGATGTTGAACCCTGCCATCAGCCCTTGTGTAGACAGCATTTCCCTTGTTTTTTTTTTTTTTTTTTTGGAGACAGAGTGTCGCTCTGTTGCCCAGGCTGGAGCGCAGTTGTGCGATCTCGGCTCACTGCAGCCTCCACCTCCCAAGTTCAAGCAATTCTCCTGCCTCAGCCTCCCAAGTAGCTTGGGATCACAGGTATGCATCACCACGCCCAGCTTCTTTATTTATTCGTTCATTCATTCATTTATTTTTGAGACAGAGTCTCATTCTTGTCGCACAGGCTGGAATGCAATGGTGTGGTCTTGGCTCACAGCAACTTCCACTTCCCAGATTAAAGCAACTCTCCTGCCTCAGCCTCCCGAGTAGCTGGGACTACAGGCGCATGCCACCATTTTTGTATTTTTAGTAGAGATGGGGTTTCACCACGTTGGTCAGGCTGGTCTTGAACTCCTGACCTCAGGTGATCTGCCCACCTCAGGTTGCCAAAGTGCTGAGATTATAGGTATGAGCTTCTGCGCCCAGCTCTTTAACCGAGTTTTACAGAGCATCCTGGCTTTCTGAGGATACCCCCGCAGGAGGACGTGGTGTCCTATAACTCCAGCACTTCCGGTGCCTGAGCCAAATAAAACCCCAGAGGTCCATGGAAGTCACATCTGACCTTCTAAGCTAAGGGACATTCTCTTGTCCAAGCACCTTTTCCCTTGGTGGCCCCAGTCCAGGTACTGCTTCAGTCCAGGGAGCCAGACACTCAGGCTCCCTCCCACGAGGCACTCTTGGCTTTTCCATAAATTTCTATCCCAGACGCAGAACCCAGAGCTTTTTCCACATATTAAAAGTAATGATTATACTTTAGGTATTTGCAATCTGTTGAAGCGAGTGTAATTTGAAGAGGGTCCTGGGACCCTTGATTTACAGGCTTCAGAGCCAGAGGAGACTCTCAGAGTTGTCAGTCTTGACAGTGAAGAAGGCAGGACCTTCAGGGCAGGGCTTCAGCCCCCGGCCGGGGTTTCCCGCTCTGCCCGGGGGCTGCCCGTTCAGGCCCATTCCTTCCCCAGTACCTCCATACCGTGTCGGGGGGTGAGAGAATGAGCAGCTGTAAGGTATATTCATTATATGAATAAAGTGAGTCAGGGTTCATTGTGAACATTCAAAGGACACCTTTTCTGGTATGAAGTAGGCCTAGGATGTACTTAGGTCCATTTTGTTTTGTTGTTGTTGTTTTTGAGATGGATTTTCACTTTTGTCGCCCAGACTGGTATGCAGTGGCGCAGTCTTGGCACACTGCAACCTCCGCCTCCTGGATTCAAGCAATTCTCCTGCCTCAGCCTCCTGAGTAACTGGAACTACAGGCAGTCGCCACTATGCCAGGCTAATTTTTATATTTTTAGTAGAGGCAGGGTTTCACCATGTTGGCCAGTCTAGTCTCAAACTCATGACCTCAGGTGGTCTAGCAGCCTTGGCCTCCCAACCAAAGTGCTGGGATTAGATTACAGGCATGAGCCACTGCCTTTTTGGGTTTTTTGGAAATGGAGTCTCTCTCACTCGCCCAGACTGGAGTGCAGTGACAGGATCATAGTTCACGGCAGCCTCAAACTCCTGGGCTCAAGCGATCCTCCTGCCTCAGTCTCCCAAGTAACTGGGACCAAAGACGTGACCCACCACACCCAGCTAGTTTTTTAATTTTTTGTAGAGCTGGGATTTCACTACGTTCCCCAGGCTGGTCTGGGACACCTGGGCTCAAGCAGTTCTCCCACCTTGGCTCCCAGAGCACTCTGGGATTATAGGCATGAGCCGCTGCACCTGGCCCAATGTCTTTTTTTTGTTTTTAATTGAAATTTTTTTTTGACACATGACCTAATTTATGCCAAAACTAAGTTTCCAGCAAATCTACTGCTGATGCTGATGGCTCCCATGACCCTCCCTCGCTCCGTTCTTCTGCCTCTTTGGGGTGAATTTCACCCATTCACTGAGAACTGCCCAGTGCCTGGTCCCTTGGAGGAGACAGTCCTGCCGACTTTGGGGAAATGGTTGAGTCCTGCTTCCGTCTGTCCTCAGCCAGGTCATTTTTAAAAATATTTTATTTTATTTTAGATGGAAATTCATTCTGTTGCCCAGGCTAGAGTGCGGTGGTGCCATCTCTGCTCACCACAACCTCTGCCTCCCAGGTTCAAGCGATTCTCCTGCCTCGGCCTCCCGAGTAGCTGGGATTACAGGCATGAGCCACCACTTCCAGATAATTTTGTATTTTTAGTAGAAATGGGATTTCTCCATGTTGGTCAGGCTGGTCTTGAACTCTTGACCTCAGGCGATCTGCCCACCTCGGCTTCCCAAATGCCGGGATTACAGGCGTGAGCCACCGTGAGCCAGGTAGTTTATTTTGTCACCGCCATTTCTTCCTCTCTCATCAGCGTACCCAATGAGTACCAGGATTCAGTTTTTATTTCTAGATTTAATCTCATTTGCTCATGTTACGGCCATTTCTGACCCCAGCAACGACATCATTATGAGATAATTTGCCTTTCTCTCCATTGTCAAGTTAAAGGGCGTGACTCAGATACACACCAGCTACAAGAGAGCAAGGCTGTAGACCTTACATTTTTTATTATAGAGCAATTTCTTCCAAATCAGTTAAGGTTTCAATGTTTGCCTTCACAAAAAAATGAAATGCGGTTTTGCAAATTAATGTTCGTTATCCGTATCTTGGGGGAATTGTTTAATACCGTGCAGTTAATGAAACAATTCAGCAATACTTCTTCCAAAATCATTGCTACCTTATCTTCATCTAATCTCATAATCAAAACATATCTTCCAGTAACAAGACTTCTGATTTTAATTATCTTAACTCCTTGTTGCCAGGAGTACAGATTTCGCTAATACCAAACCCACATGCAGAAAGCGTTTGACTTCACCAAACCAGGGTTTCCTCTCACCCCAAAGGAGTAAGGTTAATTGAACAAGATACCTTCTGAGGGTGTTTTGTTTTCCTAATGTGTATAATGTATAGCCTCAACTATAAGCTAAAGGAATACAATTATTAGGAAAATATTTTTACGAATGAGACTTGGCAAATTGGCAACCTGATGCTTTTGCCATGGGGAACCTTGACCCCACAGTCTTGGCTACTCATAGAACTCACCTTCACTTACCATGGAGCTGCTTTCTTTCTTTCTTCTTCCTGTCCCCTTCCCCGCTTTCCTGTCTTACGGGGGACCCACGGATGCACAATGTGGCCTTGAATTAGGTTGCTGTTTGAGAGAGGAGGCTCCAAGCGCCCAGCTCTGGGCTCAGCTGTTTGGAGTTGCAGGTGGTTTTCCCATGAACACTTGGCAGCAGGTCCTTGATCTTTGAGACATGTGCCAGGTTGTTTGGTGACAGTCACTTGGGGAGAGGGCATTTCCCATATGCAGAAGGCTTATTGGGCAGAATCTTTGTCCTGAGTTCATTGAATTGTTTCCACCCGTACTTTCCAATGATACTCTCTCCAGTTGGATGAATTGGAGGACTAATTGGTTCTCTTTCTCTAACCCATTGAAATTCTCCATCTTTCTGCCACTGAGGTGTCTTCTCTTCCCTCAAATTTGATTTGTCATTTTACAAAGATACCAGACAGCTGCACGTCTTCGAGTCTGTCCTGTCCAGGGCTCTACTTTTTCAAGCGAAGTTCCCCATAAGCGCCCCACCATCCACGTGTGTCACGGGACATCCGCTAACCTTTAATTAGGCACGGAAACAGACGCAGAAGTGGGAGATGTTTCCTCCTGCCTAATCTGACAAGTGCTTAAGCATAGTGCCACTTGTAAGGAAGAACTCTATTTTTGCAATTAATGAAACAGCCCGACCACCGTTGACAAGGCTGCTTTTTGATAACTCTCTATTCTGTGGTCTTCTGTTGGAATGCTTTAATATAGAGGCAGTATAATTAGCTAGTCAACTGCACTGTACTTGCTACAGCACAGAAGATAATGCTACCAATAGCTTCAATTTACAATGAGTATTTGTAAGAAAGGCTAACTAAAAGAACGACAGGCTCCCAGAAGGAGGAATTATATTTTTCTGAAGACGCTTTAAAGATCATTGCTTCCCATTGGGTGGGTAGTCACATGAGTTAGAATCACCTAGGGGTCTTTTTCCAAACTGCTCTGTTTCCCTACCCCTCACCCCAGCCCCTGAAGCTCTGATGGGTCCCATGGAGACACTATGGGAAGGTGCTGTGTCCCTGGGGCACTGAGGTGGTATGAAAGAGGTGGTGGAAAACCTTCCGTCTCCCCACACCCTCTGGCCTTGGGGGTCTGTCTTTTCATCTTGCATTCTCAGGTGGGAAGATCACTGGAGCCCAGGAGTTCAAGACCAGCCTGGCCAATGTAGTGAGATCCCATCTTTTTATTTTTTTATTTATTTTTATTTATATATATTTTTGGAGACAGAGTCTTGCTCAGTCTCCCAGGTTGGAGTCCTGTGGCGTGATCTCAGCTCACCACAACCTCCGCCTCCTGAGTTCAAGCAATTCTCCTGCCTCACCCTCCCAAGTAGCTGGGACTATAGGTTCCCACTACCACGCCCAGCTAACTTTTGTATTTTTAGTAGAGACGGGGTTTCACCATGTTGGCCAGGTCAGATCACGAGCTCCTGATCGCAGGTTGTTCACCTGCCTCGACCTCCCAGAGTGCTGGGATTACAGGCGTGAGCCACCACGCCCAGCCCCTTCTCTTAATTTTTTTTTTTTTTTTTTAATGAGCCAGAGTGGTGACACATGCCTGTTGTCCCAGCTACATGGGAGGCTGGGGAGAGAGGATCATTGGAGCATACACAGCACCCACCCCAGTGTTCGGAGATTTGGACTCACCATCCAGAGCCCAGAGTATCCTTGGGCTCCTCCCCAACTCCCAGCACCAGCAGAACCTAAATTTCCATACCTGCTGCCTCTCCCTGAGGAAGCATGGAGACACATGTCGTCATCTGGAGAGAGTCCTTGTCCAGTAGAAAAGGAGGTACATGCTGCCCAGGCCTGGACCCCAGAGATGCAGTGTCAACTAAGGGTCTGTGTCTCAGACCCCTGCCCTGGGCGAGGGGTTCCCTGTGAGGCCAAAGACTCCCACACCAACTCTCCCCTGAACCAGTCAGACAGCACCACGCGGAGCCTGGCCCCGTTTATCTGCACCGCAGATGCCACTCTGCCCCCACGGTCAGAATTTTATGGAAAAGAGATATTGTCACTTTGACCACTCGCTGTGTAACCTGGAAGACATGACCTTTCCCAGGGTCTCTGCCTTAGTCAGACCTGCGAGAGGCCCCTTTGCTCTTTTTTTTTGAGACAAGGTCTCACTCTGTTGCCCAAGCTGGAGTGCAATGACACAATCATAGCTAACTGCAGCCTCGACCTTCCTGGCTCAAGGAATCCTCCCATCTCAGCCTCCCAAGTAGCCGGGACTACAGGCACATGCCACCACAGCCGGCTAGTTTTTATATCTTTTATAGAGATTGTGTCTTGCTATGCTGCCCAGGCTCGTGTCGAACTCCTGGGCTCAAGTGATCCTCCCACCTCAGTCTCCCATAGTGCTGGGGTTACAGGCATGAACCACCATGCCCTGCAGTAGATAGACATCGTCTATAGATTGGACACGTACTTTGCTAATGCCAAAATAGTTGGCATTGTAGATTAAAGCTTATTTTCATTTAAATCTTAGCCAGGCTTTTAAGAACTTCAAATAGATAATTCTTCTGGCACTTCAGGACCGAGCTGGGGAGCACCAGTTAATTTAGCCAGGTGGGCTCCGTGTATCTTTTCAATCGTGCTATTACAACAGGTATGTTCAATTGGTACTTGATCATCCTATGTTTCACCACTGTCCTTTGAAAACCTGTGTTCATTCTGAATCTCCCCATTCTTCAGATGAGAAACGTGAGGCCCAAACAGGCTCAGGTTATCCAAGGTCACAGTCAGCCGGGGTAGGACCAGGTTGGCAGCCAAGTCTCTGACACTTGGCCTTTTCTCACCTGTCTGTGTAAAGCCCACATGTGTTCCTTAGATTCATGCATTTTATTTTATTTTTAAAGACAGGATCTTGCTCTGTTGCCCCAGGATGGAGTGCAGTGGCATGATCATAACTCACTGCAGCCTCAACCTCCAGGGCTCAAGTGATCCTCCCACTTTAGCCTCCTGAGTAGCTGGAACTACAGGCGTGCACCACCACACCCAGCAAATTTTTAAATTTTTGTAGAGATGGGATCGCCCTATGTTGCCCCTGCTGGTCTTGAACTCCTAGGCTCAAGCAATCCTCCTGCCTCAGCCTCCCAAAGTGCTGGGATTCCAGGCGTGACTCACCGCACCCAGCCAGACAAGTGCATTTTTCAGGAAGATGACCAGTTCCCAGATTCTCTTTCCACAGTCTTGGACATGAGGTTACCCTTGACAGTGGGAGCCACTCCAGGGCACATGTACTCTTTCTCTGTGGCTCTGCTGCAGAATAGCGAGGACCTTGGGACGTGACAGGCTGAGATCTGGAGACTTTCATGAACAGAGCTCCTGGAGAAACAGAACCAGAGACTCTCTTTAGATCCAATTGTAGCCAGATTCAACCCCACCTAGCAGGGATGTAGTAATTGTAGTAACAAGGACAGTAACAGTACTAACCACCATTTACAGAGCACTTTACCATGTGCCCAGCACCATACTAAGCTCTAAGTACCCAATATTTTATTTAATCCTCACCAAAGCACTGTAACATATGAACACAATCCCCATTTTATAGATAAGGAAACTGAGGCTTAGAGAAGTCAAGTCTGGGTGGTTGGGTGGGTTGGTTGATTGGTTGGTTGATTGATTTATTTATTTATTTAGAGGCAAGGTCTCACTCTTTTGCCTGGGGTGGAGTGGCACCATCACGGCTCACTGCAGCCTCCACCTCCCAGGCTCAAGTGATCCTCTTGCCCCAGCCTCCTGAGTAGCTGGAACTACAGGCACATGCTAACACACCCAGCTAATGTTTTGGAGTTTTTTTGTTTTGTTTTGTGTTTTTGTAGAGACAGGGTCTTGCTATGTTGTCCTGCTTGTCTTGAACTCCCACGCTCAAGCGAGCTACCACACCTGACCCAAGACGTCGAGTCTTATCTAGGTTCACCTTGCAAGTATGTGGCAGAGTCAGGATCTGTGGGACTCTGGAGCCCAGGTTTTGCAGAGAGCCCCCGGCTCATCCTGGCCTCTCCAGCGTCTCACTTCCTCCCTGCAGGCAAGCGGGGCTGGCCTCAGCTCTGTCAAGACCTGCACTGTAGGACCCCAGAGATTTTTCTTCTTTCTTCGGGTAGTCAGACCCATCTGCAAAAGTTTTGCAATCATGAAATCAGATAGCGTATGAAATGCTAGGAATAAGCGCAGGTCTAGCATACCACGCGGCCAGCGGGAGCATGACCGGACAGGAGGAGTGCGTCTTCAGAGACATTGAGAAACTGGCGTGCCTGTCGCCCATCCCAGGGTCAGAGTCTTTGAAACCGAGCTTTCTGGGAACCCAACAAGGAGTTTCTGATCGAAGAACCGCACTGAGGACAGTTAGTCTTTTTTCCCACACTGGGCATTTTCAGCATCAGAGGCCAATGGGAGCCCTGCGTCTGCAGGTTTTGAGATGTGGCACTCACAGTAGGGTCACTAGAATGGAGATGTCCATGGGACCAGGTTACAAGCGCTCTGCCAGTTGGGAGAAGTGTCGCCAGGCAGCCTCCCCCAGGCTCCATCCAGCTTATCTGCCCAAGACAGGAAACGTCATCAAAGGTTTAGAGAAGAGATCTTGGGGACTTCCTGGTTCAACTGCCCCAAGGTAGATGGCAGAACTCTCAATGGAAGCTGTTTAGCTCTCAGCAAAAGCTTATGTCCAACTAAAATACAGTCATGCGTCACTTAACAATGAGGCTGCGTTCTGAGAAATGCGTCATTAGGTGAATGCGTTGTGCAATCATAGTGTGTACTTGCACAAACCTAGATAGTATATATATATTTTTTTTATTTGTGCCTGTTTTTCATTCGGAAAACCAAATGTCCCAGCACCATTACTGAGCATTAGTCATTTCCCCTGCTTGATCTGCATTGCCTTTATAAAGGGCCGTATGTCAGCTTTCTTTGTATGTTCCATTAGAATGACTCAGGCCAGGCGCGGTGGCGCAAGCCTATAATCTCAGCACTTTGGGAGGCCAAGGCAAGTGGATTACCTAGTGTCAGGAGTTCAAGACCAGCCTGGCCAACATTGTGAAAAACCTCATCTCTACTAAAAATACAAAAATTAGCCAGACATGGTGTCAGACACCTATAATCCTAGCTACTTGGGGAACTGAGGCAGGAGAATTGCTTGAACCCAGGAGGCGGAGGTTGCAGTGAGCCAAGATCATGCCACTGCACTCCAGCCTGGGCAGCAGAGTGAGACTCTGTCTCAAAATAAAAAAAGACTCTTATGGGGCTTAGGCAGCCTTTGTTGACCGAAGCGTTATGTGGTACACAGTTATACACGGATCCCACCCCTAAAACCTTCCAATTAGGGCCAATCACAGGCCTTCGAAGAAGACCTGCAGCCATGCCCTTAGACGGAGAGTGTAATGGGACTTAGCAGTGCTAAGAGTCCCAATATCAAGGCTGGGAACCTGGAATCCCGGCACTTTGAGAGGCCGAAGTGGGAGGATCACTTGAGCCGAGGAGTTCAAGACCAGCCTGGGCAACATAGTGTGACCTCGTCTCTACAAAATAACTTAAAAAAAAAAAGAGTCCCACTATTGAGGGCCCAGAGTTGCCAACATCTGCACTGGTTCTTTGCTTTGTGCAAACCCTTGAGTAATTGCTGTTATTCCCATTTTACAGATGAGAAGTTTATTAACTTGTCCATAGGCACCCAGCTCATAAGTGACAGACTCAGGTTCCAGGCTCAGGCCATTGGCCTTCTTGGTCTGTGCCATGCCAGGCTCGGAGACCCTCCGTGTGCTCCTCCCTCTCTCTGCCTTATTCCCAGCCAGCTCCTATTCTCTGGATATGACCACGTTTATGCACGTTCCGTATCCAGCTTTGGTGATCGCGACCGTCTGATGTGCATTTTGGATTCCAGTGACACTGAATAATCCCTCGCAAGGAAATATGAGTGCATTAGTACTAACTGCTATTTGACGATAGGGAAGAGAATAAAATAATCACTTCTTGACAAGCACCTTCTGAGAATCTTTTGTAGGAAAATGAGTGCCTTCTACCTCGTGTTTCATTAGGACTGAGAAAACCATTATAATACACAAAGTCAGCAAGAAGTTTTCAAAAGGACCTATGGCAGAGCAGTTTCATGCAGTGGGAAAGGCACGCTTGAGAAATCACCACCGAAGGCAACAGAAAAAGACGGGCCCAGTGAAGGCTGGGCAGCTGGAATCCCAGCACTTTTGAGAGGCCAAAGAGGATAACTTGAGCCCAGGAGTTTTAGTTAGTTAGTTAATTAGTTATTAATAGTGTGTGCTTGTACAAACCGAGATGGTATTTATCTTATTTATGCATTTTTTAATATGAAAAACCAAATGTCCCAGCCCTGTTACTGAACATTCGTCATTTCCCCTGCTTGAACTGCAGTGCCTTTATAAAGGGCCGTATGTCAGCTTTCTCTGTATGTTCCATTAGAATCTTAGGGACTTAGGCTGGACACGGTGGCTCAAGCCTGTAATCCCATCACTTTGGGAGGCAGAGGTGAGCAGATCACCTAAGGTCAGGAGTTCGAGACCAGCCTGGCCAACATGGTGAAACCTCATCTCTAATTATTATTGAATAATTACTTAATTATTAATTAGTGATTAATAAAACACATGAATTTTTAAAACAGCGGGCAGGTTGGGATTTGGATGGCACCATCTCCTCCCCAAAGTCTAGAATGTTCTCAGTTGGCTTTAAACTGTGGTCTTAGCCATGGCTAGTCAAGCAGAACCTGAAAGGGCACCTATGGCTGGGCATGGTGGCTCACGCCTGTAATTCCAACACTTTGGGAGGCTGAAGGGAGAATCACTTGAGCTCAGGAGTTTGAGACCAGCCTGGGCAACATAGCAAGACCCCATCTCTTAAAAAATAACCAGGTGTGGTGATGTACATCTATAGTCCCAGCTACTCAAGGAGCTCGGGCAGGAGGATTGCTTGAGCCCAGGAGTTGGAGGCTGCAGTGAGCTATGATCGCACCACTGCACTCCAGCCTGGATGACAGAGCAAGACCCTGTCTCTCTTTTTTTTTTTAAAGAAGAAAAAAAGAAGAAGAAGCATAACACCTAGAAACTCTGTAGAGGGGAAGTTACCGGAAATGACATTTGTTCACCTCTAGCTTGGAAACATGCTGAATGGCCAGAACACCCTCCTGGCACTGCCCCTCCATGTTCTTGTTTTATGTAGAGTTGCCTCATTTCCTCCAAGGAGCTCCCTTTAGAAAAGATCAAAAGCAAACTAGTCCAAAAACACCTTCAGAGAAGAAAGCACCCCTACGACCACCCCACAGCAATGGCTCCTCTCACAAGAAAGCCCTGCAGAGCTGTGGGCAGAAACGGCCACACCAGGCTGGGCAGGGTGGCTCACTCCTGTAATCCCAGCACTTTGGGAAGTTGAGGCAGTAGGGTCACCTGGGGTTGGGAGTTCAAGACCAGCCTGGCCAACATGACAAAACCCCATCTCTACTAAAAATCCAAAAAAATTAGCCAGGAGTGGTGATGCATGCCTGTAATCTCAGCTACTGGGGAGGCTGAGGAAGGAGAATTGCTTGAACTCGGGAGGCCAGGGTTGCAGTGAGCCAAGCGAAGATCACGCTACTGCACTCCAGCCTGGGCAACAGAGCAAGAGTCCGTCTCCACCAAAAAAAAAAAAAGATTAAAAAGAAAAACAAGAAACAGCCACATCAGTCCCCAGTGGGCTCACAGACCTTTCTGGAGCCCACTGGAGCATCACTGCACTTTGGAAATGTGCCATCGTTCCCCTAGGCACCTGAGAGGGAGCAGCATCTCAGGCAGGGCCCTCCCCGCAGGACTCAGACCAGCTTGCTATCAGGGAAGCCACCGAGCACCTAACTGAACAGGCCCCTACTCCTAAAACCCCAGCATTCAGGGGTTCAGGAGTGCAAAGGTGTTTGCCCTGATGCCTGTTTGATGCCTACTCTCAACACAAAAGGGCTGTGTCTCTCGTTAGCGGAGGTTCTCCCAAAGGTGTTGACAACCAGCTGTATGAGTCCGTCAGCCTAACATACTTTGTTTAAAACCACACGCTGCTTTTCAGACACCAGGAAAGCCTCTCCTCCTTCTGTTTGCGGTTTCATGGCACTTCCTACAAAATGCACTTTTCCTCCTCTGCAAAGATTCTTCCTTCCGTTGTTTGTTTGTTTGTTTGTTTGTTTAAAGAGGTAGGGTCTCCATTCCTCACTCCGTCACCCAGGCTGGAGTGCAGCGGCACAGTCATAGCTCACTGCACCCTCCAACTCCTGGGCTCAAGCAATCCTCCCACCTCAGCCTCTCAAGTAGCTGAGACGACAGGCATGTACCAGCAACCCGGCTAATTTTTTTTATTTTTTGTCGAGATGGGGCCTCACCATGTTGCCCAGACTGGTTTCAAACTCCTGGGCTCAGGCAATCCTCCCACCTCAGCCTCCCAAAGTGCTGGACTTACAGGCATGAGTCACCATACCCAGCCTTCATTCTGCTTTTGCTAAGTTGTACGTCAACAACTTTACAGCATCCCTATACACGTTGCTGTGCCTGGGCACACATTCACACTGGGCAGGCCGGGAGCGTGAAGGAAAAAAGATGGCCCCAGCACTCCATTCACAAGGGCTGGCTTCCCCTCGCAGGCACAGCTGGCTGTTCCGCAGCGAATGCCGTCGGTGAAGTCCATGGACCTGTTGTCAGGCATGGCCACTGATCAAATTCTTCTCTGTTTTCAGCAACTGGAAGAAAAACTCAAAGGCCAGGCTGACTATGAAGAGGTGAAGAAAGAGCTGAAGTAAGTACGGAGACCTCTGTGGCCCCTCACAAGCTGAGGCTCATTAGGGCCATCTGCTAACAATGCCACGCCGGTGACGGGCAGCCTTGGCCCCCTGCCCTCTGGCTCAGCAGATGCCCGTAAATGCAGCCAGAGTTCTGCCACTCCACGGTGTCCTGGGCTACCCAACGCTGTGGGCGTTTGCCCTCGGGCCTGTCCCTGAATTCTTTGGACTTCTGCTAAAAGCTGTGCATTTCAGGTATTCCAGAATGCATGGAATCAGGGGCATAGTGCCTTTACAGAAATGATCAAATATGACCTTGTTTTGCAACTATAAATTCCCCAAACAGAAGCAAAGCACAGGAGGGAAACGTTTTCGGGTTGAAGGTGGGCATATGGCCTCACACTGCCCTGGCCTCCTGGACTCGGAAACTCTGTCTTCCAATCTCTGTTCTCCACCTGTGAGACTGTAGCCAAAAGCTTGTCGTCTTTTCAGGGCTAATGATGGCATTCTCAGTTCTCAAGCTTCAAAGTTCCCTTCTTGGCCAGCAGCCCCCACCTCTGCCTCCTCACCCTGAGCCGCCTTTGGCACTCTAGAGCTCCCAGGTCCTGGTCTTTACCTGTCCCCCAACATCCATCATGCTCCAGGCTCACTGACCTCCCCTGCAAGCCTGGAGCCTGTGGTCAGACCCTCTGCGTTCATACAGCTCCCCTGGATCGTCAACCATTCCAAGCCTTCCCACCGGCATCCCTGCCTCACTCCTAACGTTATTAACCACTGCAAACGAAGGTTGCCTAGGGCGTGGTGACCGGCCCCACAGGTCCCCTGTGCTTCTCGTGGCTGGAACTCTGCTGGTTTGAGGCTTCCTCAGGGGTTCTTCCCTGCCCTTGTCACTGTTACCCCAATCTCTATCCACAGATGCCCTTAGCCCTCTGCTAGGGACAGACTCCCGCCTCGGGTCTTAGGTGCCACCTCCCATCTGTGCAGGCTGCCCCCTCCGCCTAGACCTTGGGTCTCTTCCTTCCTGCCCCTCCTGCTGTCCCATCAGCCCCTTTCTCTCTTGCTGCTATTTTCCATTTCTCCTTTTAAGATGAGCCTACACCCACTCACCACGTTTTCTTTGTATTGTTAATTCCATTCTGCTAAGAAAAGCTCTTTGGGTGTCCTCTTGAACCATCTCACTTCCATGACCAGCTGCCTTCTCTCGCCTGAGACCCCCAGCCTCCCTGGTGTCTGCTGGCCCTCATAGTCCCTGTCCCCACCATGCTCTCCCCCCGAGTAGTCTCATCCCCTTTCCAGCTGCAAAGCCTCTGCCGGCACCTCTTCGGACAAACCCCTACACCCCTCTAACACTTCCAGCCTTTGTAACTTACTTACTTACTTACTTATTTATTTGACAGAGTTCCGCTCTTGTTGCCCAGGCTGGAGTGCAGTGGTGCTATCTGAGCTCACCGCAACCTCTGCCTCCTGGGTTCAAGCGATTCTCCTGCCTCAGCCTCCCAAGTAGCTGGGATTACAGGCATGAGCCACCACCCTGGGCTAATTTTGTATTTTTGGTAGAGATGGGGTTTCTCCATGTTGGTCAGGCTGGTCTCGAACTCCCGACCTCAGGTGATCCGCCCACCTCAGCCTCCCAAAGTGCTGGGATTACGTGTAACTTATTATTAAACGTTACCTGGTTAACCTTCTCTACCTGCCTCTCCTATCCCATTCTTTCCTTCCTTTCCCTCTTCTTCCCTCTTCCAAAAAAGAAAAAGAAATTGGGCCTTCTAATTTTGAGCCAGAGAAACTCTGCTGCAAAGGCCTGTGCCCAGCCTCACCCTGGGAGTTAGTATTCCTCTTCCTCCTCCTCCTCCTCCTCCTCCTCCTCCTCCTCCTCCTCCTCCTCCTCCCCCAAGTTCACTTCATTCCCGGGGAGCTGAGGTTTCCAGGCTCCAGCCAGCAGCACATACCAGTCTACTCCCTCTCATCCATAGCCCGCTAGGCCACAGGCTGCCCCTACCCCCACTGCAGGGCTGCCTCGCCAGCCCCGCTTGTCACCACATTCCTGCTGACTCTTTCTGTTGCATCTGCACACGACAGGCCCCACCACCATGTGCACATCTGGAAGCCCCACTCAGGTGGCTTCTTTGCCCAAATGCGCTCCTAGCTGCCCACTTCCTGGTGAACCAGGTGTGCTCTTGGGCTCTTGCCCGCGTCCCCTTCTCAACATCGTCCCATTTCCATTTCCTCACCCCCGCGCAACGGGGTGCTGACCTCAGATCCTCACGCACTGCAGCACAAGACACCCCGTCCCTTCAGGGCCCTTCTCCAATGCTCGTTCATCATGACGCTAAGAAGTGGTCTCCAACCCGTCAAGATCCCTCCTGCTGGGGTCCTCGCAAGTTCTGTCTCTTAATGGACCACTTGGAGTCTTGCCTATTACCTGTACTGGCCTGTAAATTTCCTGGAGTATGGACCAGGAGTGGTTCTGATTCCCCACGACAACAAGCAGCTAGCAGGCTGCTGGTAAAGATCTGTAGAATAAATAAAGAGACACATGGTCTCTTATTACATAATCCAAAGAAAATAGGAAACAAAGGACAGGATTCCATCTTAAGAAACCCCTTTCGGCCGGGCGCAGTGGCTCACGCCTGTAATCCCAGTACTTTGGGAGGCCGAGGCGGGTGGATCACCTGAGGTCAGGAGACCAGCTTGGCCAACATGGCGAAACCCCGTCTCTACTAAAAATACAAAAATGATCCGGGTGTGGTGGCACACACTAAGGGGACAGAGGCCGAAATCATGGCTACAGGAACACAGCGAAGGTTCGGTTGACTCTGCACCTGCGAATCATAAATCTCACGGTCCAGCCAGCCTGCTCTGAGTCTCTTCTCCATCCTTGGTATTTCAAAGAAACACTTGCAGCTCCTTCAAAGCCACACAGCCTTACTTCCCCTCTTCTCCTTGGTATACTCAGCAAAAGAGGGACATCCACAGCAAAAGGAACTCAAGAAACAGTAATAATCCTGGGGACCTGGACTCACTGAGACTGTAGTGATCAGGGCATGGCCCTTTTCAGTGCTGATGAGAACAAGGGAGGCAGAAGTCACCTTATGTTGCCACACCTTTGTCATTGCGCTCCTTCCCCAACCTGGGGCTGCAGAGAAGGTCTGTCCATCTCGCTTCTGAGTCATCCAAGTCTAGGACGTTGCCCTTTGCCTATATGCCCTGGTCCCCAGGTGGGTGCCAGTTAGGAGTAAGGTGTGGGCAGTGGCCGCCCTGGTGGGTTCCTCACTCTCTGGCTTCTCCTTACAACTTTTTCCTTCCCTTTAAGCTTTACAAATACATTCCACTTGCAACAATGTTCTGTCTGTATTAAACTTTAAAATTATACTCTGAACAGACCTGGTGTGACTCCATATGGAATGATTTACATGCTAGGCAAGAAACTTTTGCCAGCCAACTGCTAGTTGAATAGTTATTCTAGAGACATTATCAGATTCTATTACTGCCAGGGAAGTTGTTAAAGTTGACAGTTCTTCAGTTCCTGGAGAGCAGGAAATTGTAATGTTAATGCTTATTAATGTGGCTGTTGTCAAAGGTATAAGTAGAAAATAACCGCTCTGGGCCGGGCACGGTGGCTCACGCCTGTAATCCCAGCACTTTGGGAGGCTGAGGCAGGTGGATCACTGGAGGTCAGGAGTTTGAGACCAGCCTGGCCAACACGGTGAAGCCCTGTCTCTACTAAAAACACAAAAATTAGTGGGCATGATGGCACATGCCTGTAATCCCAGCTACTCAGGAGGCTAAGACAGGAGAATCGCTTGAACCCAGGAGGCAGAGGTTGCAGAGAGCCAAGATCATGCCACTGCACACTAGCCTGGGTGACAGAACGAGACTCTGGCTCAAAAACTAAAATAAAATAACCCCTCTCTCGTGCTCTTGCAGCATTCTGAAGTCCATGGAGTTTGCACCGTCCGAGGGCGCTGGGACACAGGTACGTGTCTCACTCAATGGTCAGCACTAGCGTCAGCCCCGCTACTGGTTACCACTGGTCCCTCTGGAATATCCCATGATCTCACTGTTTCTACGAGGCCTCTCGCTTACAGTCAATGAGTCATACTTCAAGAACATTTTAACCAAGTTAAAACAGATTGTCTTTTTTCTCTCTCTCTCTCTCCTTTTTTCCCATGTGTCCAAGGTATGAACCAGGCATAGATCAAAAGCCAAGCTGGGGATGAACAAGGGATTGCTTCATCCCTAACTGATAGGAGATGGGCACTACCAAAAAGCAAATTATCTTTAACTAAAAAGAGGCAAAAAGAGACAAGTTAGTGTTTTCCAAACTGGTAACTGAAGTGAAATTGTGATTTCACTTGAGCCAGGTACTAAGAACGTAAATAAAAAACTGTCAGTTGTGTTTAAGGCGGCCAGGCTCAGTAGCTCATGCCTGTAATCCCAGCACTTTGGGAGGCCAAGACAGGCAGATCGCTTTGAGGCCAGGAACTCGAGAACAGCCTGGGCAATATAGCAAGACCACGTCGCTATTAAAAACAAAAAAACGAAAAATAGCCAAGTACTATGGCATATGCCTGTGGTCCCAGCTACTTGGGAGGCTGAGGCAGGAAGATCGCTTGAGCCCAGTAGTTCAAGGCTATGGTGAGCTATGATCGCGCCACTGCGCTCCAGCCTGGGCAACAGAGAGAGACTTTTTTTTTTTTTAATTGCATTAAAGAGCAGCCAAAAATGGATTGGTTTAGGAACTTCAGTTACATGCTGCCTCAGTAGAGAAGGCACAAGGGCAGGATGACAGTGGCCCAGGGTCATCTGGTGGCCGATAAAAACTGACTTCCAGGCCAAGCATGGTTGCTCACGCCTGTAATCCCAGCACTTTGGGAGGCTGAGGTGGGTGGATCACTTGAGGTCAGGAGTTCGAGACCAGCCTGGCCAACATGGTGAAACCCTATCTCTGCCAAAAACATAAAAAATTAGCTGGGTGTTGTGGCACACGTCTGTAATCCCAGCTACTCGGGTGGCTGAGGAAGGAGAATCACTTGAACCCCAGAGGCAGAGGGTACAGTGAGCCAAGATTGTGCCACTGCACTCCAGCCTGGGTGACAGAGCAAGACTCCGTCTCAAAAAATTAAAAAATCAAATCAAATTGACATCCTAAGTGGAATCTGACTCCAGATGCCCAGAAGACAACCAACATCTTTGTGGCTGGCAAAAAAAAAAAAGTTCCCTTTACAGAAACGTTCGGACAGAGGTTTGTGGCTTGGCAGCCAGTCTTACGGCCAAATGAGGTGCGAGTTCAGGTCGCTTGAGTTTGAGAACAGATGAGAGAATAATTAATTGTTTAGAAGCTGTGAAAGTCTAAGAAGAAAAATGACTTCAACTAGAATCCATTCTTTCTGAAGGGAACTTGTTTTCCACGTGTATTAAACGTCTTGGGGGAAAATCAGCTGTCCCTACCCACTTCGGAGTCAGATCGAGAGCTGGGTGGGAACACGGACAGACGGAGGGAGGCAGGGCTCCGGGCCTGGTCGCCCAGGAAGCAGGTGGGTGGCCGGCCCCGCAGTGAGCCCCACAGTGAGCCCCCTGCTCTGCCTCTTCTAGGATGCGGCCAAGCCCCTGGAGGTGCTGTTGATGGAGAAGAACCGCTCGCTGCAGTCCGAGAACGCCGCACTGCGCATCTCCAACAGCGACCTGAGCGGTAGGTTGGCCGGGCTTCACGCGTGTGAGGTGCTTGGTTCGCTTCCAGGGGTCAGTCAAGGAAAAGCAAGGTGAATCGTGAGTCTGGGGAGATGCATGGCCAGAGAAGCGCCGGTTAATGAGAACCTTTGACTAATGCGTGTTGGGTGCCCTTCTCCTCACCGCTCCTTCCTTCCCTTCCCCGCCCTGCTTAAAAAGCTGGATGTTGAGACGGGCCAGCCGCACAGGCTCTGCGGAGGTCAGTTAGGGGCAGTGCGTCTGGAGACCCCGGGAGGGACAGCTCGGAGGACGTCGGCCTTTCTGATCTGTGTCTAGTTGTGCTGCACAGAGGCCAGGGACAGTGTGAACCCAGCCTCGCTCTGGTGGTGTTTTCAGGGACAGCCCCGGGTATGCCGGGTCCAGTAGAGGTTTTTCTTCCTTGGTCAGGTCTACCCTGGGGACGCGTCCCCCATCCTTAGCCTTTCTTGGCTCATCCCCCAAATGGTGGCGTCACTGACTGTGCTTCTGATTTGGGCAGCTGGTAAAACGCGTACAGGTGTCTCGGGCTCCGATGGTATTGCATTCTCAAAACGGGCGCGCGCCTCCAAATCGAGGGGGCTTGGTACCGTGCATCCACCTCAGAGCAAGAGGTACGAGCGAATCCATTGGTCCAAAAATGTCAGTGTTTGCTGCTCCTCCGGCCGGGGCCAGCGGGCCCAATAAGAGGCCCGTGACCCGTCAACTCTTCCCTGTGTGTGTCACTGGCTCCTTGTCACGCTAGGAGTTTGAATCTATGTGAAGGGGACTCTCCAGGCTGCAACGTACAAGAAAGGCGCAAACATGAATGCATGTTGCTTGTTTTGGGAAGCCTCGTTTGGCTGACTTACAAATTTAATCGGAAAACAAACCAACCCACCTCATTGGCCCTTGTAAAAAAAAAAAAAAAAACCTGCACTTTTTTTTGTTTTCCCTTTTGCGGGGGCAAACTTTTGCATTTTGGTCTTGGTTTTTTTTTCCCCCTTTGGAATCCCCCATAATGCATTCTGTTTGCCCTTCCTTGTAGGGTCAGCCAGGAGGAAAGGGAAAGACCAGCCTGAAAGTCGGCGCCCGGGATCTTTGCCGGCCCCCCCTCCTTCTCAGTTGCCCCGCAACCCCGGGGAGCAGGCTTCCAATACTAATGGTACACACCAGTTCTCACCAGCGGGGTTAAGTCAAGACTTTTTCAGCTCATCCCTGGCAAGCCCCAGCCTACCCCTGGCTTCTACAGGAAAATTTGCACTAAACTCTCTTCTCCAGCGGCAGCTAATGCAGTCCTTCTACTCCAAGGCTATGCAGGAAGCCGGAAGCACAAGCATGATTTTTTCAACAGGTCCATACAGCACAAACTCCATATCTTCCCAAAGTCCATTACAACAAAGCCCAGATGTCAATGGCATGGCCCCATCCCCCAGCCAGTCAGAAAGTGCTGGGAGCGTCTCCGAGGGCGAGGAGATGGACACTGCAGAAATCGCCCGGCAGGTCAAAGAGCAGCTCATTAAGCACAATATCGGACAACGTATTTTCGGACATTATGTGTTGGGACTGTCTCAAGGGTCCGTGAGCGAGATTCTAGCTCGACCCAAGCCATGGAATAAACTGACTGTTCGCGGCAAGGAGCCATTTCACAAGATGAAACAGTTCCTCTCCGATGAGCAGAACATCCTGGCCCTCCGTAGCATCCAAGGCAGACAAAGAGGTGAGAGACTGGCGTTGGGTGGCGCCAGCGTGTGAGCCCGTCACAGAGTTGCAGATGTGTGTGTGCATGCGTGTGTGTGCGTGTGTGTGTGTGATGAAACATTTGTGCATCACATCAGGTAAAGTTCTCTTTACTTCTGCCACGTCCAGAGCTCAAGGGTGGCCCGACATGAGTTAAGGCTGTTAGATTTGGGAGATCTGGCCTTTCAAATGCACTCAGCACTCCATACTTAGGAAACCCTGTAGTATTTCAATACTGTAGATCATATTACATGATGTATAGCGCCTCGGTATGCTTAGTGGCCATGGGTCTAATTGGCCTTGGGTGCTGGTCTCACTTTTGGGAGGAGCCCTTGCGTCCCCTCCAGCCCCATAGGACCATGTTGACTGGGCTCGATCATTGTGCAGAGCTGGTTCTGTAGGGAGAACACGTCACAGATGACACCCCCCATCTTCCCACCCCGCAAAAGAGGGCGTGTCCCATGGCCACCTTCCTTACATTGTTCATGGTCCATTAGTGATTTGTTTAGCATTATGAGTAAAACAGGCCTGGCTTGAGTAAAATACACAAAAAATTTTATTTAGGCACACTTTCTACCCCACCCTCTGTAAAAAGATAAAATGTCAGTCGCATTCATAATTTCAAAAATCCTAGCCGGGCATGGTAGCTCACGCCCATATAATCCCAGCAGTTTGGGAGGCTGAGGTGGACCGATCGCTTGAGTCCGGGAGTTCAAGACCAGCCTGGGCAATATAGATTTTGTAATCTTTTGATCTACAAAAAAATCAAAAGATTAGCCAGGGGTGGTGGCGTGTACCTGTGGTCCCAGCTACCTAAGAGGCTAAGGCAAGAGGATGACTTGAGCCCAGGAGGTGGAGGCTGCAGTGAGCCATGATTGAGCCACTGCACTCCAGCCTGGGCAACAGAGTGAGAACCTGCCTGAAATAAAAAAAAAAAAACAAGAAAGAAAGTTCCTTCTCTGTTTTAAGACCAGGGGAACAATGTGCCACATCAACAGAGCTATAGAGAGGTCATTTCATCAGACATATTTGAAACACCCTGAAATTTAGACTCAAACAGAGCAGGGAGATGTTTTGAACAGCATCAATTTGCACCAAGAACATGCAGTGTTTTATGAGGATGTTAACCGAAATTGAATGTCTTTGGATGATTAATGTGAGCTTTGTTCTGGGGGCTGGTGGGTGATCCTCCTTCAAGGCAGTCCTCCCTCCCGTGGACCTCCCTGGCCTTGATGCCGTAGGTCGCTACTTAGATTTCCCCCATCTCCTTTTGCAGCAGAGTCACGGCCTCTGCGGGCCAGTCAGCCAGGGAAGGGCCTCTCAGAAGATTCTAGAAACTCCCAAGTTGCACAGGCAGCCCTGAGCCCTTTCTTTAGCGACAGGCGGCTCAGATTTCATGTCACACAGCCCATATCGTCAACACCACCATTCCCCTGATTGTTTTGTTCTTACCACACTTGTTTTTCAACAGAGAATCCAGGCCAGAGCCTGAACAGACTATTTCAGGAAGTACCGAAACGAAGAAATGGGTCTGAAGGTATGTTGCAGGCAGGTGTTTTCTTTGCAGTCAGTCACCTAGGGAAGCAGCATGTCCTTAGCTGTGTATTTGGGTTAAAACTGTGCAGTGTGATTCTGGCCTGGAACCTGATGGAAAAACAGCTAGTAAGTATAAAACAAGGCACGGGTTCAAGCACACCCAGCCCCTTCCTCCCGAGCTGCCTGCCCTTTCCCAAGCGCAGGCAGAGGTGAGAAGAGGCATCACTAAGCTAAGCCCCCCCGAGTCTGAATCCCAGCCCACTTCAGATCCTAATTACCCGGTCCCCCATTTTTCTCAGACGCAGTTGAAAAAGTAACAGTGGTTGCTCTGAGAAAAGTCAGGTGACCCCATCAAATTAAATACTGCTGCTTCCTTGTATTTTTAACTCGGAAATACACTCAAGGTCCTACGGAACGAACGCATCCCAAATCGTCCCGGTGGCGTACTTGTTTTTAAATGGTGGTATACTTGTTTTGAATGCAGTGGTTCCTATTTAGGAAGGTAGTACGAAATTAAACTATCCGGGCAGCTTCCCGAAAGAGCTGGGGCCGGCCCCCGGGCCATAGTAGCTTCATTTCGTCTGCACATTTGCCTGCACAAACATCACCGTGTGGCCGAAAGAATCCATCCTCGCCCCTTAGGAATTTCTGCAGGCTCCTTTCCTCGTTTGTAAATTTTAAAAAGACATTATGGGATCATAGATGCGAACAATTTTTTAAGTTAAGTCTGTCTGTCTTCACCCTGTGCCTCTGAATGATTGACAGACAATCAGCCTCAAACCCTCCGCCCTCCTTTCCCGTTTATCCTGTGTGGGCCACCAGCCTCCAATAAACATCTAACCCCGACGAGAGTCAGTCCCAAGCCACAGCAGTTGCTTCTAAGTGACTCATGAGAAACGTTGCCTTTTAATCACCCACCTTTTATATATATGGATTAAATGATCGGTTCTCCAGGGCACTAACCCACGGGTGGTGTCCGGCTCTGGCAGAGTGACACTGGCCATAAGGTCAACTGAGCAGGAAATCCCTCCTGCCCGGTGTCGCTGTGAAGTTGCACTCACAGCAAACGCAGGCCACTGGGAGGCCACATCTGCCTCCTTGTGTCACCAGCCCCCACCCGGGGCTATATATCAGAATGACGTCTTCGCGCAGCGCTGCTTTCTGTCTGAGGTTTGGGTTTGATGTCATTGGCGCAACTTCTCCCCACAGGTAACATCACCACCCGGATCCGAGCCTCGGAGACTGGCTCTGATGAAGCCATCAAGTCCATCCTAGAGCAAGCCAAGCGGGAGCTCCAAGTGCAGAAAACTGGTACAGCTTCCGTTTCTTCACCCACTGTCTTCCAAACTTAATTAAGAGAATTGTCATGAGTGCTCTGGTCAGCAGTAATTAACTATTTTTTTTTTTAAGCAATAATGAACGCCTGTTCTCAAGCATTTAGGCACGTAGAGAGAAGCAGGTCTGTCTTTGTGATCTGTATTTGCCTAATAGTTACCTTTTTCTTTTTTCTGAGATGCAGTCTCGCTCTGTTGCCCAGGCTGGAGTGCAGTGGCACAATCTCAGCTCACTGCAACCTCTGCCTCCCAGTTTTAAGCTATTCCCCTGCCTCAGCCTCCCGAGTAGCTGGGACTATAGACATGTGCCACCACGCCCACTAATTTTTGTGTTTTAGTAGAGACGGGGTTTCACCACGTTGGCCAGGCTGGTCTCGAACTCCTGACCTCCAGTGATCCGCCCACCTCGGCCTCCCACAGTGCTGGGATTACAGGCATGAGCCACCACACCTGGCCCCTAGTTACAATTATTCACAGAAATTACACTCCTCAACTTTGACAGAACTACTTGCATTTCAGAATATAGCACAGGAAAATGAATACTAAGTATAAAAATTATCAGAGGCCAGGTGCGGTGGCTCACACCTATAATCCTGGCATTTTGGGAAGCTGATGGGGGAGGATGGCTTGAGTTCAGGAGTTTAAGACCAGCCTATGCAACATAGTGAGAGACCTTGTCTCTTAAAACACTAGCCAGGCATGGTGGCGTGCACCTGTGGTCCCAGCTACTTGGGAGGTTGAGCTGGGAGGATTGCTTGAGCCAGGGAGGTGGAGGTTACAGTGAGCCATGATCATGCCACTGCACTCTAGCCTGGGCAACAGAGCGAGATCCTGTCTCTAAAAAAAAAAAAAAAAAGAAATCCTCGGGGAAAGGAGCCCCAGGAGGGCACGTCAGGGAGCACTTTCACTGACACCCCCTTTGTCACCCTCTACATCTGTGTGTACCAAAGGCCACCAGGTCATCAAGCTGCAGCATCAGGCCCTGGCCCTTGGTTCAGACAAGATGCCTGAATGTTTCACTGACAGGGGCCATGCTGGGGAAATAGACGGTGTGGTCCTCCCAAATAACCCACACTTTGCAGTAGGTCAAGTTAGGATGAGAAGCATGTCCCCAGCTAAAGGGGGCCTCCCCTGCCACACTCTCACCCCTGTTTCTCCACGCAGCAGAGCCGGCCCAGCCTTCCTCCGCATCCGGCAGCGGGAACTCCGATGACGCCATCCGCTCCATCCTGCAGCAAGCCCGCCGGGAGATGGAGGCCCAGCAGGCCGCCCTCGACCCTGCCTTAAAGCAGGCACCGCTGTCCCAGAGTGACATCACCATCCTCACCCCCAAGCTTCTGTCCACCTCGCCCATGCCCACCGTGTCCAGCTACCCGCCTCTCGCCATCTCCCTGAAGAAGCCCTCCGCAGCTCCTGAGGCTGGTGCCTCTGCTCTGCCGAACCCCCCGGCCCTCAAAAAGGAGGCCCAGGACGCCCCCGGGCTGGATCCCCAGGGAGCCGCTGATTGTGCACAAGGGGTCCTGAGACAGGTGAAAAACGAAGTGGGCCGCAGCGGTGCCTGGAAGGACCACTGGTGGAGCGCGGTGCAGCCAGAGAGAAGAAACGCCGCCTCCTCCGAGGAGGCCAAGGCCGAAGAAACGGGCGGCGGGAAAGAGAAAGGTAGCGGTGGCAGCGGAGGTGGCAGCCAGCCTCGGGCCGAGCGCAGCCAGCTCCAGGGACCCTCGTCATCAGAGTACTGGAAGGAGTGGCCCAGTGCCGAGTCCCCATACTCCCAGAGCTCAGAGCTGAGTCTGACCGGGGCCAGCCGCAGCGAGACGCCGCAGAACAGCCCCCTGCCATCCTCCCCGATCGTGCCCATGTCCAAGCCCACCAAGCCCTCGGTCCCCCCGCTGACCCCTGAGCAGTACGAGGTCTACATGTACCAGGAGGTGGACACCATCGAGCTCACCCGGCAGGTTAAGGAGAAGCTGGCCAAGAACGGCATCTGCCAGAGAATCTTCGGAGAGAAGGTAAGGGATCTGATCTTGAAGCTTTGGTTCTCCCGTCTCTTCTCCTTGCTGAGGACCAAGTATCTATCCCAGAGTCTGTGACCCTCACCCATTTCAATTCACCCAAGAGCGGAGCATAAGGCATCCTCTGCTCCCAGACTTCCAAGGTGCAGCTGGTAAACATTCCAGCCCCGATTCCATTTGTCGAGCCCCGATTCCATTTGTCGAGCCCCGACTGCAGCCAGGTTCTGGGCTCAGCCTCTCACCTGTGTGCTGCCCTTTCAACCTCTCAGTTACGCTGGGAAGTAGACGATAAAATCCCCATTTGACCAGAAAGGACATCAAGGCTTGGGGACGTTAACTACTTGCCCCAAGCTGGCTGGCAGCCTAGTTCACATCTAGCTTTTGCTGCCAAGGGGGAAGCCGAGAGGCACCCCTGCAAGTTTCTTTGGCTAAAAAAGATCTGATCTGATCACATAGAGGGACCACCAGTACGCAGAGAGCCAAAAGGGACTTACTAGAAAAAGCTGCAGAGAGCATCATTGTTCCTTTCTGTGTAACTCTTGGATATTGTTCAGTCAGAGAGGTCAAGCAACCTGCCCAGGGACACACAGCTCGGGGATGGCCCAAGCAGGGTGGCCTGTGTTTCCCCATCATCCGTCCCTGGCTCAGGAAAGTGTAATCATGCATGGACAAGCTTCTAGGGCTTTCTGTTCTTGGCACTTTCCTGGTCACTGGGATTCAGGAGAATGAGGGTTAACTGCACCTGCCAAATCTAAAATAAACATCATGTCCTAGTATCATTTTATTTATTTATTTTTTGAGATTGGGTCTCACTCTGTTGCCCATGCTAGAGTGCAGCGACGCTATCTCGTCTCACTGCAACCTCTGCCTCCTGGGTTCAAGCGATTCTCCAGGTTCAAGCGATTCTCCTGCTTTAGCCTCCCGCGTAGCTGGGATTACGAGAGCCCACCACCACGCCCAGCTAATTTTTGTATTTTTAGTAGAGTCGAGATTTCACCATGTTGGCCAGGCTGGTCTCGAACTCCTGACCTCAAGTGATCTGCCTGCCTTGGCCTCCCAACCCCCTACCATTTTAGATTAGATTTAGATTAAATAATGGAGTGCTGAATAGAACGAGAAGCACCCCTCTCCCCTAAAAGGAAGGTGCCCTTCCTGAGGGAGCACGTGGCTGATCAGCAGGGGACAAATCTCCCTCCCCTGCTTGCCAAGCCAGGGTCCCTGCATGGTGCCGTCCCCGCACTCCCCGCCCTGCCTTCCACTCCGTGTTTGCCATATGCTGTGCTGTAAATCCGAGTGGTGTCCAATGGCGAACTTTGCCCTGATTTTGCAAAAGGTGAAGGGGGGCAACTAGAAATGAGGATGAGTATTTCAAGCCCCTTGAGATTTCTAGATCAGTGTTGTAAAAATACCATTTGAGAACATGGAAATAGACATTCGTGCTCATGCCTTAAATTTAGCAGACTTAATAGCACTGAACTTGTTTGGCCCGTGAGTGCAGTTTTATTCTGGAACTTGAGAACTTTTCAAAAGAGTGATCGGATGCAGCCCCTAAATATCCCAGGGCGGCATCTGTGTCCTGTGGGGGGTGTTTGTGCCTATACATATGTATGGCCATATGGGAGCATCAGAAAACTCGGGTGTGTACACGCAACTCAGCGATCATCTGCGGCGGACTGTCACTCCCAGGCCAGCTCCCCAGGTCCTACCAGCTCACCTCTGGGCCCCCACCTTTGATCAGGATGCGGTCAGAGCAAGCAGACCTTTCTAAATGCCGGCCTGGTTCTGTTTGCAGAGGACACCAGCTTCCCCGGTCCCACTGGCACCCACTGCCCCACCTCCAGAGGGGTCTTATCCCTGGCACCTTAGCCTTTCCCGGTGCCACCAGGTGAAGAGCAAGGTGCTTGTACACACCTCCTCCGCAGGGTGTCAGGGTGACAGGCCTGCTGTCTTGGCAGGATCAAGACCCTGGGATGAGACCCTCTTCCCTTCCTGGGAGCCAAGAGCTGTGGCTGTAACCATGGCTTGCCCAAAAGTCCTCCTGTGCCGGGGTCTCAGCCTACCATTGATCTTTAAACGTTTATTCCCTGCCCACAACCTGTCACTGCCACCAGGCCGCAGTTCTGCGCTCAGAAGTCAGCCCTAGACACGCCCTCTGTGTGTTGCATGTGCATTGCAGCAGTGTCTGTGGCGTCAGGCTAATACCCGGCACTGATGGCCGTGTGTGTTCGGTGCCATTCCAGGTGCTGGGCCTGTCCCAGGGCAGCGTCAGCGACATGCTGTCCCGACCGAAGCCATGGAGCAAGCTGACGCAGAAAGGCCGAGAACCCTTCATCCGGATGCAGCTCTGGCTGAACGGCGAGCTAGGCCAGGGTGTTCTACCCGTCCAGGGCCAGCAGCAAGGGCCAGGTAACAGGGGTCCTGCCAGAGGAGAGGGGCTGCCCCCACTGTAGCAAGGACCTGGTCACAGCAGCCCCACCTGGGCTGTGCCGAGAGGGAGGAGGGAACTCCACCCCAGGAGGTGGCCAGCCACGCTCCCCACCATGGGCTGGTGCTGGGGGACAGAACCGTCCCCTTCCTCCACAACCTGTCACCGTGGGACTGACTTTAGTGTTTAGGAGAGAAGATCGTGCCTAATTTTATCAGCAGCAGAAAACGAGTTACCAATTTTAAAAATGCTGTTTATACATAAATACAGGTAAAAGTCAAGTAGCTGAATCAGGGATTCAGGAAAGAAAGTCAGCCAAGGGTACTAAAGTGGGAGATGTCACAGGCAAAACCTTTCACCTTCTCCCAGCCCAGGGGCCTGGCTTTGCGACAGCAGCACCTCCCTGGCCCGCAGGTCCCGTGCTCGCCCCTCCCCAGGAGGAGTGGGAAGCCTCCCTGGGCCTTGCCACATGCAGTTAGGAAGTTTTAAGCCCTGGGCCGCGTTCCTTCCTTTAATTATAACCTTTTTCTACTTCAGTCCTCCACTCTGTGACGTCGCTCCAGGACCCGCTGCAGCAGGGCTGTGTGAGCTCAGGTAAGCAGCCAATTTCTGTTGGTTTTACATGAAATGTCTCACTGCCTTTTCTGTTGTCCCGTGCTCTGCTCTGTCCCGGGGAGACTCCAAGGGACCCCACGTTCTGGATTTGGGGAGCTGAAATATGGCATCCTGTCTGCAAACGGGGTCCCTCTCTGCGTCAGTACCTAATGGAGGGCGAGTCGACAGCGCACGGAGGGACCCTGCCAAGGTTTGCACACCCACTGTCATCCTTCGTCAGCCTAGAGCCTTGTGTTCAGGGCTGGGGTCTAAGTCAGAGACAGATTCCCCACTCGGGGGCTTACTGTCTGACAGGAAGGGACAAAGTATGGGCGCACATCCCTCTCCGGGTGTGGTCGTGTCAGGGGACTTCTTGTCTAACCGGAAGACATCTAGGCATCCTCTGAACAGGAAAATGGGGAGCTTGGACCTTGAACAGTGGGAAAGGTAGGGTAGCAGAAAGGAAATGGCCAGGAAACCCCTGAAGACAGCTCAGGTGTGAACGGATGAAGAGCTGGGGACTGAGATCAGAGCCCGGGAGCAGGTGGTAGCAGAGGGTGGTGGCTGCAGGCTGAGAAGCTCAGGCTCCTTTCTGTCTGCATTTCACAGCCTTGAGGTCTCCAACCAGACTTGTTCTCTTTGCCACACGGTGCCTGGACACAGCCCGTCCAAGCTGACCCATGGCTACGGCTCCTAGGCTCCCTCCTGCGCCCCCCGCTTCCCATCTCATGCGCCGATCCCACACTTGGAGCTGAGCTTTTTACAGCCAGCTTTTAGGAACAGCCAGCACTGTGAGCTGGTCCTCTTTTTCCCTTTCTGTATTTTTCTAAACATGTTGATTCGTCTCCATATCCCATTGATTCATTGAAAACACAAACAAAGCTAACAGGAGCACGAAGCCCGCCAGCTTGCCGCGAGCTCCACGAGGGGGAATGTGTGTAGCACAGGGAACAGCTGTGTGGCAGTGGCTGCTGCTTCTGCAAGAGCCCAAACCCTCACACAGATGCAGCCGGAGCGCCTCGGTGGCATCTCAGTCCCCAGTTGAGAGTTCTGCGTGTTTTCCGTGTTTGATTTGATTCTGACCAACGTAGGGGTCAGGAGGCTGCATCTCACCGCGCCGTGGGTCTTCTTGGCTGGACATCTAGGTAGAGCGGGCGTCCATCGGAAGAAGGGATCACTCATTCTGGCTTGGCCAATTTAATTAGAAAGTACCAAGAACTAATCCAGCACTGGCTCGAGT
Source organism: Macaca mulatta (assembly GCF_049350105.2). Classification (NCBI taxonomy): domain Eukaryota; kingdom Metazoa; phylum Chordata; class Mammalia; order Primates; family Cercopithecidae; genus Macaca; species Macaca mulatta. The sequence continues at coordinate 49,492,744 of NC_133408.1, forward strand.
TCAGAATACTTGACGGGAAATAATGGATGTAGCTGTTTGTGCTGGAGTTTTACGGACGTCTGCGTGGAAAGTTAGCCTTGACCCCCTGCTCTAACAGGAAGTTGGCCTTCTTTAAACTCATGAGAGTATTTGAGTCCATTGAGGCAGGACTGAACTTGGCAGAAAGTGACTAATGTTTTCTAGATCAAAACCACTCGTTAGACCGGGTGCAGTGGCTCACGCCTGTAATCCCATCAGTTTGGGAGGCCGAGGCGGGTGCATCACCTGAGGTCAGGAGTTTAAGACCAGCCTGACCAACGTGGTGAAACCCCATCTCTACTAAAAATACAAAAAAATTAGCTGGGTGTGGTAGTGGGAGCCTGTAATCCCAGGTACTCGGGAGGCTGAGGCAGAGTTGCTTGAACCCAGGAGGTGGAGGTTGCAGTGAGCTGAGATCGTACCACTGCACTCCGGCCTGGGTGACAGAGTGCGACTCCATCTCAAAAACAAAAAAAAACAAAAAACCCCTTGTCCTACATAAAACAGGAAGTCTCCCTTGGTGCCATCCCTGCTGGCATCAGATCGATTCCAGAAGCAATTTCTCCTTGACAGAACAAATCCTAGAAGAATGACGTTTTACTTTGTATTGTAACAGATCATCGCCACTGTGCTGGAACGTCCCTACAACAGTCACGTGTCAAACCCAAGAAAAACACACTAGGCTCTAAGAGGAATGTAAATGATATTTGTAAGATACCAGTTGACTTTACAGAATAAAGTCAGTTAAGACTCCTGGGCAGTCTCGCAGATTGGAAGCAGGAGATAGAAAAAGGCAATGAGCCCCTGGATGAAATGGAACAGGGTATGGAGGTTGCCAGTGGTTTTTGTGAAGAGGCAGCAAATGGATGTATCTCCCCCACCCCGCTTCCATGTCATTCCAGTGAGAGGGGAGGTGAAGCACATATCACCGACCCAACACCCTGAAGTCATAGGAAAGCAGCAGCAGAAGCAAAAATCATGGTCATAGGAAAGCCAGCAGCAGAAGCAAAAATAATGCTGACTAGGGAAAAAAAATGGAAAAAGATTTCTTATATTGCAGGAAAATTTTTTCTTTTTTTTTTTTTTTTTAAGACGGAGTCTCTCTCTGTTACCCAGGCTGGAGTGCAGTGATGCAATCTCAGCTCACTACAACCTCCACCCCCCAGGTTCAAGTGATTCTCCTGCCTCAGCCTCCCGAGTAGCTGGGAATACAGGTACCCACCACCACGCCCAGCTAATTTTTGTAGTTTTAGTAGTGACAGAGTTTCACCATGTTGGCCAGGCCAGTCTCGAACTCCTGACCTCAGGTGATTTCCCCCACCTCAGCTTCCCAAAGTGCTGGGATTACAGGCGTTAGCTACTGCGCCTGGCCAGGAAAATTTTTTTAAATTGTATAGCGTAATGACGGCTAAGTAAAAATATTTCTCTGGACCAGCAGGACTAGGAGGGCTTTGCCAGAAAGAAAAGAGATTATCATATGGCTTTCCTCTTCTGAGTCTTTACTGTCAGAGGTTACTTTTCAAGGGAGTTTCACACGGTGGCTCACATCTGTAATCCTAGCACTTTGGGAAGCCAAGGTAGACAGGTCGCCGGAGCTTAGGGGTTCAAGACCAGCCTGGGCAACATGGTGAAACCCTATCTCTACAAAAAATGCAAAATTAGCCAGGTGTGGTGGCATACACCTGTAGTTCCAGCTACTTGGGGGACTGAGACGGGAGGATTGCTTGAGCCTGGGAGGTCGAGGCTGGAGTAAGTCAAGATCACGCCACTGCACTCCAGGCTGGGTGACAGAGGGAGACCCTGTCTCAAAATAATAATAATAATAATAAAAATTTTTAAAGCTATGTTTGCAGTATACAGAGTGTGTGTGTATGTGTGTGTGTGTGTGTTGGAGTCTCACTCTGTCGCCCAGGCTAGAGCGCAGTGGCACAATCTCAGCTCACTGCAACCTCCGCCTCCTGAGTTCAAGCGATTCTCCTGCCTCAGCCTCCCAAGTAGCTGGGACTACAGGTGCGTGCCACCACACCTGGCGATCCACCCACCTCAGCTTCCCAAAGTACTGGGATTATAGGCATGAGCCACTGTGCCCCGCCCAGTATATGGAATTTAATTTAGAAAAATAGAGTTGCTTTCTAACAGTGGTTTTTAGTAAATCCTTAGGATGGGTGACATGAGAAACTCTAGAATCTTCCTTGACAGTGTCTCTGCGGAAACTTCCCTGAAGCAGGGGAGTGAGCCTCTGTCCTAAGATTGCTGCAGGATTCCGATTCCCTGTTCTTCCCATGGCTACCCCAGAATCCTCAAGAGGCTCACAGACCCAAAAGATGCTCCCTCCATTGTCTGCCTTGAGTAGCTCGCCGTGGTAGAACCAGTGTCTGCAGGAAGGTCATTGCAGGCCCGTCTTGGCTTCTTCCTGAAAGTCGGTGAGAAACGCTCAGTGCTTGAAATTCCGGGCCTCCAAGATGGACTGGCGGGTGGTTTTCCCTCCCAGGTAGGCAGGGACTTTGGACAACTTGCTTAGCCAGCCACAGCCCTGCAGTAAGGGAAACAGGCTTACAGCGGAGTCCGTGGGGGCGGATGGCTCTGTGCTGTGTGCTCGGTTACCATGGCGATCAGGTGCCCTGCGCCAGAGTGGCCTCGCCCATCTGAACAGCAAGCTGCTGGCCCAGGAGTCTGTTTTCTTTTCCTCACTGAAGAGCTGCCGTCAGCGTCTTCCTGCTGGGCTCTATTGCCCTGTCTGTCCCTCCATTTTCCTTAATGACTTAGGCACCAAATTTGCCAAAAAGGAGAGAGAAACTGACGTTTCATTCACATCATTACTTTTTCCTCTTGGCGGATACAACAGGTTCTGAATGTTCCTCTAAGAATCCAAGCATGGGGGTGACAGCCTTGGGCATTAAGGAAATTTGATGCCATTTTTAAGCAGCAGCGTCACTAGTGACCCGCCACTTTTTCTTAGACGCTGTTGAGGCCTTGAAAAGGCGTAAGGTGATAGGTTCCATGCCGGTCATGAGTAACTTCTTTTTAAGAAAAACGGTTTTTAAAAGACAAATCTTCAGATCAGTTACCTGTTCACAGGTTTTCTGGTGCGTCTTAACTTTCTACAAATATTTTTGTGTTGGCTTCTTGCAAATTGCTCAGCGCCTTGGGGTCTAAAGGGGGGCGTAGTTATAACCAGAGTCATCTTTGATCTAATTTGGAAAACTTCATTTCAAGATGGAGTTGCAAGTGGTCCTCAGGGACTGATTCTGCAGGCCCTTTTGTCTGTTCGTCATTCCAGGCGTCATCCCTCATTCCTGGACCTCACACTACTTAACCATAGCAAATGTTCATAGAGGAGAAGGTAGGGGCTCTTTAAGGCTTGTTTGCTCAGAGTGTGGCCTTCTTATCATTTAGCAATTTATCTTACTCTATTTTTTGTTTATTTTTTATAGATAGATGGGGACTCACTCTGTTGCCCAGTCTGGAGTGCAGTGACATGATCACTGCTCAATACAGCCTCAACCTCTCAGGCTCAAACAATCCTCTCTCCTCAGCCTCCTGAGTAGCTGGGATTTACAGACACTGTCCACCACACTCAGCTAATTTTTTTGTAGAAGTGGGGTCTCTTTTTTATTCTTTCCTTTTTTTTTTTTGTTTTTATTTTTGTTTTTGTTTTTTGAGATAGAGTCTCGCTCTGTCACCTGGGCTGGAGTGCACTGGCGCAATCTCCGCTCACTGCAACCTACACCTCCTGGGTTCAAGCAGTTCTCCTTCCTCATCCTCCCAAGTAGCTGGGATTACAGGCACCCGCCACCACACCCGGCTAATTTTTGTATTTTTAGTAGAAATGGGGTTTCGCCATGTTGGCGAGGCTGGTCTTGAACTCCTGACCTCAGGTGATCCACCCACCTCGGCCTCCCAAAGTGCTGGGATTACAGGTGTGAGTCACCACACCCGGCCTTTTTTATTCTTTATTTCCAATACCCAAGTAAGCTGGAGAAGTAGGGGGTCTCTGTTGCCAGGGCTGGTATCAAACTCCTGGCCTCCCAAAGCGCTGGGATTACTGATACGAGCCTCCACACCTGGCCACTTTGTAACTTTTTAATGTGGGAGCGTTTCATTGCTGTGGCCAACAAGCTGTTACATCTGCATTCACACTGGCTTCTAGTGTATTATGGCTATCCAGGTGGAAGGATGGTCCCCTGCCCTTGGCTGAATCGTAAAATTCCCGGCTCTTTCCTGGCGTGTTAGAAATGATGGGTTCCAAGCCTTCTCTGCTGCCTGTTGCTGTTCCCAGTCAGCCAACAGAGTATCAGTTGCCTCTTTGAGAAGACAGCTGCTGTGGTCTGTCTCTAACGTGGGTGGTCCGATGTGTGTCCCTCTTTGACGTGAAGCCCACAGGGCTGTGGGCTGTCCATGACCTTGTACAACCAGGAGATCCCCTATCGCGGTCAGGTCCACATTCCTTTTGAATGTGCATGTGTGTCATGGTCATGGCTCTTAGCTGGTCCCCAGCAGATAGCCAGGAACATGTGTCCAGGGCTCATGAGCTTTAAACTCTGCTGTAAGATTCTAAAGCAGTGTCCTTGATAAGCAGCCGGTTCTCCCATCCCATGTTCATGGCTAACACTCAGTGTTGCGAGCATGTGGATTGCATGTTCATAGGGACAGGAGGGGCTGATTGCACCCCCTGGAAATTCCATGGCACTGTCTGAAGCAGGCAGGAGCCAGGCACAGTGACTCACACTTGTAATCCCAGCCCCTTGGGAGGCTGAGGTGGGTGGATCACTTGAGGTCAGAAGTTTGAGACCAGCCTGGCCAACCTGGTGAAACCCAGTTTCTACTAAAAATATAAAAATAAGCCAGGCATGGTGGTGTGCGCCTGTGATCCCTGCTACTCAGGAGGCTGAGGCAAGAATATCACTTGAAGCTGGGAGGTGGAGGCTGCAGTGAGCAGTGACAGCACCATTGCACTGCAGCCTAGGTAACGAAGCGAGACCCTGTCCCCCTACAGAAAAAGATTACCTCTTCCGCTGGAGGCATTAAAGAATCAGCTTTTCAGCCAGGCGCAGTGGCTCACACCTGTAATCCCAGCATTTTGGGAGGCCAAGGCGGGCGGATCACCTGAGGTCAGGAGTTTAAGATCAGCCTGGCCAACATGGCGAAACCCCGTCTCTAGTAAAAATACAAAAAATAGCTGGGTGTGGTGGTGCAGGGCAAATCTGTAGTCCCAGCTACTCGGGAGGCTGAGGCAGGAGAATCGCTTGAACCCGGGAGACCGAGGTTGCAGTGAGCCAAGATCACACCACTGCACTCCAGCCGGGCGACAAGAGCAAAACTCCATCTCAAAAAAAAAAAACAAAAAAAACTCAACGTGATCTCGGCTGAGCTAAGATAAAACAGGACTGGCTGTGCCACCGTGAACCCTTCCAGAGACAGGTGAGGCAGGCTGCGCGGGGGCAGCGCGGGAAGTCCCAGCTGATGAGATGAGGCTGGGGGACCACCCCGAGAGCCACAGGAGGAAGGGCACATGCGCTTCTCAGAAGTTCCTTGATGTGTGACGTGTCAGGATCACTCGGAGACCTTGCCGGAAAGCCCCTTTGTCACTGTGTATGACCTGCTTGTTCAGTTCCCCAATCCCCTCCAGATGCTTGTGGGATTCACGATGGGGGTTGGCCACATGTTACTGGAACCAGCACCCTGTGACATTTATGCAGGAGAACACGGGCGTGTGGAGGGCCTTTTGTTCCTGGGACAGCCCAGCCTGGGGGACCCTGCACACACAGATCCTGCACAGATGCCCCAGGCAGCCAGTGGTGAGTACCATAGCCCACTTTAGGTTTTGTTTCAAAGCAACAAACGTTGCTATCAAGGGAGCAAGGCGGCCTACGCAGGCTGCCAGCACCACCCCAGCACCCTGCAGTCCCACCTCCCAGCACCACCCATCACACCCCCTTGGGGAAGGCTTTGCCAGAACTCGGCCCCCAAAGTCTCTGTTCCTAGAGCAGAATTTGTCCCTGTACCTCACCCAAAGAGAGGGGAGAAGTCATAGCCCAGAGTCACCGATTTATTTGACTTTTTTGTTTTTATAATGATTTGCAGGATTTTTTCCAAGAAGTAAAATGCACCATAGTTACAAAATGCAAGCATTCAAACTTACAATTTTTTTTTAAGAAATCAGTCACCAGCCCTCCCTCATCCTCCTCTCACACACCCCCAACCCCCCACCCCGCCACCATCCCCAGTTTCTCATGTGCCCTTCAGGACAGTCATGCATCTAAATATTTATTCCACACAGACGGGGGCCGTGCAGGCCTCAAAAAGGCCATGTGCCTTGCTTTTCTCCCTTAGTAACACACCATGGGGACCTTCCTCCATCAGCATGTGGAGGATTTTCTCTTTCTGTGTGTGCGTGTGTGAGACGGAGTCTCGCTCTGTCACCCAGGCTGGAGTGCAGTGGCACGATCTCGGCTCACTGCAGCCTCCGCCTCCCGAGTTCAAGCAATTCTCCTGCCTCAGCCCCCAAGTAGCTGGGATTACAGGTGTGCGCCTCCGCACCCGACTAATTTTTTGTATTTAGTATAGACGGGGTTTCACCATGTGGCTCAGGCTGGTCTCGAACTCCTGACCTCAGGTGATCCACCAGCCTCAGCCTCCCAAAGTGCTGGGGTTACAAGTGTGCACCACCACGCCCGGCCAGATGTCTGCCTTTAAAACAGAATCTGGTCACATCTTCCCACCTCCTTTGGTGGAGATTGTCCCTTGCAGATGGTGCCGGGTGCTCCTGGCACCCCAGTCCCCTGAGACGTGATCTGCATGTGCCTTTCCAAAGTCTCACCTTCTACAAAATGCTGTTCCATCCTTGGAAGCTGTCCGTTCATTGACCAGTTCCTTAAAGTGGACACGAAACCTTGAGCTTCCAGAGTAAGACTATAGGGTCTAGGTCACTGCTCAGGCCATTTGGGGCCAAGCTAGTATGGAACCAGGCCAACTAAGCTGGAAACAGCCGGCAAGGTTGAGGGGTCACATAACTCTCATTCTTCCCATCGCTTTCCCTGGACCCTCCGTCCTGGTGCTCCCTGGCTTCCCCTTCTGAAAAGGCCCAGCAGGCCCAGCCTGGCTTATAGACACATCCCGTTCTCTCCCCTTCAGGCTTTCCATAGAAAACAGAATTTACAGCACATTGGGCATTCAGTACAAGAGGCAAAAATAGGTCATAGGAGCAAATGAGGACTTCAGTTTTCAGTGGTTGAATTCTAGGGAAGGAATGAAAAAGCTTAAATGCCTAGAAACCCTCAGGTGATTGCAAAAAGGGGATGGGAATAAAACAAGGGAGTCCACGTGCTGGCATGGACTCTGTGCCACTTACAGAGCTGATGTCCTTAATCCGTAATCAATAAGTGAGGCCAGGCACAGTGGCTCACGCCTGTAGTCTCAGCACTTTGGGAGGATGAGGCAGGTGGATCACCTGAGGTCAGGAGTTCAAGACCGGCCTGGCCAACATGGCGAAACCCTGTTTCTACTAAAAATACAGAAAAAATTAGCCGGGCGTGGTGGCGGATGCCTGTATTCCCAGCTACTCGGGAGGCTGAAGCAGGAGAGTAACTTGAACCTGGAGGTGGATGCAGTGAGCCGAGATGGCGTCACAGTGGCACTCCAGCCTGGGCAACAAGAACAAAACTTCATCTCCAAAAATAATAATAATAATAATAAGTGGAAACAGTTCCCTCCTCTTATGGATGGAATAAACCAAGACTCAGAGATAAGAGGTGATTTGCCCCAGTCAAGAAAGTGGTGGCCAGGCACAGTGGCTGATGCCTGTAATCCCAACACTTTGGGAGGCCAAGACAGAAGGATCGCTTGAGTCCAGGAATTTGAGACCAGCCTGAGCAACATAGCAAGACCCCATCTCTACAGGAAATTTAAAATGTAGCCGAGCATGGTGGTGCGCGCCTGTAGTCCTAGCTACTCAGGAGGCTGAGGCAGGAGGATTGCCTGAGCCCAGGAGTTGAATCAGCAAATCAGTGACAACATGGAAGCCACGTTTACAAGGTTTGGCTGTTGGAAAATGTATAATCCACCTGGCCTGGGCTGCATGGAGTGTCCATACTCCTTTGAAACCTCTTCTGGTCTAAATTCAGTGAACCTATACACAATGGCTTGAGGTCCTGTCCCTGCTACGGGGCAACCCTGCCTTTCAGCTGTCACGGCCCCCGGAGCCATGCCAACACCCAGGCCCCAGCCCCATGCAGACTGGCCCAAGGGACCTGCCAGGCTCCCGGGGAGGATAAGGAGGGGAGTTTCTTAATGGCATTGCCCTGGATAGAATGGGAGCCAGGCAGGAGGCTTCCATCGGGGCCTCCTCTAGATTTTGTGTTTCCTTCTTCCCTTTGGAACTGGATTCCTAAATATAGCCCCAGTCTGAATTGGCAGATGTTGGGTTTGTCCTTTCCACGAGGGCCAAAATTAGTCTGTCATTTGGCACCTAAATAAAGCAGCCAAACTGCCTTTAAACCAACTTTGCAATTAAGAGGTAGTTGGAACATTCTATTTGATAAGGAAAGTTTTATGGATGCCTTAGCAGCACCTCTGAACCCAGGAGGCTGAGGAGAGAGGACACCCGGGCCCCAGAGGGGCACTCCTTCCCCGCCATCAGGCCTTCTCATTCCAGAGTTAAGGTCAGTTTTGTTTCACGTGGCTTAAAACACCTCGTGAATGTGGAAAAGAGAATCAGTGCTCCCCAGAAATAGCACTCCGAGCGCACGGCAGCGGTTACTCCAACTGATTTATTTATTTATTTATTTATTTATTTATTTATTTATTTATTTATTTTTTGCAAGCAAAGAAAAATCTGTCCAGAGTGCCTGGAGCTGGGTTAGTGCAGGGACTCCCCAGGGGCAGGAGAAAGATGTTATAATCAATTATCACATCATAACACTGATGTATGATAATTACTGAGTGTTTCTCCTGAGATAGTGCAGCATTTGGCTGGGATGCCGCTCTTTCACGGTCCACTGCCTGATTAATATGCAAATAATAGGCTGATTGCATGATGAATGCAGAAATGAGTTCGCTGATAACGTGAGCACCGAAGCGGGAAGATGATAAATTACTTTTACTGACTGTCCTACATTAAGTACCCTTTCTCAACAATTTCATCACAAATTAAGTAAAGCAGTATGGAGAGATTAGGAGGACGTGTAAAATAATGTACCTTAATGGTTTTTCTAATACCGTCGCGGAAGACGGAAATGTCAGCTTGGTTCTGCCCGGTGCTGCCCTGGGTCTTTGTAGGGCTAAGTGAGTTCACTCACCTGGGCATTGAGTGGAAGACAGGAGGCAGCCCACCACACCGGCGTGTTCCACGGGCGGTGATCAGCCATGGATTCTCTGAGGAACGTTCCATTGCAGCCCATCCATTGCAACCCCGCACACTGGGCCAACAGGCAGCATCATGGAAGGAGGAGGACAGGCTGTTCTCAGGGCAGACGCAGCATCCTCCCCACAGATGGGCACCCCCAAGCCTGCTGTCCACCATGTGCCTGCGGGAAAGGAGCATTTCTGGGCTGCAGGCCTGGAAGACTCGAAAGAAAACAATATTTAAGACCTCGTGCCTGGGCACAGTGGCTCACGCCTGTAATCTCAGCACTTTGGGAGGCTGCGGCAGGAGCCAGGAGTTTGAGGCCAGGAGTTTGAAAGCAGCCTGGACAACATGGGGAAATCCCATCTCTACAAAAAATACAGAAATTAGCCAGGCATGGTGGTGTGTGCATCTGTAGTCTATAGTTTCAGCTACTTGGGAGGCTGAGCGGGGAGGATCATTGGTGGAGGTTACAGTGAGCCGAGATCACTCCAGCCTGGGCAACAGAGCAACACCCCATCTCAAAAAACATAAACAAAAAAAGACCTCCTTGACCTCTTTTTAGCTCTTCCAAGTCTCGGAAATCTGGAAAAATTAATTTCACTATTAGAATGGCAATGGGCACACCGGCCAGAGAGCATGACTTGGTAAAAGGAACAGATAGGTTTGCCCAAAGCCAGAATTGAACCCTTGAGAAAAAGAGGGTACACACACACACACACACACACACACACACACACACATATTCTGTCTCCCTCACACACACACTCGCACAGTGATTAATCTTTGATTACAGCAAAGCAATTTAACCAGAGGCTTTGTTTTTTCCCATCTTAGTAATATATATTTAGACTGTTTGTATGACATACATTTTGTCTTAATGCACAGGGACGCATTGATAAGTGTTCGTACACACAGCTGGCTTGGTAATAAGGTTATTGAAGGTAATTTGAAAGCATCATTTCTAAATCAGTATGGATCTGCAGAAAAGCCGGAACAAGGCGAGCCTGTGCCCCTGAAGCAGGGCCATCTGTGTCACCCAGTGTCCCTTCAGCAATCTGGCCAGACTGTGAGTTCACTACCAAAATTGAATTGTAATTTAAGTAGGGTTTTTAATTTTTAATATCTTCAAGCTCTGCTTTTGATATGCTTATTTCCTTAAGAGCTTATAAAAGATACACAAGCCAAATGAGCCCGGAAGGAAAGTGAGTTTCCATTCCGAATCCCCGGCAGGTCCCCTCCCGGCCTGCGGGTGAGCTCTGGTTCTGCGCAGGTTCCCACCAGCCACAGGGCCTCATCACCTCTGCAGCTTCGTCCTTGCGCATTTCAGGCCAACACAGAATTTCTAAGATCATTTCTCCCCAGCGTACCTTCCCATGTTGGGGAGATGAAAGAGGAGAGTAGAAAACCATCCCAGAGGGAGGGAGGCTCTGGATGGCACGATGGCGTCTAGAGGGAGAGAAGCTCTGGATGGACACGATGGCGTTTAGAGGGAAGGAGGCTCTGGATGGTCACAATGATGTCTAGAGGGAGGGAGGCTCTGGATGGACACGATGGCGTCTAGAGGGAGGGAGGCTCTGGATGGACGCAATGGTGTCTCCTCTAGTTGGAGGAGCTCATGGTTAACTTCTCAGAACAAGTTCTCACTCTCTTGGCAGCAGAGGCCTGTTACACCCCTGTGCTGTGGCCAGGACCATGCTGCCCGCACAGCTGTACCTCCAGACCCTGCTCTGGCACTGCTCTCCCCAGAAACACCCTCTTCCTAGACTCTGAGTGACCCGCTTAGTGACATCGGCCTCCCACTTTGGTTACCAGATATGGGGGCGCAGGGTCTGCCTTGCTTATGGCTGTACCCCCACCACCTGGCACATGGAGGGTTTCCCTATTGTGGAAGGCACAGGTCCCATCTTCGAGCAACTTGGAAGTCAGTTTTGGGGAGGTAAAATACAAATCGCACAAGTTAAACAACCTTGCTCTAATTGAAACAGGTTTTCTTTGGGGCCAGATATGGTGGCTCATGCCTGTAATCCCAGCACTTTGGGAGGCCAAGGCAGGAGGATCACTTGAGCCCAGGAGTTCAAGACCAGCCTGGGCAACATAGTGAGACCCTATCTCAACAAATAATAATTATAGTAAATTAGCTGGAATGGTGGGATGTGCTTGTAGTCCCAGCTGCTCAGGAGGCCGGGACAGAGGGATTGCTTGAGCCCAGGAGGTCGATGCTGTAGTGAGCAGTGATTACGCCACTGCACTCCAGCCCAGGCAACAGGGTGAGACCATATCTAAAAAAAAAAAAAAGAAAGAAAAAAAGGGAGAAAGAATTTCGGCTCCCATGTCATTATAAGAGTTTCTTGAGCAAACCTAAAAATATATATTGTTGGCCAGACACGGTGGCTCATGCCTGTAATCCTAGCACTTTGGGAGGCTGAGGCAGGAAGATCACTAGAGTCCAGGAGTTCAAGACCAGCTTGGGCAACATAGTGAGGCCCCCATCTCCACAAAAAATTAAAAATAACCAGGCATGGTGGCGCACACCTGTTGTTACAGCTACTCAGGAGGCAGGGGCGGGAAGATCACTTGAACCCGGGAGGCAGAGGCTGCAGTGAGGCAAGATTGCACCATTGCACTCCAGCCTGGACAACAGAGCAAGATGCTGCCTCAAAAAAAAAAAAAAAAAATACACACACACACACACTATGGCTATATAGTTGGCACACAGACACACCCCAGCACCTACTAGGTACCAGCGACTTTGAGTTCATCTTATCCTTTCTTTAGTCCCTGCAGAGGGTGGGGGGGGGTGTGTGTGTGAAAGAGAGAGAGAGATCGTTGCTGTTCCATTTTATAGAAGAAACTGGCACCCACTGGTTGAGTGGGGGGGGGCATTGATCTTTCCTAGAGTGGAGCAGAGCTACCACCCATCCCCTCTGGTTCCTCTGAGGGATCTTCCCACCCACTCCAACCCTTTTCAACCCCCACCTCTCCCCGCCCACCCCGGCCCCACCGCTTACAGACTCTTTCTCAGGTTCTTTCTGCTATTGAAAAACAGTGATTTGATAGATTTGGGGCTGGCAAGGGATGTGCCCAAAGCTTGATGCTGCCACTTGTATGGGCACAGACCTTCCTGGGGGCAGAAGGCCATCCCGGGACCCTGGGGAATTGGACCTTCGCGTCCCGCCGCTGGCATCAGGCACAGCTGCTCACCCTCTTGGAAATAAAGCCATTTTGTAGGTTGGCCACACTGGGTATGTCTCTGATATTCCTCAGTATGTTGTTGGGCTACTTTTGTTTCTTTCGTGGTAGGGAAATGTCCAGTGGCCTAGGAAGGAGTTGTGGAAAGCTCATGAGTATCTTTGTGACATCTGCTAAAGTTGCTGCATATTGTGTTTCAAGCTCTTGTTAATCAGTCAAGATGCCAGTCTTACTCAGAAGAAGAGTACTCTGGGTTTTTATATGGGCTGTGTCTAATGGAGACGGAGAATGTTCCGGTGGAGATCCAGCAGGGCTGTGAGCTTCTGCTGCTGGATTCAGAAGCAAGGCTTGGGAACCGAGGAGCCTAGCATCACTGCCACAGCCGAGGAAAGCCTTGGTTTTCAGAAATTTTGGAGCTGGTCATGCAAGTGTGTCTCATGTTTGTGGTATGACCCTGTATGACCAAAATACAGGAGGCCAGGGCCAGACGCGGTGACTCACACCTGTAATCCCAGCACTTTGGGAGGCTGAGGCAGGCAGATCATTTGAGGTCAGGAGTTCGAGGCCAGCCTGGCCAACATGGTGAAACCCCATCTCTACTAAAAATACAAAAATTATCTGGGCGTGGTGGCGCACACCTGTAATCCCAGCTACTCAGGAGGCTGAGGCAGGAGAATCACTTGAACCCGGGAGGCGGAGGTTGCAGTGAGCCGAGATCGCACCACTGCACTCCAGCCTGGCAACAGAGACAAAGAACAAACAAATAGGAGGCCAAATGAACGTTGTCGTTCTCCTTTGATGCTGAGAAACTCAGTCCAGGCATAAACCCCCAGGGGGTGTGGTCTCTTCAGAGTACAGGGTCAGTTCCGGAGCAGATCTGGTGCCCACATCACCATCTGTCCCTCTGAACCCAGCTAGGAAGCATCCAGGCTGGGGGTCACCCTGTTGTGGCTTCTGAAGCTGTCAGCACCAGTGGCCGGAAAGGCCTGCAGGCTGGGCAGAGTCTTTCGGAGCCTCCAGGGCTCCTGCCAGCCCCAGCATGCCCACACCGGGCACCTCAGAGCCCGCCATGCATCCTTGTATCTTGCGCCACTCCTGCCACCTCCAGGCCCATCCCTCCCTCGGACTCTCCTTTCCTCTCCTCCCGGGCTCCCTTTATATTTTTTGTTTGTGTTTTTTTATTTTTTATTTTTTATGTTATTTATTTTTTTGAGACGGAGTAGTTGGTACTACAGGCGTGCACCTCCGCACCTGGCTAATTTTTGTATTTTTAGTAGAGACAGGGTTTTGCCATGTTAGCTGGGCTGGTCTCGAACTCCTGACCTCAAGCAATCCGCCCATCTCAGCCTCCCAAATGTTGGATTACAGGCGTGGACCACCGTGCCCAGCTCCCCTACTCATTCACACTTACATGTGCCAGGCCACGACCACCCTCCCCTCTCCCCTAACCTCCTCCCTCCTTCCTCCCGCCCTTCCATACGTGTCTGTCTGTATAGTCATTGGAATTTCCTGGCTTGGCATGGGCTCAAAGCCGAAACCATGGACAGAATGAAAAGTGGCGCATCAGACCAGCCGCCAGTTAAATAATGTTTGGGTTCTTGTCAGAATGTCACGGAGTACCCTGTCATTTTGTTTCAGCAACTTGTCCTTCCGAATGCACAGTTCGCCTTATGGCATGCCAGCAGTAAAAATGTCACTTACAATAATTACTTTTTGGTGAAAATGCTTGCTGACTTCCCACCTTCAAGCTGTTTTTTACACAGTGGGGAGATAATAAGAAACGACTTTATCCTGACTGCTCAAATGAACACTAAATGGAATTTGGGTTATTATTACTGCGGATAGAGGGCCGGGTATGGAAATTTTAAGAGTGGATCAGAGGAACTGCAGAGCGATGCATCTCCGAGAATTATGACGGGTGCGCGTTTTCAATTGGCTCCCATTGAAAACTTAAGGCAGCTGTTGTTTGCCTGCTGTTTTTGGAATATAATATTTTTCGTAATCCTTTTATAGTTTCTGAATGCCTTGTGTATCTCAGAGGGCCTTGAGTCACTATCTCTGCTTTCTGTAGCTTCCTAACCAAACTCCTCTTATGCCAGATTCAGTGCCTTGTAAAAAAAAAAAAAAAAAATTAATTCACATAGATCACTTTTTAAATGTAACACCTTACTATTGCTGTCAAAACTGGATGGATGGGACTATGCAGTAGGGCTTTTAAAATATGCAAATTACTCATTTTCAACTGTCCTGGTCCTGCAGGCTGCAGAGTCCTTGGAAGCGAGGTTTTTGTCTGATTTCTCCCTTATACCCAAGACACAGAGTAGGTGCTTTAAAAATGTGTGAGTAGGCTGGGTGCAGTGGCTCATGCCTGTAATCCCAGCACTTTGGGAGGCAGAGGTGGGTGATTTGCTGGAGCCCAGGAGTTCAAGACCAGTCTGGGCAACATAGCAAGACCCCATCTCTCTACAAAAATACAAAAATTAGCCGGGCATGGTGGCACACACCTGTCCCAGCTACTTTCCGTCATACATTAGCAAAGAGGCTAAGGCGGGAGGGTCTCTGAAGCCCAGGAGGTCGAGGCTACAGTGAACCATGATCACACCACTGCATTCCAGCTGGGGCAACAGAGCAAGACCCTGTCTCAATGAATAAATAAATAAATCAAATGAGAGTTAAATGACGCAGGAACGACGGTAGGCTGCGATTCAGAATCACGTGGTATTGGCAGATAGCAGGATGGGTAGGAACATCGAGGTTTTCCACTCCTGATCTGGTTCCAATCCTTGCACCATCTGTGTGACTTTAACCAAGTCACGTTGCCCGTCTGAGCCTCTGCTTTCTCACCTGGGATTTCCACCCCAGGGCCATTGGGAAAATTGAATGAAGCCACATGCAAACGCCCTCAGCTGGCTGCTCCATTCACGCCTGGTATGAAATGTGTTTTGGTTCCCTTCCACAATCCTGTGAGTGGATCAGCTTTTTGTGACTCATCGTTAAGTCTTCGAGATTCACACATGTCGATGTGTGGGTTGTAGAAAAAATGCGTGGGAAGGCAGGCACAGTCACTCTGTCACTAAGGCACACTCGGGTGCAGGGGGCAGGCACCACCAGCTGTACAGGGGCTGTTTAGAATATGGCCCATCCGCCTAGCTCCTGGCTGTGTGTCTCGGGGCACCATATCTTTTTTTCTTGTTTTTTTTTGAGACAGAGTCTCTGTTGCACAGGCTGGAGTGCAATGGCACAATCTCAGCTCACTGCAACCTCTACCTCCTGGGTTCAAGCAATTCCCCTGTCTCAGATTCCCAAGTAACTGGGATTACAGGTGTGTGCTACCACGCCTGGCTAATTTTTGTGTTTTTAGTAGAGATGGGGTTTCACCATGTTGGCCAGGCTGGTCTTAAACTCCTGACTTCAAGTGATCCGCCCGCCTCAGCCTCCCAAAGTGCTGGGATTACAGGCATGAGCCACTGCGCCTGGCCAGGGCACCATATCTTACCTGTGTAAAATGTAGGAAGTGGCTGGGCACGGTGGCTCACGCCTGTAATCCCAGCACTTGGGGAGGCCAGGGTAAGAAGATCCAATCACTTGAGGCCAGGAGTTCTAGGACCAACCTGGGCAGCATAGCAAAACCCTGTCTCTATTTTTTAAAGTTTAAGAAAAGTTTAATGTTTTAAAAAAGATAAACGCATCACATAGGATGTGGCCTTTTGAATCTGTCACCAGCGTCCCTGTCATGTGCCAGGCGTTGTGGAAGAAATAGCACTCGGTCATAAGATTTATGTTGACTGTAGGTCTTTATAGAAGTACATTTGACCAGGTGCAGTGGCTCACCCTGTTAGGGTGGCCAGGGTGAGGGGACCCTCTGGGCAGTGGGGAGAGTTGGCTTCCTGTAGGATTCACTGTCTGTCCTAACAGAACAAAAATACAGTCAATATAAAGAAATATTACTTCTCCTTTCCAAACATTAGCAAGTGGAGCTCTGTGATTAAAACGATACTCTCTGAAACAGCAAAGCTTTTTGCTCCGTTCCATGCAATTAAAAATAATAATTAAAAAAAAAAAGGCCCGGGCACAATGGCTCACACCTGTAATCCCAGCACTTTGGGAGGCTGAGGTGGGCGGATCATCTAAGGTCAGAAGTTCGAGACCAGCCTGGCCAACGTGGTGAAACCCTGTCTCTACTAAAAATACAAAAATTAGCTGGGCGTGGTGGCCCGCGCCTGTAATCCCAGCTACTCGGGAGGCTGAGGCAGGAGAGTCGTTTAAACCCGGGAGGAGGAAGTCGCAGTGAAATCGTGCCACTGCACTCCAGCCTGGCAAGAGAGCGAGACTCTGTCTCAAAAAAGAGAAAGACTGACTTTCTTCCCAACATGATGTTCTGAGCGCATGGATTCATGGTGTCTCCAGCGCGTCTGTTTGCTGTGGCATCTCTCCATGCCTGCGCCACAAACGTGCGCTCAGTCCTGTTTCCTTGACCTGAGACCGCAGCCACATCTGTGCACGCAGATGTCTGTTGGTGAGTAAACTATCTCCCAGGAAGAGTGTGCAGCTTGCAGCTGTCTTCTACATTTTATTTACTTATTTATTTATTTATTTAGAGACAGAGTCTCGCTCTGTCCCCAAGGCTGGAATGCCATGGCACGATCTCAGCTCACTACAACCCTCGCCTCCCCCATTCAAGCGATTGTCCTGCCTCTGCCTCCCCAGTAGCCGGGATTACAGGCACCCGCCACCACGCCTGGCTAGTTTTTGGATTTTTAGTAGAGAGGGGCTTTCACCATGTTGGCCAGGCTGGTCTCAAACTCCTGGCTTCCAAGTGATCTGCCCACCTCACCCCAAAGGTCTTCTGCATTTTAGACTCAGACTGAGAGTGGAGAGACAAATACAAACCACCTCCAGCAACCAGCCGCCACATGTCAGTTTCACATGCTGGATCTCTCAGGACTCGGACAGGGATTTGATCTCAGAAGCCTGCCTTTGTCTGTAGTCACAGCCTGGAGCACAGAGGGACACCTGTAACAGTAGTGAGCACCCCCTGTTTAGTCCTCCCGGGGGTTCATGATGGCAGAAATCCATGCCACCGGCTTGCAAGGCGCGCCTGGAAGAAAGAACTGCACAGCCTCTGAGTTTCGCGGTGAGCTCTGCCTCCGCCAGCACCCAGAACAAAACGGGGAGGTGCCCCGGCAGCCGGCACCACACTCGGTTTATTAGCCAGGCAGCCATGATGTTGACCTTGTTGTGGGTTAAAGGACACAAAACCTGAAAAGAAATCTGTTTATCATTTGGGGAATTCATGCCATCCTTGACAGTATCCGGTGAGCAAGATGGATGATCTGCCAGGCCAGCCCCTCGCATGGGTGAATCACGCCATCCTTACAGTATGATTCCTCTGCCGGCTTCAGACACAAAAATAACATTTGCGGGGTTTTATATCCCGTTCTTTGGTGACCCGGGGAGTGAGCAGAGAGAAGAAATCTGATTTGTAAGATTCACATTGCCCTAAAGATTTATACGGACCATTTCTGCCTCTTACGCTTGTCTCTTCCACATCTTTCAAAAACCGGTTTGGCGTGTGTTTTTCTCTCTGTAACCTGATTTCCCAGGTCAAGGACACAGCCTTATGCGATGGCGGAAGTTTGTGCCAGTTCAGGACGATAAACGGGGTTGATGGCTTAAGTTGCGATTGTTTTATTTGGGGCTTTGCTCTTTCTAGGTATGAATACAAAATGTTCCTTGTATTTGGAATGTATTTATGGCAGGTTTAGTGGATCCTGGATACAGTATGTCCAGAAAAGGACTCTTGAGATAAATGGTAAATTGAAGTTAAGTTGCTGCTCTATGCTACATTTTCCCTTCAGCCAGGTAACAAGTATTTTGGGTTATCTACTATGGTGCTGATGTTGACTGAGTGACCTGCTAGGGCTCGAGGGAGAAGCAGCAAGAGTAAGACCCTTGGCCAGGCATAGTGGCTCATGCCTGTAAACCCAGCACTTTGGGAGGCTGAGAAGGGAGGATCACTTGAGGCCAGGAGTTCAGCCTGGGCAACATAGCAAGACCTCATCTCTGCAAAAGAAAAAATTAAAAAATTAGACAGGTGTAGTGGTGCATGTCTGCAGTTCCAGCTACTTGCGAGGATGAGGTGGGAGGATTGCTTGAGCACAGAATTTTGAATCAGCCATGGCAACCTAGCAAGACCCCATCTCCACAAAAATTTTTTTACAAGACCCTGGTAGCAGAGAGCATGACCTGGGCCCTCTTATCTGGCACTGTGGGGTCTTACTCTGTCACGCTTAGTGGGCATGGAGGGAGAGATTGTGCCAAGACACTGAGCTGGGCCCAGATTCTGCCTTGCAGGCAGGACCTCAGCACGAAGCCACATATTCCTCCTGGACAGTTTCTATCTGCAGAAATTAGGAAATGGCCAGTCTTTATCCCAGACATCCCGGAACTGGAATCCAGCCTCTTTTATCAGGTTTTATGGGATGTTATCAGAGGCCAGAGGGATCACTCACCAACAGAGCCCAGCTGGCGTTTCCCACTGGGCACCCGCAGCGACCCCAGCAGGGCAGAGGAAAGTGTAGACACTGGCTCGTCCACACCAGCCCTGTCACTTCTGCTGTTGATTACAGCATGGCTTATACCAGCAAAGAGCTTGGTTTTCAGAAGCAGGCAGAACCAGCAAGTCCCGAGACTGGAGGTAGAATTCTAAAATGGAAGAGCTGGGGAAACAGAGGGTGCTCCTCCTCTCCTTGCCTCTCTCCGTCTTCCCCTAGGGTTGGGTGCTGTGGAGTTCTCTGCTCTTCACAATAAGACACCAGCTGGGCATGGTGGCACGCACCTGTGGTCCCAGCTCCTCAGGAGGCCAAGGCGGGAGGATCTCCTGAGTCCAGGAGGTTGAGGCTGCAGTGAGCCTGATTGCACCACTGCACTCCAGCCTGGGCCACAGAGCAAGACTCCATCTCTAAAAATATAAAAATAAAAATAAACACCCTAGGTCCTGAGACCCGTTACTGGGGGACCAGAAGCTATGGCCTTACGTTTCCTCATTTTTTTTTTTTTTTCTTTTTTGAGATGGAGTCTCACTCTCAGTCACCCAGGCTGGAGTGCAGTGGCACAATCTCAGTTCACTGCGGCCTCCACCTCCCGGGTGCAAGTGATTCTCCTGCCTCAGCCTCCTGAGTAGCTGGGATTACAGGTGTGAGCCACCGTGCCTGGCCAATTTTTGTATTTTTAGTAGAGACAGGATTTCACGGTGTTGGCCAGGCTGGTCTCGAACTCCTGACCTTAGATAATCCACCCGCCTGGCCACATTTCATCTTAAGGGTCTTCATAACTGTGGTGACAACGTACTATGGGCAGCCGTTATTTAAAACAATCTGTCTATGCTTTTGGTTCTGGAAAATATGGACAACATAACTACACAAGTTATAATCTAGCCAAAGTGCTTCTGAATTACCAAATTATGGGGTTTCATTAGAAGAAATCATGACAGCGATAACACGATTAATAGGAGTTTTTTTAGCAGAATGCCCTCATGCCCTCATGTTAAGCCCTCCAAAGCCTTTCTTTTAAACCCCTAGTTTTTCTTCCAGTGATGGTATTTTTGTTTTTTAATATGGAAGATTAGTGGTTACTCTCAGTCAAAAAAATATGAAACAGTTCACTGAGACCCACAGAAAACCCTACCGTCTGCTTCTTCTACAGAGCGTTTAATTAGTATTTCCTAGATGCAGAACATAGATAGATGGTCGTGGTGAAAGACAGCTATTTTCAGGCACAGTTTCTCGTGTGCTTTAATTACAGAAAGCACTCCAAAGACCTCCGCCAGCTGCAGCCCTGCCCCTGAGTCCCCGATGAGTTCCAGCGAGTCGGTGAAGAGCCTGACCGAGCTGGTCCAGCAGCCCTGTCCCCCCATCGAGGCAAGCAAGGACGGCAAACCACCAGAGCCCAGTGACCCGCCAGCATCCGACTCCCAGCCCGCAACCCCGCTGCCTCTCTCCGGACACTCGGCCCTCAGCATCCAAGAATTAGTAGCCATGTCCCCGGAGCTGGACACCTACGGCATAACCAAGCGGGTGAAGGAGGTGCTGACGGACAACAACCTCGGTAGGTTCTCCTCTCGGCTGCTGAGTCAGGAGGTGGCAGGGAGTTTGCAGGTGGAGTAGATGAGGGGCGGGCGCTAGGCCAAGCCAACCATAGAGTCTCAACTTGTGTAGGCGCCCTCTGAGAGCATGAAATGTCCTATAGTTGTGAACAGTAAGGAGCGTGCGTTTTGCAGGTCAGTCCCTACCTCCTCCCGACCCTGCTCCCCGATGGGGACCAGTTAGAAGATGAGCATGGGGTCAGAGTGGACTCGGGAGGATCCATGCAGACTGTCTCTTTTTTTTTTTTTTTTTTTTTTTTTTGAGACAGAGTCTTGCTCTGTCACCCAGGCTGGAGTGCAGTGGTGCAATCTCAGCTCACTGCAACCTCTGCCTCCCCGGTTCAAGTGATTCTCGTGCCTCAGCCTCCTGAGTAGCTAGGATTACAGGTGCCCACCACCACTCCCGGCTAACTTTTGTATTTTCAGTAGAGATGGGGTTTCACCATGTTGGCCAGGCTGGTCTCGAACTCCTGGCCTCAAGCAATCTGCCCATCTCAGCCTCCAAAATTCTTGGGATCACAGACATGAACCATCGTACCTGGCTTGGATGTATCTCAATAGAGACAGTCTGAGTAAGTCCAGATTGCTTGAGGCCACAGTCTGAGACCAGCCTGGGCCACATAGCAAGACCCCATGTCTACAAAAAACGTTAAAATTAGCTGGACGTGTTGGTCTGCACCTGTAGTCCCAGCTACTCAGGAGCCTAAGATGGTAGGATCACTTGAGCTCAAGAGTTCGAGACCAGCATAGACAACATAGCAAGACCCCTTCTCTATAACAGGTTTAAAAATTAGGCCAGGCACAGTGGCTCATGCCTGTACATTGCCTCATGTTGGGAGACCACAGCAGGAGGATTGCTTGAGTTGAGCCAGGAGTTCGAGACCAACCTGGGCAACATAACGAAGCCCTATCTCTACAAAGAATACAAAAACTAGCTGGGTGTGGTGGTGCACGCCTGTAGTTCAGTTGCTCGGGAGGCTGAGGCAAGAGAATCACTTGAAACCCTGTAGTTTTAGGCTACAGTGAGCTATGATCATGCCAGCGTACTTCAGCCTGGACAACACAGTGAGACTCTGTCTCAAAAAAAGAAAGAGATAGACACCCAATAGAGCCTGGCATCCTCAGGGGGCTCCAGAGCTGGGCAGCGTCCACCCGGCAGCACCAGGATGGCTTAATGGAAGGTCTGACGGACCCCAGTTCTCACTCTGCTCACTGAGTCTGTGATGCTGGCCAGGCTGCCTGCCTTCTCAGATCCCCCTCCACAAAACTGGAATAACCACACCTGTCTGGGGGCTGTGAGTAGCAGTAATTTCTAGCACCAGGCCCGACTGGTAATAATAGTCATTGTTATTTTATCATCGCTGTTTCTGCTGCCTTGCAAAGCCATCTCCATTTCACAGCCCATAGCTGGGGCGGGCAGCCCCTGGGGAACTCACTCTGTCACCCCGGCATCCCACCATGCCTCAGACCCAGCCTCGGCCTGGCACATGCTCCACCCCCTCAGGTGCTCGGCCTGAGGTGGTTCTCTATGCTCTGTGTCACTGCTCACCAGCTGCTGTGGCTGTAAGAATGTTACGGTGTTTCATCATTTTTATTTTTATTTATTTTTTTTTTTTTTGAGATGGAGCCTCACCCTGTCACCCAGGGTAGAGTGCAGTGGCACGACCTCAGCTCACTACAACCTCTCGGCTCACTGAACCCTGGGTTCACGCAATTCCCCTGCTTCAGCCTCCCTAGTAGCTGGGATTACAGGCATCTGCCACCATACCCAGCTAATTTTTATATTTTTAGTAGAGACGGAGTTTCACCTAACTAGCCAGGATGGTCTCGAACTCCTGACCTCAAGTGATCCACCCGCCTCAGCCTCCCAAAATGCTGGGATTACAGGCGTGAGCCACCGTGTCTGGCCCTTTTTTTTTTTTTTTTTTTTTTTTTTTTGAGACAGAGTCTCCCTGTCTCACTCAGGCTGGAGTGCAGTGGCACAATCGCGACTCACTACAATCTCTGCCTCCTGGGTTCAGGTGATTCTCCTGCCTCAGCCTCCCAAGTAGCTGGGATTACAAGTGCCCGCCACCACACCCAGCTCATTTTTGTATTTTCAGTAGAGACAGAGTTTCGCCATGCTGCCAAGGCTGGTCTCAAACTGGCCTCAGGTGATCCACCCACCTTGGCCTCCGAAAGTGCTGGGATTACAGGCATGAGCCACCATGCCGGCCAAGCCTATTTTGTCATTTTAAACCACCGTGCTCCTCCAGTGTGGTGTTAACCAGACAGGGTGGTGTAGGCATGCGGAGATTGGAAATGTACCCTT
This sequence comes from Macaca mulatta, assembly GCF_049350105.2. Classification (NCBI taxonomy): domain Eukaryota; kingdom Metazoa; phylum Chordata; class Mammalia; order Primates; family Cercopithecidae; genus Macaca; species Macaca mulatta. Next base: position 49,515,751 of record NC_133408.1, read on the forward strand.
CTATCCTTCTTATTTCCCATGGGTGAAAGTCAGTTAAAGGGGCGGTGTTCTCTGCAGTGCATGCAAGCACAACCCTACTGAGTGGTTGCAGTTTGTCTGCTGTTCATGGAAAGGCCTTGTGTGTCCTTTGTTTCTTCCATGGGGTGAGAAGAGAAGGGAGGCTGAGCACAGTGACTCACTTGAGAATGACAGGTGGCCTGTAACCCTAGCACTTTGGGAGGCTGAGGCGGTGGATCACCTGAGGCCAGGAGTTCGAGACCAACCTGGGCAACACAGTAAGACCCCGTTTCTACAAGAAATAAATTTTAAAAAAATTATTTACGGGCATGGTAGTGCTTGCTGTAATTCCACCTGCTTGGGAGGCTGAGGTGGGAGGATCACTTGAGCCCAGGAGGTTGAGGCAGCAGTGAGCCATGATGGCACCTCTGCACTCCAGCCTGGGCAACAAAGCAAGACACTATCTCAAAAAAAAAAAAAATTTAAAAAAAAGAACAGAGTAGCTGAGTTCCACTAAAGTTTGCTCAGTGATCTGACAGCCTGGGGGTTAGGCCAGCTTGTCCAGTGGAAGCCTCCCATCCGCCTGTCTGTACAATGCAACAGACAAAATAGAATGAGAGAAAAAGTCATATCAATGAGACTTTGTATAATTAAGTCAATTCATAAAAATAAAAATGTAGCTGTTGATTTGAAAAAATGGCTAATTCCCATATGTTTATCAGTTATTGAATCATGCAGCGATTCCTAGACTTGAGTCATCTCCCACTTCATAGCTTGTCACACATCCAAGGAAGCAGGTCAGTTGTATCACTCCCGCCCACCTCCTTATAGGAAGTGGCCTTCCATGTAAATGTTGAAAATCAGATAGGGTCTAGCTCTGTAGCCCAGGCCGGAGTGCAGTGGCACGATTATAGCTCACAGCAGCCTTGAACTCCTGGGCTCAAGCAATCCTCCCACCTCAGCCTACTGGGTAGCTGGGACTACAGGCACACGCTCCAAGCCCAGCTAATTTTTTTTTTTTTTTTTTAATAGAGATGGGGTTTCACCATATTGCCCAGGCTGGTCTCAAACTCCTAGGCTCAAGTGATCCGCCCACCTCAGTCTCCCAAAGTGCTGAGATTACAGGGAAGAGTCTCAGTTTAAACACTTGTGAGTTGCAAGATTGCAATTACAAGATTGCGAACATTGAAATCTCACACTTGGCCTTATCTTGCATGCCACCATCATTGCTGGAGTCTTCCTTAATGTTGGTTTTACTGGGCGAAGGTTTGTAGCTTTCTTCAGGCTCTCAAATGGGTCTGTAGCCCAAAAACGGTTAAAAGTCATGGCTAGGAAACATCCAGGAGTCATACAGATAATTTTCCAGGAATAATCATCTGATTTTTTTTCCCCCGTTCAACTGGGAGGCCTAAGCAAGGAGCAACTAGCTATTCATATGATGGCTTTCCCAAACATAGCAAGCTCCTTGGAATGAAAATAGATTCTTTTACCATGTTAGCATTAAGTAAAATTTTCTTTTTTTGAGATGGAGTCTTGCTCTGTTGCCCAGGCTGGAGTGCAGTGGTGCGATCTCAGCTCACTGAAAGCTCCGCCTCCCGGGTTCACACCATTCTCCTGCCTCAGCCTCCCCAGTAGCTGGGACTACAGGCACCTGCCACCACGCCCGGCTAATTTTTTGTATTTTTAGTAGAGATGGGGTTTCACTGTGTTAGCCAGGATGGTCTCGATCTCCTGACCTTGTGATCCACCCGCCTCGGCCTCCCAAAGTGCTGGGATTACAGGCATGAGCCACCGCGCCTGGCCAAAATTTTCTTATAACAACTGCAAAAAAAAAAAAAATCATAAGGACTTGGGACATTTATAGGCTAAAGAGTTTGAAAGACAGAGAAACCACAGGTTTACAAAATCAGTAAATTTATCTTTAGGTTTAAAATGACCAAGCCAGGCGTGGTGGTGTGCACCTGTAATCCCAGCTACTCAGGATGCTGAGGTAGAACAATTGCTTGAGCCCAGGAGTTCGAGTCCACCCTGGGCAATATAGCAAGACCCTGTTTCTTTAGGGGGAAAAAAAAAAAAAAAGACTGATAAGAAATTAATGTCTCAGCTTCAGAGCTTTCCAGGCAGTAAACTTTTACTTGGAGGCCCCCTTCTTAGAAGCCAGTGTGTGGTGCTTCTATTTCACAGAGAGGATGTGAGCCACAGAGAGAACAAGCCAGCCCTCTGTCGTCTCCTTGCCCCTGACGGGGAGAGGTGCCTTCTGTTCTGTACGCTTTATGGGGTCAAACACCGGCCCCTCTGATCCCAGTCTCCACTTCCACCTAATAAGTCCTGTTCATTCAAGTACTCCCGTCAGGCCATCCAGGTTATCACTGATCCTAATTTGTATCTTTACAAGTGGTGGCCCTCTAAACCGGCAGCGGAGTGGCCCTCAGAGAAGTGAGCCTCTCTTTCTAAGCTCCTGACAAGCATTGCCAACTCAATGCGGCTGTGCCCTCCATAGCGAAATGCCCTCTGATCAGCCTGTGAAGCGGGCTGCCTGCCCCTGCCTGCGAGAAGAAAAGGTATCGGAGAAGGGGTTTTGATCCACTTCCAGCTACTTTATTTAGCAAAGGCAGCCTAGACTGCAAAAGCAGACTTTGGAATTGGAATTGGCCGGCCTCTCAGAAAAGCAGAGCTGGGCAGCTCGCCCTCTCCTCTGTCCTGCTGTGATTGCGGGTTGCGTGCCCCGTTGTCTCAGCGAGACCTGATAACCTTGCTAATTGTGGAAGGAGACGCGGGCTGCCCTCTGATTTGAGGTTGTACGAGAGGGGTCTCCTGTTTGCTGTTTGGCCTCCTGAGCTCTGGCTTAGAGATTTCACTGCCTCTGAGAAACACCACAGGTGTTAGCGTGACCTCAGCACATACAAAGCCTGAAGGCTTTCTTTTTTTTTTTTTTTTTTTTTTTGAGACACGGTCTCTCTCTGTTTCCCAGGCTGAAGTGCAGTGGTGCAGTCATAGCTCACTGCAGCCTCAACCTCCTGGGCTCAAGCAGTCCTCCCATCTCAGCCTCCCAAGTAACTGGAACTAGAGGTACATGCCACCATGCCTAGCTAATTTTTTTTGTGGTATTTTTGTAGAGACTGAGTCTCACCGTGTTGCCCAGGCTGGTCTCAAACCCCTGGGCTCAAATGATCTTCCCGCCTCACCGCACCAGGCTGCAGGCTTAAGAGAAACGTCATTGGCCAGATGCAGTGAGTCACGCCTATAATCCCAGCACTTTGGGAGGCTGGGGGTGGGTGGATCACCTGAGGTCAGGAGTTCAAGACCAGCCTGGCCAACATGGCAAAACCCAGTCTGTACTAAAAATACAAAACTTCGCCAGGCATGGTGGCGCACACCTGTAGTCCCAGGTACTCGGGAGGCTGAGACAGAAGAATCGCTTGAACCCAGGAGGCAGAGGTTGCAGTGAGCTGAGATTATGCCACTGCACTCCAACCTGGGTGACAAAGCAAGACTCCATCTCAAAAAAATAATAATAATAAACATCATTGGTTGTGTGTATGGAGAATGCAAGAGCAATGCCAACTCCCTCGCCAGTGGAGAGTATTAAAAGTCTGGTTGAAGATATATTTCTACCATGTGTTTGCTGTAAGCTAGGACGTCGCCAGCCCAACCCTGGGCCTTTAAACTCCTGTGTCTGATTTTAACCTTGACACATCCTTGTCCCTTCAGATCCCTGGCTTTCAGTGACAATACCTGTCTCGCTTCTGTTTTCTCTCTAGGCCAGCGCTTATTTGGGGAGACCATCTTAGGGCTCACCCAAGGCTCTGTCTCCGACCTCCTTGCCCGCCCTAAACCCTGGCATAAGCTCAGTCTGAAAGGACGAGAGCCCTTCGTCCGGATGCAGCTGTGGCTGAATGACCCCAACAATGTGGAGAAGCTGATGGACATGAAGCGGATGGAGAAGAAAGGTGAGTCTCCTGCCCTGCTCAGGCCGGCTGTGTCCTCATTCATAGACAGGCTGTTTCTTTCAAATCTTTCCCACCCAGCTAATAAGGGACATTGACCCATGACCAAGGGACCAGAGGACGGGGCAAAAATATTTTTGGATGGTCATCAGCTAATGAGTACCTAAGAGGGCTAGGAAGATCTGTAACTTTTTCTCTCCAGCAGCCTGAATCTAAAGATTTTTTTAGCATTGGGAGCACTTTTAACCAAGGAGAGCAGAACAGCGCTGGGGGTGCTGCATTTGGTTTTTGTGTCATGTGGGTGGCTGATCGGGCTATGACAGCATTTACTGTGTACGCACCAGGTGGCTAGAGGCTTTCCTTTGTTATCAGAGAGAATTAAGAAATGCATTTTGTAGGCCGGGCGCGGCAGCTCACGCCTATAATCTCAGCACTGGGAGGCTGAGGCAAGTGGATCACTTGAGGTCAGGAGTTCAAGACCAGCCTGGCCAACATGGCAAAACCCCGTCTCTACTGAAAAAAAAAAAAAAAAGCCAAGCATGGGGTGCGTGCCTCTGTAATCCCAGCTACTTGGGAGGCTGAGGCACAAGCATCGCTTGAACTCTACAGGCAGTGAACAGAGATCAAGCCACCACACTCCAGCCTAGGTAACAGACCATGACCCTATCTCAGAAAAAAAAAAAAAAAAAAAACTGCATTTTGTAGATCAGGAAACAGAGGTTCAGAGAGGTTCGGTGCCTCCGCCAAGGTCACCCGGCCTAGAAAGTGACAGAGCAAACTCCTGCCACAGCGGATCTCTCTCTTGCTGTTATTTTCCAGCCTCTGGGGATTTGGCCTCCCGAGAGGAATAACCCCACGTCCACCCACATATCATCTCGAATGTGGATTCGCATTCTTCTCGCAGCCTGTAGGCTACAGCATAGGAAAAATGCCTAAAGCCAGGTGTGCTGTGCCTCGTGGTTTGCAGTTTCCAAGTGCTGGTCCTCGCCAGTGAGTCCACCCCTCGAGCACCCTCCGTCCTCAGGTCACCCATGGTGCTGGGAGCTCACTGGGCGGCTGAACTGCATCCTTAGAGGCAGAGACTGGGAACTAGCTGCTGCTGGTCTGACCATAAGAAGCAGCAGCCTCCCTGAACTAAGAGTGGGCATTCCAGGGGCCAGGCGCGGTGGCTCACGCCTGTAATTCCAACACTTTGGGAGTCCAAGGCAGGTGGATCACTTGAGGTCCGGATTTCGAGACCAGCTGGGCAACATAGTGAAACCCTGTCTCTACTGAAAAATACAAAACTCAGGCAGGCATGGTGGCACATACCCATAACCCTAGCTACTTGGGAGGCTGAGGCAGGAGAATCGCTTGAACCCGGGAGGAGGAGATTGCAGTGAGCAGAGATGACACCACTGCACTCCAGCCTGGGCGGCACAGCAAGACCCCGTCTCAAAAAAAAAAAAAAAGAATGGGCGAATGGGCATCCCAGGCCCCTGAGTGGCTCTGCCCCAGCCCACCCCTCCACCACACAGAGCATCTGAGCCAGGGATGGGTACGGAACCCAGGCCTGTCCATTCTTAATTCACCCAGAAATTCCAGCCAAGCGTCACCATTCTCACCCAACCCGGGAAAGGGCTGCTGAAGGAGAGAGAGTCTCTGGTGCCTCCTCCAGAAACCAGAGAAAACCCTCCTATGGGGGTTCCTTCATAATAATAGAGGCTTCTATTTTCTGAGAACTGCCCTGTTTGCCAGGCACTGTGCTAAGACTGCTCTCCATCCACACGACTCTGCATAGATGTCCTTATCCAGGAAATACGAAGCTCGGGGCTTCATGCAGCCTAGCAGATTTCAATAGCTCCTATCAGTAGGGAGTGGAAATCCATACTCAGGGCTGTCAGATTTCAAAGCAGGTGCTGTTAAATATACATCCGCTGCCTCTGTGCTGCGAGCTGCCCCCGTGCGACCCAAGGGCACTGCTGCTGCCCACTGATGACCTGCCCAGGTGGTGCCTTCTGCCCCATTCAGGGCCCCTCTAGCGGGCTCTGGCCTGCCCTTGGGTGTGTAGTGTAAGGGTCTGAGGTAGGCCACGCCTCTTGGGCAGCCCCAGGCAGCACTGTAAGCTGCAAAGGCCTGGTGCCACATTGCCCCCCACCAAAAGTTTTCAACTTATTTTTCATTTTGTTTGTTTGTTTTTTAAAGTCTTACTATATTGCCCAGGCTGATCTTGAACACCTGGCCTCAAGCAATCCTCCCATCTCGGCCTCCCAAAGCGCTGGGATTACAGGCATGAGCCACTGCGCCCAGCCCTTTCAACATCTTATTATGGGAAATTTCCAACATAAACAAAAGTAGAGAGAATGCTGTCATGAACCCAATATATCTGTGCAGAGTTTCCCATTATCCCCTCACCCAAACAGCATGAAGCTTCCTGCACTTGCCAGGAGGCAGCCCTCAGCCCCTAGGAGGAAGGAGGTCCTGACAACCCTGCTCACCCTGGGCCGGTAGGAAAGGACCTGAGTCCCCCCAAATACATCTCCAGGGCTTCCCAGGCCTCCCGTCTTTCCCTCTGCACAGGCTCGGGGCGCCCTCTTGTGTTATAAATGAGTTATTGTTTCTGCGGGGCCCAGACCCTTCCAAAGGTGTCCCAGTATGGAAAGCCTTTGTGGTCCCGCGGCCTTCTCTTCACTCCTGGGGGTGCCGGCCACGAGGGCTGCTCCCTAGAGAGGCCTTCTCCAGCCCCGCGCCAGCCCCTGGTCAGTCGTCTGTTCCCTGGGAGGGAACTGGAGGGAGTCCCCACCATTGGACAATCCAACTCCTTTCTCTGGATCCAGCTGCTTTGACTCAGCTGTTTGGGTTTTGTTTTTTGTTTTTTTTGTTTTTTTTTTTTGAGAGGGAGTCTTGCTGTGTCGCCCAGGCTGGAGTGCAGTGGCATGATCTCACCTCACTGCAAGCTCTGCCTCCCGGGTTCACGCCATTCTCCTGCCTCAGCCTCCCAAGTGGTCTGGGACTACAGGCACCCGCCGCCACGCCCAACTAATTTTTTGTATTTTTAGTAGAGACAGGGTTTCGCCATGTTAGCCAGGATGGTCTCGATCGCTGATCTCAGGTGATCCGCCCACCTTGGCCTCCCAAAGTGCTGGGATTACAGGTGTGAGCCACCGCGCCGGCCCCGCTGTTTGGGTTTTTTGTGAGGAAGATTTACCTTCACAATTACTTCTGAGTTCTCATGACAAAACGGCAAGTTAGTTAACGAATTCCCTTGCCTAAGTTGTTTATTTTATTTTATTTATTTTTTAGAGACAGGGTCTCACTCTGTTGCCCAGGCTGAAGGGCAGTGATGCAATCATAGCTCACTGCTGCAACCTCAACATTCTGGGCTCAAGCGATCCTCCCGTCTCAGCCACCCGAGTAGCTGAGACTACAGGTGCACGCCACCACACCTGGCTAATTTTTAAATTTTTTGTTGAGACAGGATCTCACTATGTTCTCCAGGCTGGTCTCAAACTCCTAGGCTAAAGTAATCTTCCCACCTCAGCTTCCCAAACTGCAGCGATTATAGGTGTGAGCCACCACGCCAGGTGGTGTCCTCCAAGATTCAATTTAAACATCATCTTTTCTGGGCAACTTCCCCTGCCCCCTCCCCAGGCCTGACTGAGGAACTCTTCTCAATATCCCCATGGTCCCTTGTACTTACTTACCCCCACCCCACTTTTCACTCTGATGGGAACATCTCTCTGGATACTTCTCCGCCTCCCCTACTAAACTGTTAAGTTGTGCAGGGACAGGTGAGGACCTCACATTCCGTCAGAGCAGGTCCTTGGTGAGCGTGTGCTGGTAACAGAATGGCTCTCATCTTAGTGTTGTTTCTTTGTTTTGTTTTGTTTGAGACGGAATCTTGCTCTGTTACTCAGGCTGGACTGCAGTGGCACCATCTCGACTCACTGCAACCTTCACCTCCCGGGTTCATGCAATTCTGCCTCAGCCTCCCTATTAGCTGGGATTACAGGCGCCCACCACCACGCCCAGCTAATTTTTGTACTTTTAATAGAGAGGGGGTTTCACCATGTTGGCCAGGCTGGTCTTGAACTCCTGACCTCAAGTGATCTGCCCGCCTCAGCCCCCCAAAGTGCTTGGATTACAGGCATGAACCACTGCGCCCAGCCTCATCTTAGTGTTTTGAGATGCTCTGTGCAAAGTCCCGCAAGCCAGCACTGTGCCATCCCGCTAGCGGGGACCGGGGATTTGGGCTGCTGTCCCACCTGGGCCTGACCTCAGTCTGCCGTCTCTTCCTCCGCAGCCTACATGAAGCGGCGGCACAGCTCAGTCAGTGACAGCCAGCCCTGCGAACCGCCCTCCGTCGGCACCGAGTACAGCCAGGGCGCCAGCCCCCAGCCCCAGCACCAGCTGAAGAAACCCCGGGTGGTGCTGGCTCCAGAGGAGAAGGAGGCGCTGAAACGAGCGTATCAGCAAAAGCCATACCCGTCACCAAAAACCATCGAAGACCTCGCCACCCAGCTCAACCTGAAAACCAGCACCGTCATCAACTGGTTCCACAACTACAGGTACGGCTGGCTCCCAAGGAGCGCCCGGTCGGCCCAGGGGAAGGGGCTGATGTGTCCCGAGGCCGCCATGGTGCACAGGGGTGAGGCTCCGGGGGGCTGGGAGCTTGGTGATTGGTCCGTTCCTTGGTCTCTTAGGTTTGTGGGGGTTTTTGGGGGGTTTTTTTTTCTGTTTTTTTTTAGACGGAGTTTCAATCTTGTTGCCCAGGCTGGAGTGCAATGGTGCAATCTCGGCTCATTGCATCCTGTCTCCTGGGTTTAAGCGATTCTTCTGCCTTAGCCTCCCAAGTAGCTGGGATTACAGGCGCCCACTACCACACCCATCTAATTTTTATAGTTTTAGTAGAGATAGGGTTTCGCTATGTGGGTCAGGCTTGTCTCAAACATCCTGACCTCAGGTGATCTGCCCACCTCGGCACCACAAAGTGCTGGGATTACAGGCATGAACCACCAACGCCCAGCAGTTCCTTAGGTTTTTTTGGAGGTTTTAACCCAGAGATGGAAGGCCACGTCCCTTCCCATCACTGTCACATAGTTAGAGACAGGTGGTATCTGCCATGACCCAGAAAGAAAATCACCTCTCAATTACATCATTTAATAAGGGAGCATGTAGGCATTCATGGTTCAAAAGGAGTGAAACTTTTGTGGTTTAGTTTACATATATTTGTATTTATATTCATATTTATTTATTTTTAGAGGCAAGGGCTTGCTCTGTCACCCAGGCTAGAGTGCAGTGGTGCAATCATAGCTCACTGCAGCCTCGAACTCCTGGCCTCAAGCAATCCTCCCACCTCAGGTTCCCAAAGCCTTGCGATTATAGGCATGAGCCACTGCACCTGGCCTGAACTTTTATTTCTTAGTGATTTTGCAGTGCTTTCTCGGGGTCTTCTGCCGTGTTATCTTCCAAATTAGTTTGATTAGTTCTGTAATTAAATAAATGAAGTCATTTAAGGCCTTTGCTTTTGGGAAAGTTCATGAGTTAATGAAGACAGATTGAGCGTCTTCTAGATCTCAGATTCTGAGCTAAGTTTCACCAAGTTATATCACTTAATCCTCACAAAGTATATGAGATACCACATTCTCTTCCCTTTTTTTTTTTTTTTTTTTTTTTTTTTTTTGAGATGGAGTCTCGCTCTGTCGCCCAGGCTGGAGTGCAATGGCACGATCTCAGCTCACTGCAACCTCCTTCTCCCAGGTTCAAGCGATTCTCCTGCCTCAGCCTCCCGAGTAGCTGAGACTACAGGTGGGCACCACCACGCCCGGCTAATTTTTGTATTTTTAGTAGAGACGGATTTCAACATGTTGGCCAGGCTGGTCTCCAACTCCTGACCTCACATGATCCACCTGCCTCAGCCTCCCAAAGTGCTGGGATTACAGGCATGAGCCACTGCACCTGGCCAGTTCTCTTCATTCTACAGATGAAAAATACAGAACTCAGAGGGGCTAAGGAGGTCAGGGCCCAGCGCTCTCTTGGTAGAACAAAGTGCACTGGGATGAAGGGTTTGGAGTAGATTGAGGAAACTCACTGAAGGTTCCTGAGTTGCTGATCATAGCTATAACCATACTCTCTACTGCTAGAAACCAAGAATTCCAGGGCCCTGATGGAGATCCCTAAGCTAGTGCCTTGCCAGTGACCATCTCAGGTGCTGCTTCCCATTGTCCTTAGGGCCCGATAACACTGGGGTAGGCGCGCCTGGTTCAACCAAGGTGACCATATATAGGTGTAAGTGATGGCAGTGGGGCCCTCCCAGCTGTGCATGTGACACAGTCACGGGCAGTACAAGGTCACAGTCAGGCTGGAGGGGAAGTTGTGTCTCTCACAGGGCCCTCCCTCCCCCGTAAGGTCCACTGGAGTTCCTGAAGGGTCCCAGTAAACCACCCAGGCTCTGAACAAATTGGGAAACTAAAATATTAGGTTGGAGCCCAAATCACACCTTTATTACCCGTAAAGGCAAAGTCACAACATGCTGCTCGTTGTGAGAGCTGAGCGCACCGGCTACGTGGACCCTAGACCCAGGCAAACTTTCCCACAATGGCAGCCCTGGTTCCGCACGGGCCTCCCCATGTGCCGGCTACCTCCCGCAAGGACAAAATCCAGGATTAGCCAGGCATGGTAACACGCACCTATAGCCCCAGCTACTCAGGAGGCTGAGGCGGGAGGATCATGTGAGCCCAGGAGGCAGAGGCTGCAGTGAGCCAAGATCACACCACTGCACTCCAGTCTGGGTGACAGAGCCAGACCCTGTCTCAAAAAAGAAAGTAAGTCCAGGAGCTGCACAGCCAGTTTCTTCATTCCAAATTTAGCAATCAGATCAAAACAGAGGCAGAGGGAGGCCAGCAGTTAGAACAGTGGAGGTCCCTCTACTTGGAAGGAAACTTCAGCATTAATGAAGCAGAATGAAGGAAATGAACAGAAACGTGGACAGGGTTTCCTGAAGCTTCTCTCCACCAGGTGCTATGCTACCCATTTCCACTTTCTTTCTTTTTTTTTTTTTTTTTCTGAGACAGAGTCTTGCTCTGTCACCCAGGCTGGAGTGCAGCGGCGCAATCTCAGCTCACTGCAACCTCTGCCTCCCAGGTTCAAGCCATTCTTCTGCCTCAGCCTCCCAAGTAGCTGGGATTATAGGTGCCCGCCACCAAGCCTGGCTAATTTTTTGTATTTTTAGTAGAGACTGGGTTTCACCATGTTGGCCAGACTGGTCTCGAACTCGTGACCTCAAGTGATCCACCTCGGCCTCCCAAAGTTCTGGGATTACAGACGTGAGCCACCACGCCCAGCTGCCGTTTCTACTTTCTAGCCACAAAGATGCTGCATTTTGAAGTCTCCTGTAATTCACGTCCATTTTAGGACATGTGTGGTAACTCTTTCTATAATATAGATGCATGCAAAGCCCTAGGTTACTATCTGGGCATAGACGCTACCAATTATAAAAAATAGCTCCAAAACTATGTTCCCTGGCCCTGCTGGGGCCACGTTTGTTTCCCAAGTCCCCCAACAGGCTTCAGCTGCATGGCAGTCACTGCCCCCTGGCCAGAGCATACCCCCCTCAGGTTTCTCAGTTTGCCGCTTGTCTTGCTGGTCTTCTGACAGTCATGCCCATCGCACTGTAGTCTGCAGTCATGGTGGCGATGCCTCTTTTGTGCATTTTAGCACTAACAAATTCAATGGTACACCTGTGGCAAAGATAAAGAGAGAAGGGGAGAGAAGAAGAAGACCAGTAGGACCTCAAAACTTAGTAAATGAAATTTAGTAAACCCAGGTGTGGGCTGGGTGTGGTAGCTTATGCCTGTAATCCCAGAACTTTGGGAGGCCGAGGCGGGTGGATCACTTGAGGCCAGGAGTTCGAGACCAGCCTGGCCGACATGATGAAACCTCGTCTCTACTAAAAATACAAAAATTAGCCGGGTGTGATGGTGTGCGCCTGTAATCCCAGCTGCTCAGGAGGCTGAGGCAGGAGAATCGCCTGAACCTGTGAGGTGGAGGCTGCAGTGAGCCATGATCATACCACTGCACTCCAGTCTGAGTGACACAGTGAGACTCTGTCTCAAAAAAATAAACGAATCCCAGGTCTGAATCCAGAGTAGACACTCAACAAATGCTTCCTTTCAAAAATAACTCCACAACAAAGCAGGATGGGCTGAGTCAAATATGGGATCCAAGAGATGAGTTTGAGCTGCAGAGATCTGGAAAAATATCATGGAAGAGGTATGAGATGAGTAGGCTCTTGAAAGGAGGATTGGAGTACAGAATTTTATAAGCAACGAAACAGGTGGAAGGAGAAACAAGGGACCAGGCACAGTGGCTCATGCCTAGAACCCCATTGGGAAGCGGACGCAGGAGGATGGTTTGAGGCCAGGAGTTCGAGACCAGCCTCAGCAACATAGTGAGAGCCTGTCACTAGAGAAAAAATAATAATAATAATAAAATAGATGAAGGAGAAGTGAGCATTCAGAATTGGCATGAAATTGCTTGTCTAAGATTGCCCAGCAGGGCCGGGCTCAGTGGTTCACGCCTTTAATCCAAGCACTTTGGGAGGCCAAGGCAGGCAGATCATCTAAAGTCAGGAGTTCGAGACCAGCCTGGCCAACATGGTGAAATTCTGCCTTTACTAAAAATGCAAAATTAGCCCAGTGTGGTGGCACATGCCGGTAATCCCAGCTACTCGGGAGGCTGAGACTCTCTTGAGCACAGGAGTTCGAGACCAGCCTGAGCAAGATAATGAGACTCTGTCTCTACAAAAAATTTAACAATTAGGCTGGGCATAGTAGCTCACACCTTACAGCCCAGCACTTTGGGAGACTGAGGTGGGCGGATCATGAGGTCAGGAGATCGAGACCATCCTGGCTAACATGGTGAAACCCTGTCTCTACTAAAAAGATAAAAATTAGCCAGATGTGGTGGCACACACCTGTAATCCCAGCTACTCGGGAGGCTGAGGCAGGAGAATCACTTGAACCCCGGAGGCGGAGGTTGCAGTGAGCTGAGATCGCACCATTGCACTCCAGCCTGGGCGACAGAGCAAAACTCCATCCCCCCGCCAAAAAAAAAAGCCCACCCACCCATCAGGCCAAGGGCAGAGCAGAGATGCAGACTGAGTTTTTTCTCCAAGGCTTTTGTTCTTTCACTAAATGCTTTGTACAGACCAATCTGCTGTTATACCCGACAGAGCTTCCCAATGCTGCATGTGTTATATCCCTAACCAAGAATGTAGTTTTTTACATTCTTTTCTCAGGGGTTAAACAGGAAACGTTGATTTTCTTTTCTCCTGCCCCACTGGAACCCTCAGGGAGTAACACTTGGTGTCAATTTTTGCCCCCTCAAAAAAAACCAAGCTTTATTTCCTCTCATCCTTTTACTTCAAGGGGATTAGGAATATCTCTGGCTAAAGGCAATTAAAAATATCTCAGACTAGGCCAGGCACAGCCTGTAATCCCAGCACTTGGGGAGGCCAAGGTGGGAGGATTGCTTGAGCCCAGGAGTTTGAGACCAGCCTGGGCAACATAGCGAGACCACGTCTCTACAAAAAATAGAAAAACTCAGCCGGGTGTGGTGATGCGTGCCTGTGATCCCAGCTACTCAGGAGGCTGAGGTGGGAGAATCACTGAACCCAGGAGGTTGAAGCTGCAGTGAGCCATGATCACGCCACTGCACTCCATCCCGGGCAAGAGAACAAGACCCTCCCGCAAAAAAACATATCTCAGGCTGACCATTTACCCAGGATTGATGACAAGATTGCCAGAATAACACACCACAGGACACGGCTCTCCCCTGGAAGAACAGGTCCACCCAGTAGGAACTCAGATTCCGAACCCTTGTAGCCACGGCATTCCGTGAGTCTTGTGTGACTTCCCTAAAAAACCGCAACTGCTCCTGGAAGCTCATCTTTCTAGGCCAGAAGACAGTATTCCTTAGACACATGGAGACAAATCTAGGCTAAGAAGGATAATGTCTCACATCTGTGGAGCACAAGGCATGTGCCAGGCACTGAGCCAAAAAGTTTTTTGTTTGTTTGTTTCTTTTCTGATTGTGGTTTTGGTTTTGGTTTTCGTTTTTTGAGAAAGGGTCTCGCTCTGTCGCCCAGGCCGGCGTGCAGTGGCAAAATCTCAGCTTACCACAGCCTTGAACTCCCAGGCTCAATCAGTCCTTCCATCTGAGCCTCAGGAGTAGCTGGGGCTGCAGGTACACGCCACCATACCTGGCTAATTTTTTGTATTTTTTTGTAGAGATGGGGTTTTGCTCTTTTGCCCAAGCTGGTCTCTAACTCCTGAGCTCAAGCAATCTCCCATCTCGGCCTCCCAAAGCCCTGGGATTACAGGTGTGAGTCTCTGCACCCGGCCTGAGCAGACAGTTTTATAGATGTATCATCTTATCAGTCCCTCCATCAGCACCCAAGTGCAGTGCTGCTGGCCCCATTTTACAGGCAAAGTCTGCACGTAGGGGCCAAGCTCATGAGCATGGAAACCTAGGCCCCACGCCTAACGGTGTCCCCTCCCCAGCCTTAGGGCTTATCACAGCACACAAACAGCAGCTGGATGGTGACCCCTTTTTGAGTGTCTACTTTGGGTCGTACATCATACATTTAATACCTTATTTAATCACGCCTGTAATCCCAGCACTTTGGGAAGCCGAGGGGGTTGGATCACCTGAGGTCAGGAGTTCGAGACCAGCCTGGCCAACATGGTGAAACACCGTCTCTACTAAAAATACAAAAACTTACAAAAAATTAGCCAGGCGCCATGGCACATACCTGTAATCCCAGCTATTCGGGAGGCTGAGGCAGGAGAATCATTTGAACCCAAGAGGCGGAGGTTGCAGTGAGCTGAGATCGCACCACTGCACTCCAGCCTGGGCGACAGAGTGAGACTCCATCTCAAAAAAACAAAAAAAAAAACCTGAAGTTTTCTTATTTCTCACAGAATGCTATGGCTGTGAGGTTAAATAACTTCTCCAAGTTGCACAGCTAGTAAGCACCAAAGCCACATGTCCAACCGCGATGTGCCTGCTTCCAAAAAGCCTGCACTCTGGCGTGGGGTCTGGCTGGAACCAAACCTTCACTACCCGTACAGCCTCCCACCTCCCCAGTCAGAGTGGGTGGGGTGCAGAGTTTCACCCCAACTAGCAGTCTCACTGCCAGGGAGCTTGAAAGCCATAGCGCCCAGGAACCTGTTCACAGAAGCCCCCGTTTCCCGGGCTCCCAAGGTAGCCCCAGGAAAGGGGGAAAGACTTACACACCATGGAACTTCTGGGGGGCTTCTCAGAACCCTTCCCTTCTGAACCAGAGCTCACAAATCTTTCAGGACAAGGTTCAGAGCTCACTGCACACAGGAACCAAATAACTCCGTAGCAGATTCACACCGCCCTACACCCCGCCAGAGTTCAATACCCTGGGCTAAGCTACAGTAGGATCTTCCCCAGGGGAGTCCCCACAGTCAGCACAGGACCCAGTGCAGAATAGGAGCCCAGAAAACCTTTTTTTTTTTTTTTTTTTTCCTTGAGACAGGATCTTGCTCTGTCGCTCAGGCTGGAATGCAGTGGCACAGTCTCAGCTCAGTGTAACCTCCGCCTCCCACGTTCAAGAGATTCTCCTGCCTCAGCCTCCTGAGTTGCTGGGATTACAGGTGCCTGCCACCACGCCTGGCTAATTTTTGTATTTTTAGTAGAGACAAGGTTCCACCATGTTGGCCAGGCTGGTTTCGAACGCCGGGCCTCAAGCCATCGGCCCGCCTCAGCCTCCCAAAGTGCTGGGATTGCAGGCATGAGCCAACACACCCAGCCTCAGTAAGCCTTATTGGCCGGGCTTGGTGGCTTACACCTGTAATATCAACAACTTTGGGAGGCCAAGGCAGGAGGATCACTTCAGCCCAGGAGGTCAAGTTTGCAGTAAACTATGATTGTGCCCCTGTACTCCAGCCTAAGCAACATCATGAGATCCTGTCTCTACAATATTTTAAAAATTTAGCTGAGCATGGTGACATACACCTGTGGTCCTGGCTACTCAGGAGGCTGAGGCAGGAGGATCACCTGAGCCTGGGAGGCGGAGGCTGCAGGGAGCTATGATCACACCACTGTATTTCAGCCTGAGTGACAAAGCAAGACACTGCCTCTGAGTAAAATAAGGAAAGGGAAAAAAAAAAAAAAAAAGGAAAAATACAGAATTTGGTGGAATTCCACCCTACCCTGGACCACAAGTCCCCAACCTGACCTTCTGTGGCTCAGAGATTAAAATTTTCACTTTGGCGGCTATCCATTAATTGATCCTCTCCCCTGAAGTCCTGATGGATGCAGTGGTCATCAGGCAGTTTCACTGATGAACTCACCCAGCCTTCATTACTGCACACCAGTGGCACCAGTGCAAGGCCTGGGTGTACAAAGAATAAATGGGACCTTGTCTTTCTCAGTCTAGTTGGAGCGGGATAGGATGGGATGTAGGAAACGTGTCACTCAATAAGAACCCTGGCCGGAAGTGGTGGCTCATGCCTGTAATCCCAGCACTTGGGGAGGCCCAGGCAGGAAGATTGCTTGAGCCCAGGAGCTCAAGACCACCCTGGGCAACATGGAGAGACTCTATCTCTTTAAAAAAATTAAAAAAATTAACAAGCATAGTGACACACTTGCACTCCTAGCTACTCAGGAGGCTGAGATGGGAGGATCACTCAAGCCCAGTAGTTGGAGGCTGCAGTGAGCTGTGATGGCACCACTGCAGTCCAGTCTGGTGACAGAGCAAGGCCTTGTTTCCAAAAGGTTTTTGGAAAATAAAATAAGTGGCCGGACACAGTGGCTCACACCTGTAATCCCAGCACTTTTGGAGGCCGAGACAGATGGATCACCTGAGGTCAGGAGTTTGAGACCAGCCTGGCCAACATGGTAAAACCCCATCTCTACAAAAAATGCAAAAATTAGCTGGATGTGGTGGCGGGTGCCTGTAATCCCAGGTACTCTGGAGGCTGAGGCAGGAGAATCGCTTGAACCCGGGAGGCAGAGGTTGCAGTGAGCGGAGATTGAGCCACTGCACTCCACCTGGGCGGCAATAGTGAAACTGTCTCAAAAAATTAAAATTAAAACAAGTGCCTGTGGCACTTGTTGCAGTGGAGAAGAAAGGAGTGGTGTCCCAGCCCTGGGATGCTGGGATGGCTCCTGCCAGGCCCCGAGGGGTAGGTGGTGACTCTGGAGAGGGGGTGCCCCATGGCCCGAGGGTCGCTGGAGGGGCACGGAGGGGCCTCCAGGCTGGATGGAGCAGGAGCCCCAGAGAGAGAGGTCTGGCCAGGGTGGCACCAGGGGCCCTGTCCCCAGCAGCACTCCCCTCACGTCCGCACCTCTTGTTGTCTTGTAGGTCTCGGATTCGCAGAGAACTGTTCATTGAGGAAATTCAGGCCGGGAGCCAGGGCCAGGCGGGCGCCAGCGACTCACCCTCGGCCCGCAGCGGCCGGGCGGCGCCCAGCTCAGAGGGCGACAGCTGCGACGGCGTGGAGGCCACCGAGGGCCCAGGCAGCGCCGACACCGAGGAGCCCAAGTCTCAGGGAGAGGCCGAGCGGGAGGAGGCGCCGCGGCCGGCGGAGCAGACGGAGCCGCCGCCCTCGGGGACCCCGGGCCCGGACGACGCCCGCGACGACGACCATGAGGGAGGCCCCGCGGAAGGCCCGGGGCCTCTGTCCAGCCCCGCCACCGCCACCGCCACCGCCACCGCCGCGCCCGCGGCCCCCGAGGACGCCGCTACCTCAGCCGCCGCCGCGCCAGGGGAGGGCCCCGCAGCCCGGAGCTCCGCGCCGCCGCCCAGCAGCAGCAGCAGCAGCAGCAGCAGCAGCAGCAGCGCCCCCCGCAGGCCCAGCTCGCTGCAGAGCCTCTTCGGCCTCCCGGAGGCCGCGGGCGCCCGGGACTCGCGCGACAACCCCCTGCGCAAGAAGAAGGCCGCGAACTTGAACAGCATCATCCACCGCCTGGAGAAGGCCGCCAGCCGGGAGGAACCTATCGAATGGGAGTTCTGAGAGGCCGCGGCCCCGGGGCGGGCAGCCAGACTGGGCTGCAAGGGCCTGGACGGGGTCGGACGGGGCAGGAGCTGCAGACACCGTGGCCTGGGCTTGGCCCGCGGCCTGCACCGACCCCAGGCCGGACCTGAGCCCGCAGCCCAGACCCACTCCACGGTCCGGGGCCTGCACCGACCCGAGGCCCAGATCCAAGCCCGTGGCCCAGACCCACTCTGCGGCCCACACCGACCCTGAGGTCCCGGGCCGACCCTGCGGCCTCCACCAACCCTGCGGCCCAGACCCAGTCCGCGGCCTGGACCGCTTCGCGCACTTACCGCCCTGCGGGCCACAGGGCAAAATCGCCATAGGCCAAGGTGCATATAGAAAACAAAGGAGCATTAAGCCCAATCTATGTCGAGTTTTCAAGGAAGAAAACGGAAATGTGTGGTCGAGCTTTTTTGTACCCTGAAGTGTTTTTTTTATTGCCCTAAGTGATTTCCACAGGTTCTGGAATAACTCTTACAGCTTTGCCTTGTGTCCTCCTGTTCCGTGTGGGCTTTAAAAGAAAAAAAATCAAACCCACATATTAAAAGGGGGCTTTTTATCTGCCATCTAATGGCTTCAGAGCGATAATACACTATTATCTTCTTAAACCAGGAAAAAAAAGGGGGGGGGATTTTTCAGAAAAATTAAAAAAGAAAGTTTTTGTAGCTGTTCAGTTGCCACTAAGAGATTGCACAGTCAAAACGACTCTAAACACACTAGTTTGGATTCCTAAATATTTTCAAGAAAAGAATCTTCTCGTTTGAAACTTTGAATTAAAATAAAACACATTTACTCCACATATTTTTTAACAAAAAGAAAACGTCACATCAGGAAACTCTGATTTTGTGGTAGCTGACATAGTGTTTTCTTGTACGTGAATAGAATCCTGACATGTAGTGCACATCGATGTATAGCTTTAACTGACCCTGGGTTTTGCAGACCAGGGTTTGTTTAATACACTCCATTCTAGGCCAAATCAGGACAGAAAAAAAAAAAAAAAGAAAAAAAAGAAAAGATCCGAATCTAGGTATTTTATAATCTGCTTTTTAACCTCTAACCGCAGAGCACGCTGATCAGACCTCATATCTTGGAGGTTTAGGAGACAAGTTAGAAGAACTGTAGCATGTACCTGTCAATTTTGTTTAATTTATGGTGTCTCAGTCTGTCTGTGCGTCTGCACGTGTGCAAGCATTGAAAGAAAGGAGAGAGTAGTCCGGGCGAGCACAGCAGGCAGTTCCGGGGCCAGATGGGCCCGTCCCCAAGTAGATAGCAGTCTACGGATCTCTCTCTGGCACAGAAGGCACCTCACCTCACACCACTCTCCTGGGCACCTGATGAACTGAGCCCTCCCAGGGGAAGACACTCCCCAGGCCTGGGCAGGGCTTGCACGTGCACTCTCTCTCTCTTTACCTTTTTCTTCCCACCACAAGCACTGATGACCCTGTTGAACTCGTGGGAAACTTCCTTTCTCTGCAGGAGAGAGAACGTGGCATTTTGGGCTCCCCACTCCCATCCCTGTAGAAATGGCCCAAACTCACACCAAAACGTGGATGCTCTTCAACTTCCAAACCTACCATTTGCCCTTCGTTCATTTCGCCTCTTAGAAAGTTCTTTTATGCACAGTTTTAGGGCAGTCTAAGTACAAACTGAAAGTCTAACTTGTCTCTGATTCCTCCCTTGTCTATGTGTATATGCGTGAGAATAGAGGCGGGTGAGAGTGTGCGTGCGTGTGCGTGTGTGCAATTTTATACGTCTGTGTATTTTCTTAAGTACCTGTGCACACGTAGAGTGCATTACTGCCACCTTTTTCAATAAGCTGTTTTATCAGTTACGGCTTCTACAAGTTTGCTAATTTAGACTCCTTTATTGCCATATCTTTAAACTAACAATAGATGATTTCGGTATATATATATATTTTTTTTTGCTTATTTATAGGTGCTGTATTTTATTATCTGATTGTTAGGAAGGGATGAAAGGGGCAAATATTCTTTAGAGGGATAGACTGCCGGCAGTATTGGGTATAATTTACAAGATGTAGTTGTCATACTGTATATTACTGATTGAAAACTTTTTGACCGTATTGTGTATCATTGAAACCTTTGTCTTAGGTCAACATCTTTGGATGACATTTTAATGGTGCATTCATTATTTCTTAAGTTTAATTAATATTACTTTTTTTTATTTAGGGGGTGGGAGGGAGTTATAATTTTAAAGGTATGCTCTGGCTGTTCCACCTCCGTGTGCTTGTTAATTAACTTGTAGGACTTTGACTGTAAGATGTGAAACCACGTTTCTTGCATGATGTTTTAGAGATTATTTCATTTACAGTCTTTTAACCTGCAACTGCAGCACTTAGTTCACGTTTTCACAAATTTTGAGAGTCACTACACTAAAGACAATGCCTTTTCATGAATAAGAAGTTTTCAGAAGGCTCTAGGGGGCTGGGAGGCAGGCCGTTTGTTTGTCTTTTGATGGGGGTATCATTTCTGAACTTGAAATCTGGTTCAGGGAGAAGAGAATTCAAAATCAGAGGAACTTAAGGGGACACGGGTCAACATCTGGCTCGATTCAGGTGCATTGAGAAGAGTGAGTTCACATCAGTGACCCTTAGGACAGTGAGTGGCAGAGCCCTAACGACTGTGGTGTCCTCTCCACAAAACCCTCAAGGGACTTTTGTCATCATGTGTGATGAATCTCTAAATATCATCTAATTTTCATAAGAATGAAAAGCAAGAAGTTAACATGAAATAGTGGGCTAGGGTTTCGTTTTAAAGGCATGACTGTTATTTACAAAGGTGTTAAATCTGAGGAAATGGACAAACACAGATTTATCCATTCTAGTGGCCAAACAGTAACAGTCTAAAACGCAGTCATTTTGGCCTCCCAAGCAATTTAGTCATATGTGGTGTTTTCTCTTTTTGGTTTTTATTTTTTACATTTTTAACTAGGTTACTGTTGGTTCCTATTCTGTCTTTTTTGCCAGACCTACATCTGGGTACCGGATACAATCAGTTGGTTAAATTTTGCTTGCAGTTCTGTGTATTCTTTTTCCTCTCTTATTTATTTTTTTAAAAAATGGAGATCCCAACCTTACGATCTTTGATGTTAAGCTAGCACTGTCTGTAATACTTCTAAGAGCTGCCACTAAAATAATACAGCAATCCGTGGCCGGGGGAGCACCCCCTCCTGGTTGGGCCCCTCAGTTGGAGTCTAAGGGTTAATCTCTCATCTTGCTAAGCAGTATTCAAGTGCCTTGAACAGTGTCCCCTCGGCGTGGCTCCCCTTCAGCACACTGATGTTCCAAGCAGTGGCCCCTGCAGGCAGCCGACCCCCTTCCTCTTCACGCCCTATGAGTTTAAGAAGCTGATTTGTACCTCTCCCCTGGGGGAAACGGTTCCATATAAAACACTAACACTTAATTACAAGCTCCATTATGCCATTTTAAATGGCTTCTTTTTGTTAATTGGAGGCAGTGTTCATAACTTAAGGCTTTTGCCATTAACTTAGCTGGCTAAGCAGAGGCTCGGCATAAAATCAGTGTTTGCATTTAGCCTCTTGACCCGGGGTTCCTGCCCAAGCTCCCTTGTGATAGCCAAGATGGCAGGTGTATGGGTTCTGCCCTAGACCTGTGCCCAACTCACTTCCATCCCAGAGGAGTCTTCTGTCCTCCTCCCCAATCCCCGAGCTCCCAGGTAACCTCCTCTTGAACTTGTGTATCAGTGAAGACATCTGTGGTTTCTGCTCACCAGACCTCTCTTTAGAAAGGGTTATCAGAGCCATGGAGCTTAGCTCAACTGGATTCTTCCAGACGATCTTAGGAGTCATCTTGGCATGAGGCAGCTTCTAAGCATCTCCTGGGACAGGATCGGGGCAGACAGCCCAGGGATGCGTGCGTGGGGGAACTCTCTGAGAAATGCCAGGATCGTGGTTCACAGGGACTCACCATCAAACCCTGCTACTTTGTGCAAGTAATTGAGGCAAAAGATACCAGTCGACAGCCTCCCTGGGGTAGATCCCTTGTACCTCCAAAGTACAAATACCTCCCGGCTCAGTTTCCTTTCTGTCGCCATCTTTGTTTTCTTCCCATTGAAAAACCATTCTGTCTGTTGTGGACGTTCAGGTCTGCTGGTTGGCAGTCCGGGCCCAGAGTGCAGCAGAGCTCTGGGTTAAATATTCCTTTCTGGCCACCGCCCAAGCCCAGGTGGCCAGCTCTCATACCCCATCTCCCTCCTTGGCCAGGGCCAGCATCAGGCGTGCAGCTCACGACCAGTTTACACAGGTTGTAAAGAGATCGCTGTGGGCCTCTGCTGACTACTTTAAGATCGTGCCACAGCCAGGCCCTAAAAAGAGAGGAGAACAGGAGTCCCCAGGTGAGCTCCCTCACGGGCAGGTGCCTTCCCGACTAAGGTTGGACTGGATGACTTTGTTCCTCCTGCACGCATGTCCTTTGATACAAGGTAGATCAATGAACTCTGTTGACATTCTATGCAATGTTTTTCATTCCTCTTGATTTTAGCAAAGCAAATCTTACTGAAAAATAGCAGAGTCTGGGGAATAGACGCATGTCCTTCTGGGAGTCACACAAAGAAAAGCAGAGAGATTTTGAACTGAGGGGCGACAGCCTTTGCCTTAAATGCACTATGACAGGCGCATCTTGGCAGACCAGTGAAAACAAAAGTCCATAGACCTTACTCATCCCAAGGCCGACAAGCCAGCTGTACAGGGGGAGATGTAGCGATACGGGGCATGTGCGGTGGGCGTGCTGGGCTGTTCGCTGTGGTACTTTAGGCTGGAGGTTTGGCTCCAGTGCTGCCAGTGGGGGGGCCCTGTCCCTCCCCGGATGTCCTCCCTCTTCTTCACACTCCTCATTGTCCCTTCTACCTCACTAACCTGTGTTCTCCATCTGATGTCACCCAGAACCACACCCCGCAGAACTATGAGGCACGTGGGCTGGAGGGGGCGGGAAAGCTGCCAGCGCAGCAGACACGAGCATCCCTCTGCCTGGTGGGCTGGCGTTGTGTGTCTCTCCTTATGTGAGCACAACACGGACAGACAGCTGTGCTCTGCAAGGCACACGGATTTTTCTCTTGACTTCCACCTGTTCTCAAAGCTCCAGCAGCTGTTTCTTTTGCAGGCAGGGCGTGGTCTCAGGCCTCCAAGGGTCTTTGCCTATCCTTTCTGTCCAGTCCTGTTCAGCTGTTAAGATCCATCATGGCCATTATCCTTGCCCCGGGCTGCCCCAGAGTGGCCACATGAGGACACTTCCCAAGATTCCCAGCTGGCTTTGGGGAACGCTGTAGCTCTTGGGTGTCTGTTGTCTGTGGCATGGTTTCAGCGTCACTGCGAACGCTCCTTTGCAAACATCAAACATCTCAAAGACAGAAAAGGATAGATGGCTTCCTCCAGTCTACATGCCCCGTCCACACTTGCATCACCCTCTTATCCCAAAAGAATATGCCAGTTCCCATCCAGCACCGAAGAAAACCAGCTCCTGGGGCTGCTGGTTGGAGGTGGGTCTGTCCACTGTGGGGGTCACAGTGTTCCCCTGCTGGAGAGAGTTTGCAAGTAAGAACCCAAGTGTGGGGACAGCATCCTATGATTGGGCATTGACCAGCCAAAGCTCACATTTAGAAATCCCTCAGTGCTTCTGTGGTTTCACCTGGGCATCGATGACATTAGGGAAGCCTTTGTGACCACAAGGGCAGGGCTTATGGCCTGAGTAGCAAGGTGGTGACCTGGGGCCAGTGTGACATGGTTGGATCTCAGCGTGTACTAAATGTCAGTCTGGGCAGCACACTCGAACGCTAAGAGAATGGTCCAATTTGACGATCTTATGTCTATTTCCATCAGGTTTTGACTTTCTGTAGATGAAAACTACCAGGGAAAAGGGGAAGCAGGTACCCAGTAAAGTTTAGAAAGATCCAGTCTGTGAAACCCTTAGAGATGGGCTGAAAGTTAAGTCCACAACCCTTGGGCTTAATCAGGACAGAAGAGGAGGGGGCGTAGGGGGCAGAACGTAAAAGGAGCTCCAGCCCTGCTCCCGGCCCCCCAGCCCAGTCTTCCCAATTCCAGAGGCCTCGGCGGCCTGTGCTCCTCACCACGCTGGTCAGGGGAGTAGAAGGAAATGCAATTTCTGCCTGTCTGCCCGACTTCCAAACACTTCCCCCTCCTGCCCAGGCCTCTCCCACCACCACCTCTCCTCCAAAGATAACCGTGTCCATGCCGTCCGTGGCATCATCTCGAGTTTTCATTTTTGGATGAAGTGACATTTAGCTTTAACAAGACATTTCCAAAGCGCCTAGTCTCCTCCAAAATGCTAACTTTAAAAGTTGGGCATTGTAGGCGAAAAATCCCGAAAAAAAAAAAAAGAAAAAAAAGAAAAAAAAAAAAAAAGGTTGGCGAGAGAAAGACATTCGGCTATGCATAAATGTGCACTTCCCCCATCCCCCCGTTCTTAAACTCTTAAGATGCCCTTGAGTTGCTTTTCATGAATCCCTTTAGTTTACCTAGTAATGTTAAGAAAGCATTAGTCTGCGTTACTGTAATTTCTGTAGTGTTTAGGCTTTAATTTCTTCCACAAAATATGCTATATGCTATGTATCAAACTTTCTGTAATCAGAAAGAAAAGGTGCCTTATATCCCAATGTCACGGCTACATCCCTATGGAAATTAATCAGAAGCACAGTGTGTACGGAAGCATTGGGACTTATGCTGGTGAAACGAGACACCATTCAGCAAGACACATTGAAGTGGCACGGAGCTGCTTTTGTTTTATAATTCCTTTTTCCCCCCTTTTGCTTCTTTTTTATTATTTTTTTTTTTGTAGTTTGCTTTAAACAAAAAGCACTTAAATAGATGACTATGTGTAAAAGCTCTGTGCAATTGAAATCATTTTTCTTCATTTTTAAAAAATAACGTATTGCACACCAAATGAACTCAAAGTAAGCTTTAGATCAGGACGATTCAGGTTATGAATGAGTTTGTTCACTGTAGTTCCGTTTGTTCATGAACCGAAGGGAAAACAGGCCTCCCCCATTCCCTCCAGTCTCCCAGCCTGCCTCTTGGTGACCACTGAGCTGGGCGTGCAGGGCCCGCGGGCTCTGGCCGGAGCCGCTGGCCTGACGAGGCAGGATAGGGAGTGTCGGTGATTCAGAAGCTGAGAGCCTTCCCCAGTGTCTGAGGCCACAGCCATCCCTTCCAGCACTTAACCTTGTCTTGTTGAAATGGACTGACTGCTACTGACCTGCCGGCGTGCGTGAGGGTGATTATAAAAGGATGTTTCCTTGAGGAAAAAAAAAAAATTATTTCTATCCTCTTCTATTTATTATTAGGTTAATCATTTAAGTACTTATCAGGAGTGTATTGTTATTTTGTGTTTTGTTGTCATAAATGCTTTTTGCTGTCACTCTAGTGGTTACTATCCTCTGCCTTCCTCTCCTCCCCCATTCCCCCAGAGAACCAAGGCGTCTGGGGGATTAACTGGGGGGCAGATGGGTTTCCCCAGCAAAATCAAACACCTGTCTCCAGAGTAGCCACTCAAAAACTGGTGGTCTCTATGTGTCTAACTTTTTAAACGAGAGAGTATATGAACAAAAAAACATCTACCAACGAGTGAGGGAGTGCTGAGCTGAAGAACGCTCGCTTGAGGAGCTTCAGAGGAATCTTAGCAAAGCCAAGTTCAGTTCCCCAAAGCCTCCTAGAGCCTCTGGTAAGACTTCTGGGTTCATGAAGTTTCGGCGAACCCCGGTCAGAGAGGGCGCGGTGGCCTGGCCAAGACTTTACTTCCAAGCGAGAGAGTGATTTCTTGCAAGGCCCGCACGGGTTGATATGTTTTGGTTGGTTTTTTGTTGTTACTGTTTTTCTTGCGTACAAAGTTGGTCAAAACCATCTTTCAAAGCAACAGTGTTTTGTAGTACCAGGCTGTGGCTTGATGGCTCACCTAGGAGAGCATAGGCAGAGGGCCCCTTTTCTATAGGTGGTTCAATGTGGAGGAAGGTTGGGTGTGGAGATCGCTTGCTGTGGCCCCAAGCTCAGCCAGCAGGACACCAGTTGCTTGCCAATCGGGTGTGAAGGTGAGATGCCCTGCCTCAATCCCATGGGCCCAGCAGAAGGAATCTTACCCCAGGCCAAGGCAAGGGTCCTGCCCACCCCAAGGTAGGCTGGGAAGAGTATCTCTTTCCATACCATCACCTCCCCTTCTCCAAGATCACCGGGGGTCCTGATTTTGTTCTCTCTTTGAAAGAAACCCTCCACCGAAACAATGGTCCCCATCTCCCCAAAATACTTTTTTTTTTTCATTTTTCTCTAATCAGTCTATGCATTTCTCTCTCTCAAACCATCTTCTGCCTCTTCCCTTGAGAAAACGGGCATCTCACGTCCCCCATCTGAGACCTCTTGGGAAAAAAAAAAAAAATCCCGTGCGTTCTGGAGATGTGAGAATTCACCCAAAATTCTTAAAGCATTGGAGAATAGCTTGTTATAAAATAAAAGTGGGGGAAAAAAGAAGGTGGTTTTCCCCACATCCCTTTCCATTGAATAAGAGACCTAGTTCTTTGCGTTTGTGCAATAATAACTGTTTGCTGCTTGCCTTGAGAGCGGGTAGCACCACGCTCCTGTCCAGACTACTAACAGCACAAGACGCACTCGCAGGGTGGCGGAATCTTCCGGAAAACTCTTTATAAGCTCAGCAACCCCCAACCCACCCCCGCTCCAGTGTTTTGTCACGTCTTACATTTTAGCAGTATTTTATATTTTCTGTAACGCACCAAGTCTTAGATCTTTCTAGAGCTTGTTTGTTAATCCTCACAATCACAGATTTTTTTTTTCTCCAATCCTCACAAAGACCCAATTGACCAAAAAAGAAAAAAGGAAAAAAAAAAAAGTCTTTTTTTTTTTTTTTTTTTTGTACAAATCGCTTTGAGATGCCTCTGGTGTGTTGCTGTGTGACACCTCTCTGATAACATTTTATTTCTTGCTATTTGTTTTTCTACATTAAGAGTCAAAGTTGACCTGGCTGGCGTGGGGGTGGGGGAGGCACCCGTCGGCCCCTTGGTGTTGTCCCTCTGTCTTTGGTTAGCCATACGATGTTTGTTCTCAGCACTGTACAACGGTCCCTATATAATACGGAGAAGCAATATCACTGTATGAGACTCACACCATGTATTATTATTCACTAGCACCCTAGGTGTGATAATTGAAGTAAATATCTTTTATACAAACACAAGAATGTCTGGGTTGTTTTTATTTAAAGTGTTCTGGCCTGAGGACGAGCAGCAAACACTGTCATTCAGGGTCCAAATGGCACCTCGAGAATCGCCGTTCCCGAGGTTGTCCTCCTTGCACCTGTCCACACGTCCTCGGGCGTGTGGCTTCCGGGCACACAGAAAACCGCGTGGCTCTAGGAGGCATGGGGATTTCCGGCACCGCTCTTTCAGTCTGCATCCGGCTCACAGGAAGGGCTCCACCAGGGCCTTCATTCCTACTTGCTGTTGTCACCAGCACTGTTTGCCTAGCCTTGAACCCAGCCCTTACCCTCCCTGGCGTCCGCTTCCTTGTCTGTAAAATGGAGACACCATTGCCTGTCATATAGGCTTGCTGTGGGGAACCAGGAATGGTGGCCAATGCTGGTGTGGCACCGGGTTGGTGGTGGCAGCCCCAATCGATGGCACTTGGGTGACCAGGACTACGACCAGGCTGCTCTGCCTGGTGGCCCGCAGCTGATCAGTGGCGTGACCTCAACCTTCTGTGTGGGGCTCTCACTGTGCCCCTGACTCCTGATGTAACAGAAAGACAAGTGAAGAGCGCCAGTTAATGCTTGCGAGTGGGCCGGAAGAGGGGATTGGGACAGTGGCTTGCGGGTCTCTGGAATGCTGGGGCGGCTGAGCAGGGTCTCTTTCCAGATGGCGCTCAGGCTGGACGTGGGGGAATGGCTCTGCCGAGGTGGCTGCTAGGCTTCTCCGCGCAGTTGTGACTCAGAGGCTGTTGCTCGTCTTGAGACCTACCGGGTTGGAACAGAGCCGTCTGCCAGGCTGATGTGTGTCTAGTGGAAGTGGCGGATGACTTGGTCGCGTATTAATTCGGAGATTTCAGATTGTGGAATGCCCACATGTGATACAGAAGCATAAGCCTCTCTCCGAATTACACTGGATTCAATCCTTCCTCCAGTGGGAGAACCCAGAGTATGGGATGGAGACGACCCCCAGTGCCAGGTGCAATCGGCAGCCCCGCGTCTCACGCAGTCACTCAGGGCCAAGGGTGTCTCTAGAGTTACCCCAAATGCCAGCCCCCTCAGATAGGAGAGACCTGCATAAAACCCTAAGAGCTGGCCCGGCACAGTGGCTCACACCTGTAACCCCAGCACTTTGGGAGGCTGAGGCGGGCGGATCACTTGAGGTCAGGAGTTCAAGACCAGCCTGGCCAACATGGTGAAACCCTGTCTCTACTAAAAATACAAAAATTAACCAGGCATGGTGGTGGGCGCCTGTAATCCCAGCTACCTGGGAGGCTGAGGCAGGAGAATTGCTTGAACCTGGGAGGCAGAGGTTACAGTGAGTTGAGATTGCGCCATTGCACTCCAGCCTGGGCTATAGAGTGAAATTCCGTCTCAAAAAAAAAAAAAAAAAAAACCCTAAGAACTCTGCCAGTTTGGTATTTGACACACTGAAGTCTGACGTGGTTAATTTTTCTGTTTGCTAGTTTAGGCATGCCCCCATGTATTTAATGATCTGTTAACTAAATTAAAATAAGAAATGTTAAAAAAAAAAAAAAAAAGGGAGGGAGGGAGGGAGGGAAGAAAGGAAGGAAGGAAGCAAGCAAGCAAGCAAGCAAGCAAGCAAGCAAGCAAGCAAGCAAGCAAGCAAGCAAGCTGGGCACAGTGGCTCATTCCTGTAACTCTTATAAGCCCAGCACTTTGGGAGCAGGTCAAGGCAGGAGGATTGCTTGAGTGCAGGAGTTTGAGACCAGCCTGGGCAACATAGTGAGACCCCATCTCTACAAAAAATAAAAAATTTACTGGGCATGGTGGCATGTGCCTGTAGTCCCAGCTACTCTGGAGGCTGAGGTGGGAGGATCACTTCTGCCCAGGAGTTCAAGGCTGCAGTGATCTATAATGGCACCACTGCTCTCCAGCCTGGGCAACAGAGCAAGACCTTGAATCTTAAAAAAAAAAAAAAAAAAAGTTTGCTCAAAGTCTTTTTCCTCGGAAAGTTGAGACAGGGTCTCAGTCTGTTGCCACCTCCTCCTCCCAGGCTTAAGCAACCCTCCCACCTCAGCCTCCCAACTAGCTGGGACCACAGGTGTGCGCCACCACGCCTGGCTAATTTTTTGTAGAGACGGGGTTTCACCATGTTGCCCAGGCTGGTCTGAGCTCAGGAGATCCACCCACCTGGTTCTCCCAAGTACTGGGATTATAGGAGTGAGCCACTGCGCCCGGCCTCCCCACGTGCTTCTAAAGTGAGATTTAATTAAGCAAAACTGCAATTGCACCTGGTTTTGCAGGGCTAGCTGCAGAGGCAGAAAAAGAGAGTGAGATTTCACGTTCTGACTGCAATTGGCTGATGCCCCCATTCCAGGCAAATGGTTCAGTCTTGACCTTTCTCCTGTCCCCGCAGTTAAGTGGATCTGAACAGAACCTTGTTCCTTGCTTTTGTTTTTGAGACAGAGTCTCTCTCTGTTGCCTAGGCTAGAGTTTAGTAGCACGATCTAGGCTGGCTGCAACCTCTGTTTCCTGAGTTCAAGCAATTCTCCTGCCTCAGCCTCCTCGGTAATTGGGATTAGAGGTGCGTGCCACAATGCCCAGCTAATTTTTAGTATTTTCAGTAGAGATGGGGTTTTACCATGTTGGCCAGGCTGGTCTCGAACTCCTGACCTCAAGTGATCTGCCCACCTTGGCCTCCCAAAGTGCTGGGATTACAGGCGTGAGCCACCGTGCCCGGCCCCTTATTTGTTTTTTGTTTTGTTTTGTTTTTAAGATGGAGTCTGGCTCTGTCACCCAGGCTGGGGTACAATGGTACAATCTCGGCTCACTGCAACCTCTGCCTCCTGGGTTCAGGTGAGTCTCCTGCCTCAGCCTCCCAAGCAGCCGGGATTATAGGTCCTCACCACCACACCTGGCTTTTTTTTTTTTTTTTTTTTTTTTTTTTGTATTTTTAGTAGAGATGGGGTTTCACCATGTTGGCCAGGCTGATCTCGAACTCCTGACCTCAAGCGATCTGCCTGCCTCAGCCTCCCAAAGTGCTGGGATTACAGGCGTGAGCCACCGTACCCGGCTGCATGCTCTGAGGAAACACAATTGTACGTAGACAGGGTGGCACGACGTGATGATGAGATAGATTAGAGCGCTTGAATTGTCTGCAATGGCCCTGTGTGCTTCTGTTTAAAAGCCCCTCCGAGTGGCTGCCTGGGGATATGCTGCTCCTCTCCACAGTCCTAGCATGCCAGCTTTGGAGGCACACCAGCTTGCTGGTGTCTACTTCAGTTCATCACTGATTCCTGTGAGGTGGCAGAGGCCTGGGCCCACATGTACGGACCCAACCAGGGAACTGGGAGGGCTCCACAGAGCTACGGTGATGTTGCCAGGGCTCCCGGCCAGGGGACCATTGATCAGCAACTGACTCATACAGTGTTGAGTGACTGGTCTCCATAGACAGGGGAGACACAGCCTGGCCCCAGCCTTGAGCAGGCATTGCCCAAGTTCCTGCCTTTTCCAAGAAATTCAGACTCTTCGAATACCAACAAGGAAGGGCTCTGGTCGAGTATGGTGGCTCACGCCTGTAATCCCAGCACTTTAGGAGGCTGAGATGGACGGATCACCTGAGGTCAGGAGTTTGAGACCAGCCTGGCCAACATGATGAAACCCCATCTCTACTAAAAATACAAAAATTAGCCGGGCATGGTGGTGCACACATGTAATCCCAGCTACTCAGGAGGCTGAGGCAGGAGAATCACTTGAACCTGGGAGGTGGAGGTTGTAGTGAGCCAAGATTGCACCACTGCGCTCCAGCCTAGGCAACAGAGCGAGACTCTGGCTCAAAAAAGTAAAAAATAAATAATACCAATAGGAAGAGCCCTTTCTCTTTTTTTCAAACAGAATCGGGTATGGATAAGTAATAGCAGAACTGGCCGGGCGCGGTGGCTCAAGCCTGTAATCCCAGCACTTTGGGAGGCCGAGACGGGCGGATCACGAGCTCAGGAGATCAAGACCATCCTGGCTAACACAGTGAAACCCCGTCTCTACTAAAAAATACAAAAAACTAGCCGGGAGAGGTGGCGGGCGCCTGTAGTCCCAGCTACTCGGGAGGCTGAGGCAGGAGAATGGCGTGAACCTGGGCGGCGGAGCTTGCAGTGAGCTGAGATCCAGCCACTGCACTCCAGCCTGGGCGACAGAGCAAGACTCTGTCTCAAAAAAAAAAAAAAAAAGTAATAGCAGAACTGCCTGTTTGGGGCAGTGGTGTGGCCTCCGGGGAGCAGGATTTGAGGACAACCCTGCCATTGTTCAGGGAGGCAGTGTCTGTGGTCAGGAGACACTGGCTGTATCAGGATCCCAGCAGCGTCACTTACTGGCTGATGACCGTGGGCAAGTCTTAGTCGACGCTCAGGAAATCTTTGAAAGAATGAATGAGTTTAACTTCCTAGTGCGTCTGTTTCTGTCTCTGTAAAGGGGATAGAAAAAGCCAAACTCGGTCGGGCACGATGGCTCATGCCTGTAATCCCAAGGCTTTGGGAGGCCACGGCAGGAGGATCCCTTGAGGCCAGGAGTTCAAGACCCACCCTGGGACACATAGCAAGACCCCATCTCTACAAAAATGTTTAAAATTCGCCGGATGTGCTGGCACATGCCTGTAGTCCCAGCTACTCGGGAGGCTGAAGGATGGCTTGAGCCCAGGAGCTCAAGGCTGCAGTGAGCTATAATTGCATCACTGTACTCCGGCCTGGGTGACAGAGTGAGACCCTGTCTCCAGTTAAAAAACTAAGAGGTAGGTGGCTCACGCCTGTAATCCCAGCACTTTGGGAGGCCGAGGCGGGTGGATCACGAGGTCAGGAGATTGAGACCATCCTGGCTAACACGGTGAAACCCCATCTCTACTAAAAAATACAAAAAATTAGCCGGGCGCAGTGGCGGGCACCTGTAGCTATTCAGGAGGCTGAGGCAGGAGAATCGCTTGAACCCGGCAGGCAGAGGTTGCAGTGAGCTGAGATACCTCCACTGCACTCCAGCCTGGGAGACAGAGCAAGACTCCATCTCAAATAAATACATAAATAAATAAGAGGTCAGACTCACAGGGTTGCTGAGAGAACCCAGTGAGAAGACCTGGAAACCACTCGCCCAGCTTCCAGTGCCAGGGCAGAGCCTGGAAGGATCCAAGTGAGGCCTATGCAGTTACTGGCAGTGGAAGCAGCAGAGGACTGGCCGGCCCTCCCGGGGTCTTGCTGCCCATGGCCAGGCCCCATCTCCTGGGGTCTCTCGTCTCTCTAACACACGTGGCCACTGGGTTTGGCTGTGATGGGATGGGACTGAGCCGTGGTAGATGCTCACATCAGATCGCAAAGAGGGCCAGCTGTGCCTCAGCCTGGGAGACCCTGCAGCTCCAGGAATCCTGGTGCAAGTTTCCAACTGAGGAAACAGATGCTTGCCGCAGGGTAGCATCCACTCGCCCGTGAGCTAGAACATACCCAAGGCTGACCGTGGGCAGCTGCCTTACACGCTGGGGTTATTACAGGGCAAACCAGGAGCTCACCTTCTTATGAAGGGACAGACAGTAGACGTAATAAATAAGTGAATGAGATAGTTGCTTTGAAGGTAATCAATGTTATAAGGAGGATGGGAAGACCAAGTGAAAAGAGTTAAAGTTTTTTTTTTTTTTTTGGAAGATGAAGTCTTGCTCTGTTGCCCAGGCTGGAGTACACTGGTGCAATCTCGGCTCACTGTAACCCCCACCTCCCAGGTTCAGGCGATTCTCCTGCCTCAGCCTCCCAAGTAGCTGGGATTACACGTGTACACCACCACACCCAGCTAATTTTTGTTATTTTTAGTAGAGACAGTGGTTTCATCATGCTGTCCATTCTGGTCTCGAACTCCCGACCTCAAGTGATCCGCCCGCGTCAGCCTCCCATAGTGCTGGGATTACAGGTGTGAGCCACTGCACCCAGCTGAAAAGGGTTAAAGTTTTAAATCGGGTGGTCAGGGTAGGCCTCCCTAAGAAGTTCCCTTCTTTGTTTAATTTATTATCTTTTTCTTTTTTTTTTTGGAGACAGGGTCTCACTCTGTCACCCAGGCTGAAGTGCAGTGGCGTAATCATAGCTCACTGCAGCCTCCAACTCCTGGGCTCAAATTATCCTCCCAGCCTCCCTAGTAACTGGGACTACAGGCGCACATCACCGCTTTTGGCTAATTTTTGTATTGTTTGTAGAGACGACGTCTCGCTATGTTGCCCAGGCTGGTCTCAAACTCCTGGCTTCCAGCAATCCTCCCACCTGGGCCTCCCTAAGTGCTGGGATTACAGGCATGAGCCACCGATCCCAGACAGAAGTTAACTTCTAAACAGTCGTGGCAGAGGTGAGGGAATGAGCCCTGCAGATGTGAGAGGGAAGGACGTTCTAGGCAGTGGGAACCGCCAGTTCAAAGGTCTCGTGGTGCAAACGTGTCTGGAGACCAGCATGGCCGCAGCACCGTGACCAGGAGGAAGAGTGGGAAGCGGTGAGGTCAGAGAGACCAGGGAGAGGCGGAGCATGGGGGCCTTGTCGGCCATTGCAGAGTCTTTGGCTTTTACTCTGAGTCAACTGGGGGCTATTGGAGGGTTTGAACAGAGGGTCCTGGCTCTGGTGGGGAAACAGGAAGTAGGATTTATTATTGGTAGGCATGAGTAAGGAGGGGTCTGCACAGGGGAAGCCCTCAGAAGCACAGGGGCCAACACTCACCCGGGAGGCCGCGACTGGGGCTGCGTTTGACCCCCAGCCATGCCAGATGAGGGAGCCGCTTCTCAGCCACCATGTGGGATCAGCTTCATCCGCATTGAACCTGATCAAGGCCCGCTGCTTTGTGCTCTAGATCTTCTGGCAGCCAGGGAACTTGGACTTGGCCCCACGTATGACCTCAATCACATGCTCATGGTTCTGCTGTTGGTACAGATAGACATGATGACCTGGCCAACGTGAACCCTGGCTGTCACATCCCGGGGCTTTCCAAGGGCACCCCGAATACTTGCCTGGTGTCTAGACGAGAGACAGCACGAGGTCAGAGACACAAATGTCCAGTGGAAAGAAATGTCTCCAAGGTTCCTTAGGGCAACCCATATAAGAAACAGACTGTGTGGCCGGGCGTGGGGGCTCACGCCTGTAATCCCAGCACTTTGGGAGGCCAAGGTGGGTGGATCACCTGAGGTCAGGAGTTCAAGACCAGCCTGGCCAACATGGCGAAACCCTATCTCTACTAAAAATACAAAAAAGTTAGCCAGGCATGGTAGTGGGTGCCTGTAATCTCAGCTACTCAGGAGGCTGAGGCAGGAGAATCGCTTGAACCCGGGAGGCAGAGTTTGCAGTGAGCCAAAATTACGCCACTGTACTACAGCTTAGGCGACAAGAGCAAAAATCTGTCTCAAATTTTAAAAAGAAAGAAAAAGAAAGAAACAGACTATGTACTTTACTGAGGAGGGTGCTGTTTGCAACCATTGCAGCTTACAAGGTCACAATTTTTTTTTTTTTTTTTTTTTTTTTTTTGAGACATAGTCTTGCTCTGTCGCCCAGGCTGGAGTGCAGCGGCGCAATCTCAGCTCACTGCAAGCTCTGCCTCCCGGATTCATGCCATTCTCCTGCCTCAGCTTCCCAAGTAGCTGGGACTACAGGTGCCCACCACCACGCCCGGCTAATTTTTTTGTATTTTTAGTAGAGACAGGGCTTCACCGTGTTAGCCAGGATGGTCTCGATCTCCTGACCTTGTGATCCGCCTGCCTCAGCCTCCCAAAGTGCTGGGATTACAGGCGTGAGCCACCACGTCTGACCTAGTCACTATTTCTTTTTTTTTTTTTTTTTTGAGACGGAGTCTCGCTCTGTCGCCCAGGCTGGAGTGCAGTGGCCGGATCTCAGCTCACTGCAAGCTCCGCCTCCCGGGTTTACGCCATTCTCCTGCCTCAGCCTCCAGAGTAGCTAGGACTACAGGCACCTGCCACCTCGCCCGGCTAGTTTTTTGTATTTTTTTAGTACAGATGGGGTTTCACCATGTTAGCCAGGATGGTCTCGATCTCCTGACCTCATGATCCGCCCATCTCAGCCTCCCAAAGTGCTGGGATTAGTCACTATTTTTTTTTTTAAGAGACAGGGTCTCACTCTGTTGCCCAGGCTGGAGGGCACTGGCACGATCATTGCTCACTGCAGCCTCGAGTTCCTGGGCTCAAGCAATCCTCCTGCCTCAGCCTCCCAAGTAGCAGGGACAGGCATGCACCACCACACACGGCTAATATTTTTATTTTTTATAGAGACAATCTGGCTATGTTGCCCAGGCTGGTCTCAAACTCCTGGACTCAAGCAATCTTCCTGCCTCAGCCTCCCAAAGTCCTGGGATTACAGGCATGAGCCAATTGCACCCGACCAACTTTTTAAAAGGCTCTCTCTGGCTGCTGCTTGGTGCCCGGATCATAGGTGGCAGAGGGAGGCCAATGGGAGGCTGATGCCATCATCGCAATGAGAGGTGGTCATGACTCAGACTAGGTGGCAGCTGTGGTAAAAAGGGACTAGATTCTGGAGATATTTTTTTTTTTTTTCTTTTTGAGACGAAGTCTCGCTCTGTCACCCAGGCTGGAGTGCAGTGGCCGGATCTCAGCTCACTGCAAGCTCCGCCCTCCCGGGTTCACGCCATTCTCCTGCCTCAGCCTCCCGAGTAGCTGGGACTACAGGCGCCCACCACCTCGCCCGGCTAGTTTTTTGTATTTTTTAGTAGAGACGGGGTTTCACCATGTTAGCCAGGATGGTCTCCATCTCCTGACCTCGTGATCCGCCCGTTTCGGCCTCCCAAAGTGCTGGGATTACAGGCTTGAGCCACCGCGCCCGGCCGATTCTGGAGATATTTTGAAGGCAGAGCCAAAAATGAAACTTAAGGCAGGCGCAGTGGCTCACACCTGTAATCCCAACACTTTGGGAGGCCGAGGCAGGTGGGTCATTTCAAGCCAGGAGTTCGAGACCAGCCTGACCAACATGGTGAAACCCCGTTTCTACTAAAAACACAAAAATTAGCCGGGCTTGATGGATTCAGGAGAATCTCTTGAACGCAAGAGGTGGAGGTTGCAGTGAGTTGAGATCACGCCACTGCGCTCTAGCGTGGGCAACAGAGTGAGACTCCATCTCAAAAAAAAAAAAAAAGGAGAGAGAGAGAAACTTTAGATTCAGCATCAGGAGTGATGGAGAGGAGTGGGGCTACCTCCCGGGGTTTGTTCTGAGCCACTGAAGGGTGGCAGAGAGCTGGGTCAGGCCGGGAAGGAGGTCTCTGCCTAGCCCTGCAGATGTCACCTCCTGGCGCTGGGCTACAGGGGTCCACACTCGGGCTTGGGGAGTGCAGACTTGGGGAGGAAGGGATCAGGCTGAAATGCAGACCCATAAAGGTTGAAATTCCAGTAGAAGAACAAGTAGAAGATAAATCCAAGGAAAGGCGTGGACTGGAGTCCCACACTGGGGAGCCATCGGCTTGTCAATGGCATCCCGCATGGCCAGAGCGGATGAGAAGGCAGAGTGAGGCATCTGCGGACAGTCCCCGTACAGCAGCAGCAAGAAGCTTAGCAGGGAGGGCAAGGACCAGTCAAGGAAACAGGGACAGAGCATCCAGCCGGGGGAGGAGGCCCAGGAGGGTCGGTGACCTGGAAATAGCTGCTAACACAGCAGCTCAGATGAGAGTTGAAAAACAAGGACGTGGCAATGTGCGGAGGTCATTAGGGACCTTGGCAAGGACAGTCGGCGTGGGGGGGCAGCAGAGTCTGATGGGAAGGGCTTGAGGAATTGGAGGAGTGGAATTAGATGCTTGAGAAGACAGCTTCTTCAAGGAGTTTTGCCGAAGTGGGGTCAAGGGAAGGGGCATGTGTGCATGTGTACATGCCTGCTAGGAGAACATGCTTGCATGCATGTAGAAGAGAGAAGCAAGAGCTGGTGCTGCAGGAGAGGGTGGCATTGCTGGAGACCCCATTGCGTAGGGGTGAGGGGCCAGCACCTGCAGGCATGGGGAGCTGGCTGGGGGGCTCCGCGGTCACCTGTGGTTACCTGCAGGATCTACAGGTGCAGAGGCAGGGAGGGGTGGATGAGGCAGCAGCTTGGCCTCCCTCAGTGTCCTCCTAGCAGAGGATACCATGTGCACCAAGCGTCTCCACCATTCCTACCTGGCCTGCAAGTGATTTAATAAGACAGGGGCGGCCGGGCGTGGTGGTTCATGCCTGTAATCCCAGCACTTTGGGAGGCCGAGGCGGGTGGATCACCTGAGGTCAGGAGTTCGAGAACAGCCTGGCCAACATGACGAAACCCTGTCTCTACTAAAAATACAAAAATTAGCTAGGCATGGTGGCGCATGCCTGAGAGGCTGAGGCAGGAGAATCGCTTGAACCTGGGAGACAGAGGTTGCAGTGAGCCGACATCATACCATTGCACTCTAGCCTAGGTGACAAGAGTGAAACTCCGTCTCAAAAAAAATAAAAAAAAGACAGGGGCCCCCGGCAACTTCAGGAAAACTGTAGGTACAACGCCGCTGGCCTTGCTATGATAAATCTCTGTGTTCAATCCTTTTGCAATCAGAAATCATGCCTAGACTTTTTTTTAGGCATGGGGCAGAGGGGGACAGGGTCTTGCTCTATCGCCCAGCCTGGAGTGCAGTGGTGCAATCAGCTCTCTGCAGCCTCGAACTCCTGGACTCAAGCAATCCTCCCGCCTTAGCCTCCTGAGTAGCTGGAACCACAGGTGCACACCACAATGCCTGTCTAATTTTTGTATTTTTCTGTAGAGATGACGTTTTGCCATGTTGCCCAGGCTGGTCTCAAACACCTGAGCTCCAGCGACGCTCCCACCTCTGCCTCCGGAAGTGCTAGATTCCAGCCGTGAGCCACAGCGCCGGCCTTCCTGACGTCTTGACCTTAAAGACGCTTTGATTCCCTCCTCCTCTCTGTGAGGTGCCCTCTCTAGGCTGTCTTTCCGGGTTCTCAGAAGGATGAGGTCCTAGTCTTTCCTGAGGGGAAGGGGACCGTGTTGGGTCCTTGCCCCACAGACTCCTTTTCTGAGCCCGTTTCCCTGTCTTACGCTCACTTATCCACCCATCACCTGTCATCCCTCTCTCCCCTAAACAAAGTATGTCCCTCTCTCCTGGGTTTCCGGGTTGCCGATCGTCCATTCCACACACTCCATGCTTCTCAAGATCCCCTCTGGGGCCCACGTTACCCCCCTTCCACCAGTTCTGCCCATCGGGCTGTGCCTTGCAGCCCTGCACACCCCCACCACCCCGACGACGATGCCCTCGCCTTATTCAGCCTCTCTGTAGCTTCTGACCTCCTGACCCTCCGTATTCATTGACCCTCCTGCCTCATATTGGTGCCTTCACATGCATCCTCCTGGTGTCTCCCCTGCCTCCTGCCGCCTCTTCTCAGGGTCTTTGCGGGACCCCCTTCATGGGTCACCCCCTGAGGCTCTGGCCACACTCATGGCAGCACTTTCTCAGGACTTGTCCACCACCCCTGATTTTCTGTATTAGCCATTCTTGCATTGCGGTAGAGAAATACCTGAGGCTGGGTAATTTATCAAGAAAAGAGGTTTCGTTGGCTCGTGGTTCTGCAGACTGTACCAGAAGCGTGGCACTGGCATCAGTTTGGCTTCTGGGAAGGTGATGGAGCCTTTACTCATGGCAGAAGGCAAAGTGGGAGCAGGCGTGAGACATGGGGAGGCCAGGAGGAAGAGACAGAGAATGGGGGTAGGGGAGGTGCCACGCTCCTTAAACAACCAGATCCCTATCCCAGAGACGGCACTGCGCCAGGAGGGACCCACCCCGTCCCCCAAACACCCCCCACCAGGCCCCACATCCAACACTGGGGATTAATTACTTTTTTTCTTTTTTGAGACAGGGTCTCACTCTGTCACCCAAGCAAGAGTGCAGTGGCGTGATCATGCTCACTGCAACCTCTGCCTCCTGGGCTCAGGTGATCCTCCTATCTCAGCCTCCTAGTAGCTGGGACTACAGCTACAGCACCACACCCAGTTAATTTTTTTGTGGGTTGTATTTTGTAGAGACGGGGTTTTTGCATGTTACCCAGACTGGTCTCGAATTCCTGGGCTCCAGTGATCCTCCATCCTCAGCCTCCCAAAGTGCTGGAATTACAGGCAAGAGCCACTGCACCTGGCTTGATTACACTTCAGCATGAGAAGTGGACAGGGGTGAATATCCAAACTCTATCATTCCACCCCTGCCCCCCTCGCCCAAATCTCATGTCCTTCTCACATTGTAAAATACAATCATGCCTTCCCAACAGTACCCCAAAGTCTTTTTTTTTTTTTTTTTTTTTGAGATGGAGTTTTGCTCTTGTTGCCCAGGCTGGAGTGCAGTGGCACCATCTCAGTTCACTGTAACCTCCACCTCCCGGGGTCAAGTGATTCTCCTGCCTCAGCCTCCCGAGTAGCTGGGATTACAGGCACCCGCCACCATGCCCGGCTAATTTTTTTTTTTTTTTTTTTTTTTTTTTTTTTAGTAGAGATGGGGTGTCACCATGTTGGCCAGGCTGGTCTCAAACTCCCGACCTCAGGTGATCTGCCTGCCTCAGCCTCCCAAAGTGCTGGGATTACAGGCATGAGCCATTGCACCCAGCCCCAAAGTCTTAACTCATTACAGCATTTAGTCACAACCATCGAACCAGTCTCTAAGAAGTTCCAAACTTTCCCTTATCTTCCTGTCTTCTTCCAAGCCCCTCAAACTCTTCCAAGCTCTGACTGTTAGGACCCTAGATCTCCTCAACTTGCATCTCCAGCCTGAGGTCCACAGGTCCAACCCCCACCACACGCATGCCCTTAGCTGTTCACAAGCACCTTTGTGCATACTGGAGCCAAGCCAGGCAGCTGCCCACCCGTTCCCCCACACAGGGCCAGGCCTGGGCCTCCCCACCTGGGTTCTGCACAGCGATGGGGTCCACAGCTCTCTCTCCAGCTCCTTCTGCGG
Organism: Macaca mulatta; assembly: GCF_049350105.2. Classification (NCBI taxonomy): domain Eukaryota; kingdom Metazoa; phylum Chordata; class Mammalia; order Primates; family Cercopithecidae; genus Macaca; species Macaca mulatta. Next base: position 49,555,905 of record NC_133408.1, read on the forward strand.
CCTCCCAGAGCTCTGCACTCCAGAGGTTGAAGAACTTGCCGAAGGTCGTGAAATTCGTAAAAGGCAGGGCCAGAATGCAAGCCCAGTTCTGGACTTGACATCAAGTGGCCACCATGGATGTGATCCCAACGTCCCCACCTGCGCATTCCAGCCTCCAACAGAGGAGGCAGGGCGAGGCAGCCGGTGGGGGACAGGGGGCCCTCCCATGGCTGGTGAGGCCCTGTCCTTCTCTAATTGAGGCCCCTCTCTCGGGGAAGCCCGCACAGTCAGTCTCCTGGCCTTCGCGTCCTCCCAGCGTGGAGTGACAGTTTCAAAGCACAGCTCTGGTTGCTGCTGGGATCCAGCTGGTCTCTGGGACAGTGTCCAGATCCTGTCCCCAGCAGCCTCCGGTTCCTTATCCAACCCCCTCTACCCAGAGCCTTCCGTCCAATCTCACTGCCTGCCAGCCTCTGCTGCCCTGTCTTACCCAGCCTGTTCTCTCTGCCTCACAAGCAGCCATCCCCCAATTCTCCTGCCCGTGCTCCTATTGCCCAAAGCCACCTCTTCAGGGATGGCCTCCCCCAACCACTCAGCCGTGCACCCCGAGATCCCCTCAGGAGCTAACCCAATGCCCAGAGCATCTGCAGTAGCGCCAATGGCCAGGCCTCCAGGCCAGCTTAACACGTGGGACGTTTCCAGGATAGCGGGCCACCAGCTGGGAACCGGGGCAGCCTAGGATAGAGGGTTTGCAGCCAGGGTGCTCACACCTGCACAGAATGTCGCATACATGCACAGCAGGACCATGTGCCCTCCCCTGCAGGAACAGGCACAGAAACAAGTGCACAGGGACCAGGCCCACGCACCCCATCATCTCCCCAGTGCCTACGGACGGCGCTGGGAGCTGCAGGCCCTGGGACCTGACCAAGACCACACTGAGGTGGCCACAGACTGGGGGCAGATAAAACAGGCATTGCAAGGAATCATCTCAGCCGCTTTTTATCCACCCCTCTTGCCAGGCCACACCTCCAGGGACAAGGAGGACAAGGAGGCCTCACTCTGGCGGGGCAAAAGTCACCTCTGCAAAGGTTCCCCATCTCAGCCCTGTCTCTCTGTCCCCCAGGCCCTCATCCCTAAAGTGGGATGTGGCTTCCCTGAGCCTTGTTGGGGCTTAATGCCCTCTTTTTATTCCAGGAGTCTGTCCCCATGGGATCAGTCCCAGCACAGTTCTTGGATGTGCTCTTGTTTGTGACCAAACTGAAGAATCCCCTCCCTTGGTCTAGGCCCTTCACCTCTATTAATGTGACCCAAGGCCCCATTATCTTTCTGGTGGTTTCCTCTCCCTACATCTCATAGCTGCTGTCCACCTCCCCTCCTAAGCATGCGTGGCCAGCTCTGCCATCCCATCCCACAGGCCAGGGCCCAAGAACTCTGCACCCAGGCCAGGAGGGCATGTCATTTGTCGTCTGTCTGGACCCCTCCATTTGGGGTCTCCTTAAAGTCCCTGCAGGTGACCCACGGCCAGCCCCAACCCTGCCCCTGACAGTCCTCCCTCCAAGGCCAGGTCCTGCCCTCAGGTCCTGCCTCTTCCCTCATCCCCTCCTCACTTCCGCAGGCACCACCTTCCTGCCAGGTACCCAGGGGCCCAGTGAATGTCTGAAGGAAGAAATCCATTTGGAGGCCCGGCGTGGTGGCTCACGCCTGTAATCCCAACACTTTGGGAGGTTGAGGCGGGCAGATCACTTGAGGTTGGGAGTTCGAGACCAACCTGGACAACATGGCAAAATCCGTTCTCTACTAAAAATACAAAAATTAGCCGGGCATGGTGGCAGGTGCCTGTAATCCCAGCTACTCAGGAGGCTGAGGCAGGAGAATTGCTTGAACCTTGGAGGCAGAGGTTGCAGTGAGCCGAGATGGAGCCACTGCACTCCAGCCTGGGTGACTGAGTGAGACTCTGTCTCAAAAAAATAAAATAAAATAAGAAATCCCTTCGGGGCCTGAATGAGGCGAGACTCTGGTGTGGGCAAGGGCTTAGACAGAGCTGGGGGTGGATGCCTTGGGTTTAGTCCCAGGTTGGAAAGCCTCTGTTCTTTGACTGTAAAATGTGAATCGTCTTTTGTCACTCATCTATAAGGGCTTGGTGTGCAGGGAACCCAGGAGCATGTCGGGGTGAGACTGGCTTGCCCCATCCTGGCCCAGGATGCTGAGCTCAGCTAGGGCGGGTACGACAGCCGGTCAGTGGGCTGCACAGTCAGGGACAAGTCCACCGAGACGGCCGCACACACCATTTCCCTGGCACTGCCCACAGCCTGCAGCCTTTGTGCATTTCTGAGGCCACAGTGCCCCCTGGTGGCTGTGCAGCCTACCCCAAAGGACAGCGTCCTGGGTCTCAGGCCTCCAGCTCCCTCTCTGCAGCCCCAACAGCTCACCCTAAATGAGGTTTGTTGTCACCATGTTACATGTCACCATTTGGGACCAGAAAGGGGGATCCAGTGGCCCTGAGTCGCACAGTCAACCAGAAACAGGGCCAAACCTCACCCTCAGGGCTGCCTGGCTCCTGGGTCACTGAAGTCCTGCCTGGAGATGCGTGCTCGGGTCTGGGGGCCCTTCCCCGATGTCTCTCACCCTCCTGCAGGCAGGAAAGTCACAGTTTGGATGCTTTGTTGTAAAGACGACCCTGGCACCTGGAGGAGGGAGAGACGGACAGGGCTGTGGGTCGGGGGACTCCTTGGGGACCACGCGGCCCCCACCACTGCAGCTGGAGCCTCTGTTGGGGTCAGGATGAGGCACCTCTGCTGTCAACCCAGAGGTGGGACCCTATGCATCCTCCCTGCACCGCCCACGGCTTTCTCTGCCTCTCCTACCTCCCGGCTTCCCACTGGACATTATCTCAGAACATCAGCTATGGAAGCAACTTGAGCCTCCTTGCCCCTGCATGGCAAGCAAAGTGAGGCCCAGAGAGGGAAAGGGGATGGCCAGGGCGCTCCAGACGGCTGTGGGCAGAGCCACGTTGCGCTGGTTTCCCCTAATCCCTGACCTGAGTTCCTTCTCCTACCCAGAGTATTTCAACAGTCCAGAGAGTGCTTGGGGCCAGGAGTGCCTCTGATAGTCAGGGTGGGCTTCCTGGAGGAGACCCTAGGTCTAACGGGGTCTTCTAGGCAGAGGTGAGTTGGGAGGGAATAGCCAGCACTCTCACAGCATCCAGGCAGCCCTGCTTCCAGACCATGGGTTGGAGAGGCAGAACCAGGGGAGGGCACCAAGGGTCCCACCAGGCTCCCTCTGATGGCCATGTCTTCCTTTGGCCACAGGACGCTGTGCGGAGCTGCAGGTCCGCGTCACTGAGGCTGTGGCCACAGCCACTGAGCAGAGAGAGCTGATCGCCCGCCTGGAGCAGGACCTAAGCATCATTCAGTCCATCCAGCGGCCCGATGCCGAGGTGAGCCCACCCCCCTGCCCCATGCCAGCCTCGCTGCCTGCCCAGGGTTATTTTAGCCTCTGCAAACGCTGACTTCCCAGATAAGCCTGTGTATCCGGCAGCTGGTGACAACCCAGAAGGGCTGTCACCTAAAACCATTGGGTTCTCCCTTCTTACTCCCATGAATACCACCCTGCCCCTGATTTGGGGTGACAGGCCATGGGGCAGAGGCCACAGGACTTCCTAGCAGTAGCACAGAGGCCCCTCTCAGGCATTGCCCTGAGAGCAGAGCCAGAGGCAAGGCCAGGACCATGTACCCATCTCCCAGCTAAAGAACCTGGAGCCCAGAGATCACAGCAGGCTGGGGCATAAAGAGCCCAGGGAGGGCATCTCCTCACCCACCTCCCCTTCTATAGAGGCCACAGTGGGACTCCGGGAGAGAAATCTGGGCTTCCCCAGGTCATGAGGCAGGCTGGTTGCAGGGCCAGGGAGGCCAGGTGTCTGATGCATGTCAAAGCTGAGTGGCCGCGAGGAGAGCCCCACTGCTGCTGAACTCTGGCCTCAGGAGTGACTCAGGGCCCAGCCGTCTCTTTGGTAGCCCACGCCATGTGCCCAGGTCCGGGCCCTCCTGCAGCCAGCCTGCACCCCGGACGGTCCCACCCACTCCTTGCCACAGCCACCCTGCCATTTGCCTTGGCCATGCTGAAAGGGAATATTCCATGCCCACTGTGTGGACGCACCTCCTCATCTCTTCCTGTCACCTGCAGGGTGCCGCCGAGCACCGCCTGGAGAAGATTCCGGAGCCCATCAAAGAGGCCACTGCCCTATTCTACGGTAAGCAGAGCCCTGACCCATGGGAGGAGGGAGGAGGCGGGAAGAGGAGACAGGTGATACTGCCTGAGAACCCAGATCCCCAAAGATCAATCCCTTCCTCTAAGAAGGTCAGGCCCCCATGTCTGCAATGCAGTAGCAACCTTTGAAGGGTCAGATAAGGCCAGGTGTGGTGGCGCACACCTGTAGTCCCAGCTATTTTGGAAGCTGAGGTGGGAGGATCGCCTGAACCCAGGAACTGGAGACTGCAGTGAGCTATGATGGTGCCACTGTACTCCAGCCCGGGCGACAGACCAAGACCGTGTCGCTAAAAAACAAAAAGGCGAATGAGCCCCCAACCTGCCTTTCTGGATCTTAGCCTGACACCCCCCATCTTGGGGTCCTGACCCTTCAGCCCTGCCAGTGGCCTGTGAAGGGCTGGTGAGTGGTGGTCAGCCAGGCCTCACTGCTGAAGTGCAGCTGGAGGTCCATGGGGTGGGGGGAAGGCAGCCTCCTTAGGTATTGAGGACAGAACCTGAGGCTGCTGGACCAGAATACTGGGGGTGTGCCCATGCGTCCCCAGTTCCCCTCCTGCCCCTTTGCTTCCCCAGGGGCTATAGGCCTAGTCTGACAGCTGCAAGGGTCTCAGATTCAAGCACAGAGTGACCGGGAGGGGAGTTCTGGGCCTGGCCCTCTCACAGAGCAGACAGGGGAACTGGGCCCTTCTCCAGGGTTCCTATTGTCAGGCCAGCCCCTGCCATCCATTCTCACGCTCCCCGGTTCCCCTGGCTGTCCCCTCCCCTTCCCCGACATGCCCAGCACCAGGGGGTCAGATACCATGTGACTTCTACCCCATGGCATTTGGCCAGAAATCCCCCAGGGCTGGGGGACCCACCCCAAAGGGCCCCCTGCTGGGTTCCGCCTCCTGCCACCCCAAGACACCCTCCTCTACCTACTAGGACCTGCGGCACCAGCCAGCGGCGCCCTCCCAGAGGGCCAGGTGGATTCACTGCTTTCCATCATCTCCAGTCAGAGGGAGCGCTTCCGTGCCCGGAACCAGGAGCTTGAGGCCGTGAGTCACATCCTTCTCTCCCCGATGCTCCTTGGGCCCAAGGACACAGTGGGGGAACACACAGGCTTTCAGGAGAGAGATACAGCACAGACTGTAAACCTCATGGGGAAGAGATTTGTTCTGTGCAGTCAGGGAGGGCTTCCTGGAGGAGGTCATGCCACACCGGGCTTTGAAAGAAGACTCAGACACTCACAGTAGAGGAGACAGGGGGCCCAGTGACCCAGAAGGGAGCATAGATCATTCCAGGGCTGCATGAAACAAGACGAAACAAGTCGCCAGACGAGTGCACTCCTGCCAGGCTGGGAGGCGTGGCCTTCAATCTGCAGGGAGGGGCACCAAGGAAGGATTTAAGCCAGGCAGTGGCGCTGCAAGAATGCAGGGTGACCATCCTGGCTAACACAGTAAAACCCTGTCTCTACTAAAAATACAAAAAATTGGCCCGGCGCGGTGGCTCACGCCTGTAATCCCAGCACTTTGGGAGGCTGAGGTGGGTGGATCACGAGGTCAGGAGATCAAGACCATCCTGACCAACATGGTGAAACCTCGTCTCTACTAAAAATACAAAATAATTAGCTGGGCGTGGTCGTGGTTGCCTGTAGTCCCAGCTACTCAGGAGGCTGAGGCAGGAGAATGGTGTGAACCCGGGAGGCAGAGCTTGCAGTGAGCTGAGATCACACCCCTGCACTCCAGCCTGGGCGACAGAGCAAGACTCTGTCTCAAAAAAAAAAAAAATTAGCCAGGCGTGGTAGCGAGCACCTGTGGTCACAGCTATTCGGGAGGCTGAAGCAGGAGAATGGCGTGAACCTGGGTATCCACCCAGAAGCAGAATTACTGGATCCTATGGTAATTCTATGTTTAACATTTTTAAAGGAAGCACCATACTGCCATATACTTTTTTGTACTGCTCAAGTTTTTGTTGTGTTTGTTTTTGTTTTGTCTTTTTTTTCTTCTTCTTCTTCCTTTTTGTGGAGAACAGAGTCTCGCTATATTACCCAGGCAGGTCTCGAACTCCTGGGCTCAAGCTATCCTCCCACCTCTGCCTCTCTGAGAGCTGGAATTACAGGCATGAGCCACTGCACCTGGCCTTGTTTTTGTTTTTTGAGACGGAGTCTTGCTGTGTTGCCCAGCCTGGAGTGCGGTGGCACAATCCCCGTTCACTGCAACCTCCACCTCCCCGGTTCAAGCGATTCTTCTGCCTCAGCCTTCCGGCTAGCTGGGACTACAGGTGCCCGCCATCACACTCAGCTAATTTTTGTATTTTTAGTAGAGACAGGATTTCTCCATGTTGGCGAGGCTGGTCTTGAACTCCTGACCTCAGGTAATCTGCCCACCTCAGCCTCCTAAAATGCTGGGGTTATAGGCATGAGCCACCGCGCTGGCCACTGCTTGAATTTTGAATAGTGTGAAAGAAACACTTATTCAAGCATTTGAATAAATTGAAACATGAGATTCCATTTCACCTTGCCCTTAGATCGGCAAATAGTAAAACCACATAGTGTGTGATTCCATGTATATGAAACATCCAGTACAGGTAAATCCATGAGACAGAGAGGAGACTGCCGATTGCCAGGCAATAGACGAGGAGGAAATGGGGAGTGACTGCTGGCAGATTTGGGGTTTCTTATTGGGGTGATTTTAAATGTTCTGGAATTAAGTAGTGGGGATGGATGGTTGCATAACATTGTGAATACAAATGACTGAACTGTACACTTTGAAATGCTGATGTTTATGTTATGGGTATTATATCTCAATAATAGTCTTTAAAAGGCTAATACCAATGACAAAAAAAAAAGTATGAAGAAATCTGACCAGGCATCATGGCTCATGCCTGTAATCCCAGCACTTTGGGAGGTTGAAGTGGGAGGATTGCTTGAGCCCAGGAGTCTGAGACCAGTCTGGGCAACGCAGTGAGACCCCGTCTCTGCAAAAATAAAAAAGTAGCGGGGCATGGTGGTGTGAGCCTATAGTCCCAGCTACCTGGGAGGCTGAGGTGGGAGGATCGCTTGAGTCACAAGGCTGAGGCTGCAGTGAGCTCTGGTCATGCCACTTTATTCTAGCCTGGGTGACAGAGCAAGACCCTGTCTCTAAAATATATAGACAGGGGCCAGGCGCAGTGGCTCATGCCTATAATCCCAACGCTCTGGGAGGCAGAGGTGAGTGGATCACCTGAGATCAAGAGTTTGAGACCAACATGACCAAAATGGTAAAATCCTGTCACAAGCATGGTGGCACACGCCTGTAATCCCAACTACTTGGGAGGCTGAGGCAGGAGAATCGCTTGAACCCAGGAGGCGGAGGTTGCAGTGAGCTGAGATTGATTACATCATTGAGCTCCAGCCTGGGCAACAATAGCGAAACTCCGTATCAAAAAAATAACAATAATAAAAATAAAAAATGAAATAAAATATATAGACAGGGTCTTGCTCTGTCATATATTAAGGTTGATGCAAATGTAATCATGGTGTTTGCCATTACTTCTAAGGACAAAAACCACGATTACATTTGCATCAACGTAATACATATGAAGAAATCTGACCCAAGATCCCTGACTTCTGCCTGGGGTGGGGCTACAGTGGGGGAAGGGGCAGCTTTACAGAGTCAGGCAGGTCAAGGAGAAGGCTGTGGGCACAGAAGGGGCTTTGCTCCAGGTAGACAGAGCAGCACCTGTGCCAGCACGGAGGCCTCTCCCCCACCCCTCTTTTTGCCCCTCCCCCCACAGGAGAACCGCCTGGCCCAGCACACCCTCCAGGCCCTGCAGAGCGAGCTGGACAGCCTGCGCGCTGACAACATCAAGCTCTTTGAGAAGATCAAGTTCCTGCAGAGCTACCCTGGCCGGGTGAGGGCCCTCCCCTGGCCTCAGCTTCAGGTGGACCAGGCAGGGAGAGAGGCCGATCAGGGCTCTGGAGGTGGGAGGGTCGGGGGCCAAGACCTGCTGGGCAGCACTGGGCCCCAGAGGCCCCCTGAGGCCTTCCGACATCTCCCCACCCACCCACCCACCCACCTGCCTGCTAGCTGCCCTCCCTAAGCTGGGAGAAGCCCGTAGAGTGGAGCCGCTGTCCAGATTCATCATAAAAACTGACCAGAAGGGCCAGGCATGGTGCCTCATGCCTGTCATCCCAGCACTGTGGGAGGCTGAGGCAGGAGTATTGCCTGAGCTTAGAAGTTCGAGACCAGCCTGGCCAACACAGTGAAACCCCGTCTCTACTAAAAATTAAAAAAAAAAATAGCCAGGCATGGTGGCGCACGCCCGTAGTCCCAGCTACTCAGGAGGCTGAGGCAGGAGAATCGCTGGAACCCGGGAGGTGGAGGTTGCAGTGAGCCAAGATCGCACCGCCACTGCACTCCAGCCTGGGCAACAACAGCAAAACTCCGTCTCAAAAAAAAAAAAAAACTAGCCAGAAAGGCAGGGCACAGTGGCTCATGCCTGTAATCCCAGCACTGTGGGAGGCCGAGAGGGGTGGAGTTTGAGACCAGCCTGGCCAACATAGGGAAACCCCATCTCTACTAAAAATACAAAAATTAGCCAGGCATCTTGGCACATGCCTGTGGTCCCCGCTACTCAGGAGGCTGAGGTGGGAGGATCACGTGAGCCCAGGAGATAGAGGCTGCAGTCAGCTGAGATCCAGCCACTGCACTCCAGCCCAGGTGACAGAGCAAGACCCTGCCTCCAAAAAATAAATATAAATAGGCCAGGCATGGTGGCTCATCCCCGTAATCTCAGCAGTTTGGGAGGCTGAGGCGAGCAGATCACTTGAGGTCAGGAGTTCCAGACCAGCCTGGCCAACACAGTGAAACCCCATCTCTACTAAAACTACAAAAATTAGCTGGGTGTGGTGTCATGCACCTGTAATCTCAGCTACTCAGACAGCTAAGACAGGAGAATCGCTTGAACCTGAGAGGTGGAGGTTGCAGTGAGCCAAGATCATGCCATTGCACTCCAGCCTGGGCAACAGAGCTAAACTCTGTCTTAAATAAATAAATAAATAAATAAATAAATAAGCAAGCAAGCAAGCAATAATAAAAAATGTAAACAGAACTTGGTACACACTCCAAAAAGCAACGAAGAGCGTGGATCAAAAACTCACTTGCCGAGTTCTTCTGGGCTAGGGAGGCCTGTGCGTGGCTTCTTGCAGCCCCCCAGCCCGTGCCAGGAAACCCTTTCTATGAGTAACAGGAGAGCATGGGGCATAGTAAGGCAGGGATTCACCTCTCCCTCTCCCTTTGGGGCCCAGCAGCCACCAGCCCTGTCCCCACCCATCAGAGCCACTCCTCGGCCACCAGAGGGCACTCAGACCCTGCAAACCAGCCTGGCTCTGGGTGGCCAGCTGAGGAGGCGGGAGTCTCCTCTCCCAGGTGCCTGCCTGCCCCCATGACTACCCCCACACTCCCAGCAGATCCACCTTCCTGCACCTGCGCCCGGTCCTGCCTGGGCCTCAGTTCCCCATCCGTGCCCAGAGGCGCTGTGGCCCTGACCCCATGGGTAGCTCCATGCGCCTATGGCAGGAGGCACCTGCCACATTCACGTTGTCAACCCAGCACCCTCTCCTCCCACCTCTGGGATCTAGGGCTCCCTCCCCTACCTCCCTTTTTGCAGATGAGGAAACTGAGGCTCCCCTGGGCTCCTGCCCTTCCCACTGGGCCCCAGGGCACTGACTGGGTCTCTTCCCCTCCCGGTCTGTGCAGGGCAGCAGCAGTGATGACACGGAGCTGCGGTACTCGTCCCAGTACGAGGAGCGCCTGGATCCCTTTTCCTCCTTCAGCAAGCGGGTTCGTGAGCCCAGCCTGGGCAGGGGAGGGAAGGGGCATCAGCCCAGGGAAGTCCAGGGGTCCCCCCATCACCTGGCCCCCATCCCTGAGCACTCGGCCTTCCCTGGCCCCCCTCCAGCTGCCCTCGTCTGGGTGCTCTCGGCAAGCCCTGCCACACCAGCCCTGCACAGCCTGGCCCCTCAGGCCAGGAGCCCCCCCAAGACAGCCTCCCCACCGCTTCGGTGCAGTGTGGGCCCAGCGCCCATTCAGGAACACCTGCCGATGGCTACCTGAGGGTGTGTGGCAGTGGCTGGGTTAACCTGCAGTGTATTTGGGGGACAGGCAGACAAGGAAGAGCCAGTTACAGCTCCCAGAGTCGGGCGATCCATGGTGGGGACCCCACCCTACAACTCCCCTCCCCCACCCAGACTGCAGAAGCTCTGCCCGTGGAAAACTTTCCCGTGGGCAGAATGGGCGGCTGCAGAGGCGGGGAGGGGCTCTCACAGATGTCAGGGGAGTCCAGAATGTCACACTGAGTCGACTGTGCACCTGTCGACACTGAGTCGACGGCAGCACCCCGGCAGCCCCCTGGAGGTCTGCAAGAACAGCGAGACAGGGTGGCCTGTGGCTGGCCAGGCCCCGCTCTCTGCCACAAGCCAGGGTCTGTGAGGTCCTCTGGGGTTCTTTCCTGATTGTCCCTCCCTGTACAGGAGCGGCAGAGGAAGTACCTGAGCCTGAGTCCCTGGGACAAGGCCACCCTCAGCATGGTGAGTCCCTGCGCCTACCCGTCCCCTCCCCAGACAGGCCTGAGCCTCTGTCTCCAGCCACCTCTTCACCTGCCCTGCAGCCCAGGCTGGAGGAGCCGCCTGCCCTGCCAAGAGTGGCTGTGTGATCTGGGACAGGGTCTCTCCCCTTCCCAGGCAGATCCTCTGAGAGCATGGTTCATAGCAGTAGGTTCTGAACTGAGCTGCAGGGGGGCCATTCCTCAGAATTCCTGCAGCCTAGAGTCAGGCCTGGTGGCTCACACCTGTCATCCCAGCACTTTAGGAGGTGGGAGGATTGCTTGAGCCCAGGAGTTCGAGACCAGCCTGGGCAACACAGTAAGACCCTGTCTCTACAAAAAATAAAATTAGCCAGGCGCGATGGTGTGCTGTAGTCCCAGCCAGTCCCTGTAGTCCCAGCTACTCAGGAGGCTGATGGATGAGGATCACTTGAACCTAGAAAGTCAAGGCTGCAGTGAGCTCTGACCACTACATTCCAGCCTGGGCAACCTTGTCCCAAAAACTTTTTTTTTAAAGAATTCCAGTTGCCGGGCACGGCGGCTCACGCCTGTAATCTCAGCACTTTGGAAGGCCGAGGTGGGCGGATCACCTGAGGTCTGGAGTTTGAGACCAGCCTGGCCAACATGGTGCAACCCCATCTCTAGTAAAAATACAAAAATTAACTGGGCATAGTGGCACATGCCTGTAATCCCAGCTACTCAGGAGGCTGAGGCAGGAGAAGCGCTTGAACCCAGGAGGCAGAGGTTGCAGTGAGCCAAGATCGTACCACTGCATTCCAACCTGGGCAACAGAGCAAGACTCCGTCTCAAAAAAAAAAAAAAAAAATGAATTACAGCAGCCCTTGTCTCTCACCCATAATGGTAGAATGGGAGACCCAGCTTCTTGCCCCTTCCTTCCCCTTGCCACCCTAGGGCCCTTTCTGTGAAGCCCAGGTAGCCCTGCAGCGGGGGGTGAGGCCAGCCCCATCCCCACTCACCCTTTCCTTGCTCCCAGGGGCGTCTGGTTCTCTCCAACAAGATGGCGCGCACCATCGGCTTCTTCTACACACTGTTCCTGCACTGCCTGGTCTTCCTGGTGAGTGTGCACACGGGCAGGCCAGGGGCACCTTCACCACCCCTACCCCTGACCTCCAGGGCAGCACGGGCCTGTAACGGTGGCCTGGCCCCTTGACCTACCCCAAGCTGCATCCCCAGCTGGAGGCCACGCCTCTCCCCTTCAAGAGCCTTGGCCCACCCCAGGGACGAGAAGGACCCACCCCACTGGGACCTCTGGCCAGGGCACCAGCCGGGCCGCTCCGTGAAAGACGCCTGGCTGATCGCATCTGGGACTGGTCCTGGAGGGGCTTCGTAGGAAGAAGGGATGGAGTGGGAAGGGAGCAGGTCTAATGAACTCCACCAAGGAACAGTCATGAAGGCTGCACAGGGAAGGGGCGTCTTGAACTAACGTCCTCAGCTGCAGAGGGGTGTTCTAGTGAGCAGATAAGGGCCTCCATGTCTGCCAAGTTGGGGGAGAAGAGGGGTGGAAGGCTGTGTCTCTGGAAGGATCCAGTCTTGGGGACTCCTGTCCCCAGCACAGTCAAGATGGCCCCTACAGGGCTAACCTGGGCTCCAGCTCTGACCCCAGGGCCCGGTGGGTCCTGGCCCTTCCAGGGGTTGTCCCACAATATTCGGGGAGGTGCCTCTGTGTCTGGGCCCATCTGACCATCTGCAGAAACAGCAGGTGCAGGAGCATGTCTAAGGCCCACCCGCCCCGGAGCCTGGGGCTCGAGAACCTTTATGTCCCAGGCCAGGCCCAGGGGCCATGGGTGGGCTGCAGGGGTGGCCTTGAGGTGAACGGGCAGCTCACCGTGTTTCCATCTGGCCAGGTGCTCTACAAGTTGGCATGGAGCGAGAGCGTGGAGAGGGACTGTGCCACCTTCTGTGCCAAGAAGTGAGGACCCCCACCTGGGCCCCCCCTCAGCCCCACAACCAGCTCCCAGAACCCCCTGCAACACCCCTGAGTTCCTGCCTCATGTCCCCCACTCCTTAGCCCTCCATCACAGCCCCCATTCTGGCCCTCCCCCTACCCCCACTCCCAGTGCCCACTACCCCCCAGCCCCACCCCATCACACGATACACATCCCCCTTCCCCAACACACACACTCGGCCTCAATAAACCTTCCCATGTCCCCCAGGTTCGCCGACCACCTGCACAAGTTCCACGAGAATGACAACGGGGCGGCAGCTGGTGACTTGTGGCAGTGACACCCCGGCACCTGCCCCGTGACAGTGACAGCTGCACCTCCACCTCTGACTGCTCAGTGCATCTAATCACTTAGTCTTCCCCGAAGAATCCCTCATGGAAACTGTTCTTATCCGCTGTCCAGCAGCTGCCAGAGGCCCCAGGTCCCCTCGGGTCCCCTTGAAAGAATGTCTCGGTCACATCAGGCCCGCTAGGTCCAGAGAGCCAGCCCCCAATGCCCGACCAGGCTAAGCCGCAGAGACCCTCTCAGCCCCCACCTCAGGCTAGGGCTCTGCCCACAGCCTGACCTCTAGCCCTGGTGGCAGAGGTCCCTCAGCTGCGAGGCTGATTGGGTGACCACCAATTCCAGCTGTGGTTAATCCAGCTTGGACCTGTCTGCACTGCGATCCTCTTGGGCTCCCCTAGGATCTCCCCATGCCCCATAAGAGGTGGAAGGCACTTCCTTCCAGGACAGCAGGCTTTGAGTCCAGTACCCCCAGCCTGCCTTTGCCACCAGCCCCACCCCGCAGACTATATGAGGTTTGACAGAGTCTGGCCCCTCCCCCACTGCACCCCGAGAGAGAGCCCCAGTCAGTGGAACAGTTTCTATTACCCCCTCCCTGCCCCCAGACCCACGTGATTTCTGCTTTCTTCTTTAGCAGGATATTCTGGTTTCTAGGTAAGGAAGAGTCTCTAATGAGCCCCCGAGCCTCAGTCTCTTCAGACTCATGGGCTGGTCTGAGGGGTCCAAGCATGTCCTAGCCAATCAGAACTGGCTGTGGACCACCCTAGCACGGCCACCTCTCAGGGCCACTGGCAGGCCTTCCTAAGTTAGATTTGTAGTTGCACATTTAGCTTTGCACATTTGAAATAAACCACGGTTGCAGCCACCCTGGTGCCCTGTGCTCTGGGACACTGGAGGGACAGGAGGCTGGTGGGGATGCCTGCAGTGCCACCCCTGGGAGCTGGGGCTGGCCTCACAGCTGGGCACACAGAACATTCCTCCACCTCTTCTCATCTCCAGGAATTCCATGAGCACATTCAGAGCTCTGCTGAAACCCAGATCGAGTGTCCGCCGAGTGCTTTTGAGCGGACAAGCAGCACCATCAAAAAGGGAAACCCATTCCTTTATTCAAAAACCACCCGGGGCCAGGCACAGTCGCTTACACCTGTAATCCGAGCACTTTGGGAGGCCGAGGCAGGTGGATCACTTGAGGTCAAGAGTTCATAACCAGCCCGACCAACATGGTGAAACCCCATCTCTACTAAAAATACAAAACTTAGCTGGGCGGGCATGGTGGCACATGCCTGTAATCCCAGCTACTCAGGAGGGTGAGGCAGGAGAATTGTTTGAACCCGGGAGGCGGAGGTTGCAGTGAGCCGAGATCACGCCAGTGCACTCCAGCCTGAGTGACAGAGTGAGACTCCGTCTCAAAAAAAAAAAAAAAAAAAAAAAAAACCACCTTTCAGGCTGTGGCTGGGTGTATGACGTGTCTTGGTCCACGTCAGTTCCTGGGGAATCTCTGCTTCCCTTTCTGTGCTCCCCTTTCCCATGGGCCCTCGCCTGCCAGGGGCTGCAGAGCACGTGCCCGCCAATCCCCCTGAGCACCAGCCTTGCATTGGAGCCCCCCTGAGCCACAGGCTCTGGGCCACCTCACCTCCAGCCCAGCCCCAGATGGAGGAATGCATTCTCTGGGTCTGGAGTGGGTGCATTAACCCATTGTCCAGGTGGCCCATGAGACTGGTGGCAAACCCAGGTCCCCCACTGCAGCCCACCAGGCCAGGGTCCCCTGGGCTACCTCTGTCTCCATTTTAGTTCTGACCAGTCTAAAGCGTGTGTATCCAGGGGCCTTTCTTTGGGGTCCCAGCACCCCTCATCTCCCCCATCAGGACTTCCAAGCCCCCAGAGCCTCCTGCCCTCAGGGACCCAGGATGGGTCCTTTCCTCCCTGACCCTCATTCCTATCCCCAGCGAGGTGACAGCTGCTCTTGGCCAACCACACCCCCTCCACCCCCACAGCTACTTCCACATCTCCATCAGTTCCTCCTTGTGGGTCCGAGGCGCTCTGCCGCCGGCCTCTCCCCACTTCCTCCTCCCTGGGGATGGATCCAAGCTATTGTCCTGCCCATGGCTTCCCATCTCAGGACGCTCTCTGGCCACTGTCATCCCAGCAGTGGAGTTCAGCCCACTACTCTGAACCAGGTTAGTCCACCGCGGGTCAGGCTTTCCCCTCTCCCGGGAGGGTGGAGATCGAAACCAGGCCATGTATGGAGCCTCCCTCTCTCCTGCTCTCCGGCACCCCCTCCTCCCCCTTCCCAGCCTCATTCATAGGTGTCCTGGTTCCCAGCCAGGCCTCCAGGCCTGTGTGCAACTCCAATCGAGGGCTGGCCCACTGCCGAAGCTTTCATTAAAGTGTCTGCTGGCCTGGTCCTGCAGAGGGAACAGAGCCAAGATGTGGGGCAGGGAAGGGGCCTGCCTGGCTTCCATGCCCCCGTGGAGGGCAGCACCGGGGTTTTGGGCAGCAGGTGAGGGCTCTGTCCCCTTCACCTTCACCTCTGGAAGCCCCACCTTTCCATCCCTAAGAAGGGGATAAAAATCCTTGTCTGTCCAGCCTCCTGAAAAATTAGAGATGGGAAATGGCTCTGGGAAAGGTCAGAGGTCAGTTTGGGCCCGGGAGGGTGACAGACGGAGGCAGCTCCAGCTGGCAAAGAGACCAGGGCAGAACCGCCAGAGGTGGGGGCAGGGGACAGGGAGGGAGATGAGGGGAGAAGACACCCAGGGGTCCCCCACTGCTATCTCCAGCAGCAAGATTACTCTCATCTCTGAGGGGCCCTTTCCACACCTCTGCCCCCACTGAAGCCCTCCCTCCCCTCTCGGACCTCTTCCAGTCCTGCTGAGCCCCCTGCACCTCTTTCAGGAAGCCTCCCAGAGCCCCCACCAGCGGTCTGGCCACCTGACCCCTCAGCACCAGGGGTCAGGCCACAAGTGCCCCGCAAAGCCCAGCGGGACTGTTTCCTTAGCCCGACTGGTCTCTGCCCTAACGCAGGCGAGTTCTGGAGCCAGGAAGGGGTGAGCAAGGTGCCAGGGCTGTGGCCCCTCATCGCCCCTCTATGATCTCTGACACCTCTCCGGGTGGCATCAGGCCCCCATCACAGCGAAGGCTGGGTGGTGGGGGCACAGCGCTCTGGGGGCCGTCCCGCGCTGTGTCCCGGGGGCGATTTCCCGCACCGGAGGGCTGGAAGGAGGGGGCGTGGTGGCGCCCTCGGGATTTACGAGAACCAGACGTCGACTTCCCCCGCTGCGACATCCAGGCCTCCTCCAGGCTCCCATTGTCCCCGCTGCGGAGGGTCTGGCCACAGCGGCGGCTCCCGCGAAGCACCCGTCACCGAGGGGCGCTTCGAGGGCTTCCGCGCCCCATACAGCCGCCACGCAGGACACTCCCCCGGCCCCACGAGCCGCACTCCCGGGGCTACCACCACCCCGGGCTCGAGAGGTCGCTTCCGCGAGGAGGAGGGGGAGTCCCGTGCCTGGCCTGGGACCGGCTCTGCGAAAAGAAGACCCCAGTCCAGATGGGGCGACTCGGAGCCGGCTCCTAACCCCTCTCTCCTGGCCCCAGGGCCGGGCAGTCTCGGCAACGCAGCTGCGGGGAGCGAGCAAGCACCAGCAGTCGGCGCAGCTCCGGCTCCGCGGAGGGCTGGGGGCGTGGAGGGGGCGGGGCCTGAGCCGCGCAAGGAGGGGCTGGAGGGGACCGAGCCAGAAGGCGTGAGGGGGCGGGCGGGGCGGGGCTCGCGGCGGGGGCGGGGGCGGGGTTCGCGGCGGGGGCGGGGCCGGGAGGCGCGCGCCTTGCGGGCGGGGGGGCGCGCCGCGCGGGGCTGGGCTCGGAGCGCGCGGAGCTCGGCTGCCGGAGAGCCGCGCGGGGAACGCGCCGGGACTGCGAGGAGCGC
The DNA here is from genome assembly GCF_049350105.2 of Macaca mulatta. Lineage (NCBI taxonomy): Eukaryota > Metazoa > Chordata > Mammalia > Primates > Cercopithecidae > Macaca > Macaca mulatta. The sequence continues at coordinate 49,572,870 of NC_133408.1, forward strand.
ACGAGCCTTAGAGACGGTGAACCAGGGAGGGAGCAGCCGCCACCGTCGCCAGCTCCCTCCCGGAGGGAGCCCAGTCCGCCGCGGGCCATGAGCCACCGGGCCCGGGGAGCCCGGCCGCGGTACGGGCAGCGCTCAGCCGGCGCCCCAGCCCGCTCGGCCGCAGCTGCGCGCCTGTAGGTATGGCCTCCTTGTGCCCAGTTCCTCGCTCCCTGGTCCTTTCCCCGGGACCCCTGTCTGTCCCCTGGGACGTGCGCTGTGTGAGCACCGCTGCCCCGCGGAGAGCGGCCGCACACGCCTCGGTCCGCGCGTGTCGTCTTTGTGTGCGCGGGTGGGAGGGAGGAGGGCGCGCGAGGGAGGGGACGCGCCCCCGGCTGGGATCGGCTCTCGGATCCCCATCCCGGGCTGGGCGGGGAGCCGCTGGAGGGGCCGAGCCGCCTCTGGACCAGCTGCGCCCCCGCCCCCTGCTAGGGCCCCGGTCGAGTGGTAGGGCGAGAGGAGCCGGGCCCTTAGAGGAGGGGGTCTCTGGTTGGGGGAGGGGGCGCCCAGGTTTCTTCCCTACGCTGGGAGCGCTGGGAGGGGGCGTCAACCTAGAATGAGGGTGAGGGCCACGGGGTGGGATCGGGAAGAACCTCCTCCAGGCCACAGTCTCCGGGCAGACACGCCCTCCCTTTGGCCCAGGCACCCCTTTCTCGACCCGCCCACCCGGGGAGCTCCCCGGAGCCCCCGATTGCGGGGAGGATCGTGGAGGGTGCCCAAGAGGTCGGCTCCTTTAAGAAGGGGCGGGTTCGTGCCCTCCATTCAGGCCCTTGGGCCTCTGCCATTGATGAACCTGCGGGCAGCGCCGACCGGAACCGCGCCAGCCCAGCGGGCTGAGGCCGGGCAGAGGCAGGGACGCTTCCCGGCCCCCTGCAGCCCCGAAGTGGGGGCCTTCAGGGAGGGAAGTCTGCAGTGACTGGGGCTTCTCTGAAGCCATGCAAGGCAAACTGGGCAGCCTCAGCCGAGACCCTGAACAGCAATAAGCCAGGATCTACGTGCACTTCCAGCTGGTGCAAGGGAGAGCCTCAGGTTAGGCTGTCAGACCTGGGTGGAGCCCTACCAATGCCCTCGAGCCAACATCACCTACCCTGTAAAATGGGATGGTGCTGCCTGCCTCCTGGTTACGGACCGGCAACTCTCGGCAGGAGGTGCGTCCCAGAGGCAGGTCCCCGGAGCTCCTCTGGGAGGACTGGGGGCAGGGAGTGTGGTTTCCCCAAGAGGCTTCGACTGCCTCTTGAGCCGAAGCACCCTACTCTGTCCCACCTTGAACTCTCCCATCCTCTTCCCTTCTGACCTCCCGGCTCCACGCAGGAAGAGGCTGGGAGAGTGACCTAGAACTTTTCAGCTCCAGGAACTTTGGGAGAGGTCTGGCGGTGGCGGTGGTGGCACTGCTTTTAAGCTAGTGTGGATCAGGGCGTTTTGGGGGGTCTCAGAGACAGTTTCCCACCAACCGCTTCCTTAGAGGTCTGTCCTACCAGCATCTGAGAACAGCCCCACCCCGTGCCAGGCCGGCTTCTGATGCTGCTTGGTTTAATGCTTCTAGGTAATCAAGGGTTAATGCACATGCTTTTCTTTTTACCCTTGTTGTGAAAAATCTGTCTAAAGTGTCTAAATGCCTCTTCCCTACTTAGCATGGATCTCCTAGGGAGGACTTCTGTACAAATACCCAGGGGTGGGCTTCCCTTGGGGGTCTTGGAAGTGGGATCTCCACCCAAGTGATCCTGGGCCTCCCAGGGCTGAGCTTTTGGTTTCAAACTTACTCGTGCCAAGCTAAGGGCATCAGGGTCGCTGTTCGTGTCATCTTTACAACAACCCTGTGGGTTTAGTGCTATTATTATCCCCGCACAGGGAGGGGAAGTGACTGGCCCAAAGTCCCGCAGTCAACAAGTCAGGCCTCCCAACCACTCCTCTCTGACAAGAGCCTGGCACTTCTTGCCCTGTCTACCCAGCCTGGGTTGCAAGGAATGGGGGGTTTAGGGGCTTCAGGCCTCCTGGCTGCTGTCTTCCTGGGGCTAAGGTCCAGTCTTGAGGCCTGCGCTCATTCTTACTGTCCAAGTGAGGTCAGGGGACTGGTCAGAGCCTGGGGCCTGGAGAGGTTTCTCTTTCCGGCTCACCTGGCTGGGTGCCGTTTTATGGCTATGCTCTGTCTAGGGGGATAGCAGGTGTGACCCCTCAACACGAGGTCACAGCCCACACCTGTCTGGGCAGAGCAAGGCAAGGCATCGCTGTGTGGGTGTGCAGCATCTTTTGGTTCCTCTGGGTGAAGCAGGGTTTGGGCCCCATTCTCCACATACTTCCGGCCCACCTAGGGGGTGGGGAGGACAGCCAGCCAGGAGCTCACGGTCTGGTGGAAGAGACAGGCTACAGCCATGTGGTGTGGTGGAGGGGCAGGGGGCAAGGGTGGAGGTGGGGACAGGATCAGGGGGTGTTCCCGAGGCCTCTGTGGGCTGGGGGGCTTACCTGCTATTGGGGCAGAACAGGGGAAGTAGGCAGTGCCTGGCTGGGTGCTGAGGCTCTATGCAGAGGACAAGCAGGAGTTGGAGGAAGAGGATGTATTCGAACTTGGAGGTGGTGAGTTTGAGGTACCTGGAGATCAGCCAGGCTGGGAGTTGAGCTCAGAGAAAGGCCCGGGGAAGCTTTATTAGCACCGGTAGTCCCCAGAATTTGGGGATGCTCAGATCTTAGGGGTGCCACTAGAGGTCTCAGGAGGCACTGGTATGTGTGTCCTGGAAAAGCCAGAAGGCAGCTGGGTGGGATGAATTGGGGGAGGTACTAAGGGGGTATCCTGCAGGTTTAGGGGGCTGGGCCAGGGCCCATGTGAGGCTTATGACGCTGGGGGAGTGGAAGGGACTGAGTGTCTCAGGCCAAGGCTGGAGATGGGGGGGACCTCTGCTCTGCAACCCCAGAAAGGCAGGGTGGGTTGGAAGTAACCAGGGCCAGTGCAGGTGGAACCAGCCCAGCCTGCCCTCCACCTGCAGAGCCCATCCAGGAACTGTCCAGCACTGGGTGCTCCTGAAGGAGGCTGAGTCTGCCTCTTGAATCCCCAAGCCCTGGCCTAGCTTGTTGTCCTGACCCCCACTTCCTGCAGAACCCAGCTGTGGATGCCCCTGGCCCCCCAACCCGGCCACTCAGAGTGCCCCATCCCCTAACGGTGGTCATTTCCTTTCCGGAAACAGGGACTCGGTCTTCCCACTGTGCCCTTGGAAGGGGAGTTCCCCAGAAACAGGGCTCAGAAAGGGACCAACCTGGAACTTGGCTCCATACCCCTCTTTTTTTTTTTTTTTTTTTTTTTTTTTTTTTTTTGAGACAGTCTTGCTCTGTTGACCAGGCTGGAGTGCAGAGGCGTGCAATCTCGGCTCACTGCAACCTCCACCTCTGGGGTTCAAGCAATTCTCATGCCTCAGGCTTCTGAGTCGCTGGGGTTACAGGTGTGCACCACCACGCCTGACTAATTTTTGTATTTTTAGTAGAGATGCAGTTTCACCGTGTTGGCCAGGCTGTTCTCAAACTCCTGACCTCAAGTGATCCGCCCTCCTCGGCCTCCCAAAGTGCTGGGATTACAGGCGTGAGCCACTGCACCCGGCCTCCCCTCTTGCCCATTCTGCGGCCCTGGACCCTCCCACCTGGCGTCTGACACACAGTGGGAGCTCACCATGGTGTGGTGGCCAGTGCATTGAGGGTAGTCACCTCCCTCCCCAGAATCCCATTTCTTCATCTCTACAATGGAGAAACAACTCTTTCTTCCAGGGAAGATGTGAGGGGAGAAGGGTTTTAACAGGGGCATGGCCCACTGAAATGTGGGTTCTAGAATGCTGACCTTGGCCGCACTGGAGCCTGGGTTTATGTGTTGGGACAGTGGGTACCTCTGCAACCGTCTGCCGTGAGCAGTTAGAGAAAAAGGGAATGAACAGAGCTGTGATTTTTAAACTAATAGCTTTTTTAATCTTCATGACAGCCTCTTAAGGTTGGCACTGCTGTCACCTCCATCTTAACAGATGGGGAAACTGAGGCTCCAGAGTCCAAGGGGTCCTGCTGGGCAGCAGGGCAGCTGGGATTCAAACCCAGACAATCTGGCTCCGGATCTCAGACTTTTAACACTGTCCCAGCACATCAAGTGACCAGAGGTGGTCATAGGGAGATGCCCAGGCAGTGGGGCTCCCTTTGCTGGGGAGCAACTGTCAAATGCAACTGTGGGAACCCCTGGGACTGAGGGTCTGCAGGCCCCGGCGCCAGCAGGGCTTGTCAAGCTTGGGATGTCTGCAAAAACCGGGGGGCTCAGCAGAAGGGCTCCCACCCTCCCATGGCGGTGGCAAAGGCTGAGCGTGCCATGAGAGGCCTGGGGTTGTCCTGGGTGCAGAGCTGTTGTAATAGCTGCCTCCAAGCGATGCTGCTCAGGGTGGGCCTTGGACTAGAAAGTTATCTGCACGGAAGAGCAGCTAGGGAAACTAATGCTCAGAACAGCCAAGACCACTTAGTACCTACTCACCCATACAGAGGCATACAAGTCCCAAGGGCTCTGAATCCACACCTGGCCCCATCACCAGCCAGAAGGCCCCCACCCACCCATCATGCAGTGAGGTCATAGCAAGTTCAAGGGTGTTAAGACCAGAAACCATGCCTACTTTACCTTCTGCCAGGGTGGTGGAGTGAACGCAGGTATTCTGGGAGGGGAAGGTTGGGGAATTCCAGCCACATCTGGCGGAATTCCGGCACATCTGGCCCTGGTTCAGAGCCTACCTTGTGGGATGCGGTCTCTGGGGAGGCGAGGAGTAAAATGGGCTTGAAAACCAACGCCCACGTATTCAGCGGTGAAACAGACTGAGCTGTGTGCTCTGTTCCTGAATCTGCAGGGAAGAGAGACATTCATACCTAGTCAGCGGGTGGGAGTCACTCCAGGCCAGAGGGATGGCCTGCCCAAAGAGTGTCTGTGTCCTGCCCAGGGAGGGCTGCAGAGAGGAGGCTGGAGGGGTGGAAGGGACTGCCCTGCTGAGGCCAGGAGGGCGCTCGAGGAGCAGCAGGATTGAAAGCCTCTGTTGTCCAGAGCAAGGCTGAGTGGGCCAGGCCCGTGCTGCTAAGGTCCTGAGGACCCCTAAGGGTAGTGGACATGAGAAGGCATGGCTGGGCAGCTTTTCTGAGGATGGTGGAGGTGAGCAGAGTGAGGGGTGCACTGGCTCACAGTCCCAGCAGTTTGGGAAACTGAGGCGGGCAGATCACCTGAAGTCGGAAGTTCGAGACCAGCCTGGCCAACATGATGAAACCCTGTCTCTACTAAAAATACAAAAATTAGCCGGGCTTGATGGGTTGCACCTGTAGTCCCAGCTACTCAGGAAGCTGAGGCAGGAGAATCGCTTGAACCCAGGAGGCGGAGGTTGCAGTGAGCCAAGATCACGCCATTGCACTCCAGCCTGGGCAACAGAGCGAGACTCGGTCTCAAAAAAAAAAAAAAAATTACCTGGCCATGGCGTCATGTGCCTGTAATCCCAGCTACTTGGGAGGCTGAGGCAGGAGAATTGCTTGGCCCCAGGAGTTCGAGGCTGCAGTGAGCTATGATTGCGCCACTTCTCCCCAGCCTGGGCCACAGAATGAGACTTTGTCTCAAAAAACAAAACAAAACAAAGCCTGTTTCCCCATCGTGAATGGTTCATTGGGGGATGGGTGGCACTGCCCACCCCAGGATGTAGGAGAGGACCCTTAGTTCTGACCCTCTCCCCCTTCATGCACTTGATTCTCTGACTGCCGCTCTGAGGACGGAGCTAAGTGAGGGTGCAGGAGGAAGGGGGATCTCTTGCCAGTGGGGCGCAGCTTTTGGGGGTGCTGCATAGCTAGTTTGACCTGTGGGACCACTGACCATCCCTCCTCTTCCTGGGCCTCCTGGCCTCCTGTGGCTGGGATGGTGCTGGGGAGGGGGTGGGGGCGCCAGCTGGACGTGGGCGGGGCTCCTGCCTCTCCCCGCCCCCAGGGCCACCGCCCACTGCGCCGCGCATCGATTGGTCGCGGGCCCATTAGCGGGGGCGGTGAGTCCGACTCATCAATATTTTAAGAAATGACCCGGCCTTGGGGTCTGGAACTGCTGAGCGGGCGGGGGCTGAAGACCGGCCTTTTTTTTTGTCCTCCAATTGTCAGCGCTATTTTTACCGCCGGAAAGCTGCCGCCCCTCCCCCATGCCGCCTGGACTGACTGTCTAGCTGAGCTGGGGGCTGGGGTCTCTTGTCTGGGTTGCTGGTGTTGGGGTTAGGAGAGACTGTGGCTTGGAAAGGCGATGAGCAGGGACTCCATTAGTCTTCCCCTGCCCTCCTCCCTCCATCCTCCCCACCAAAAACCCCTCTGAAGCCCCCATCCCATCCGAGATGGTAACGAAAAACATTTTTTCAGGAGAAGGCAGACAGCCCAACTGAGCCTAGAAAAACCGGAGGTGGGGGGGTGTAATGGATTGGGGGAGGGTGGTCTACCCGCCCAATGCTCCCAGGAGGGCCAGCACCGTAGGGGGTCGTGGGTGGGCTTCCTTTGTCTCCAACGCCAGTCCTCAGAGAAGCAGCCTGGGAGGGGGAGAGGCAGCCCCCTACTTGTCCCTGGTCCCAATGGAATGACAGCCCAGTCTTCGATGTCCAAGGCCATCACTTCTGCATCAGAATCAGGAGCCCATAGAGGCCACACACAGCTCCAGCAGCCCCATGTTACTGATAGGGAAGCAGAGGCATCGAGAGACACAGAACCTGGCCCAGGATAGAGTCCAAATCTCCCAGAACCCAGTCCAGCACTGCCCGGCGCCAACTCAACTGGTCTGTTCTGACACCCTGGGACCATAGGAGGAGAGCTGACCACCGAGAGAGTTAGAGACCACAGGGTCTTGGAGATCAGAGAGGCAGAGCAGTATAGGGAAGGTTTCCTGGGAGAAGAGAAGGTTTTGTTTTGGTTCGGTTTTTTGAGACAGGGTCTCACTCTGTTGCCCAGGCTGGAGTGCAGTGGTACAATCTCGGCTCACTGCAGCCTCAACTTACTGGTTTAAAGCAAACCTCCTGCCTCAGTCCCCCAAGTACCTGGGACTACAGGCGTGCGCCACCACGCCTGGCTAATTTTTGTATGTTTAGTAGAGACGGGGTTTCACCATGTTGCCCAGGCTGCTCTTCAACCCCTGAGCTCAAGTGATCTACCCGCCTTGGCCTCCCAAAGTGCTAGGATTGCAGGCGTGAGCCACCGCACCCGGCCAGAAGAGAGGGTTTTGCACGATCTAAAGGCAGGGGAGATGTTGAATAGTCGGAAGAGCAAAGTCCCTAGAGAGGGCTTGAAACACCAACCTTGGCAACACCCGGAGGCTGGGGGAGCTCCCGCCCTGCCCATGACTGCACATGGGTTACAACATTGCAGACACCACCTCCTGTCCCATCTTGCCACCGAGTGGTCAGAAAGTGAGGAGAGTGGGCTCGGAGGTTGGGAGTGTGGTCAGTGTCACTCACTCGGAGAGCCCCCGCGGGGTCACACCTTGAGCCCAGGTCAGCCAAGCTCCCTACACATGGTCTCCTCCCCAGTTCTGGTCCCAAAGGTGGGTGGGGACAGCACACTCCTGACCCTGCCACAGCCAGGCCCCCTTCCCTGTGGCTTGCAGCCTCCCCTCTGCAGAGAACCATGTCGGGGCCTCCCTCTCTCCATCTGAAGCCAGGTGGGAGCCTCCCTGCTGGCACTGCTGTTTGGAGACTTATACCTCTAGCTGCTCAACCTGCTTCATCTGTGTATCCAGGGCTGGTCCTACTGAGGACTGCTGTGCCCAGCATCAGGCCTACAGGCTCCTGGCTGGCTTGCGGGGTTAGGTAGGGGAGGTCAGGGCAGTCCCAGCCTCCCAGGCCAGTCCATGCCTAGGACCTGGCCACACCTGCCATGTCCTTGGAAGATTCCTCTCTAAGTTCCACTCCCACTCCAGTAAGGGCTACCTGAGACGCACCTGCGAGAGCCTCCCCCAGGGTCCTGTCCCACATCTCCGTGCCTTCTCCCTACCAAGAGTTCCTCCAGCCAGCAGGACGAGCTGGGGGCAACAGGGATTGATGTCTGAGGACTCGGCACTGGGGCTGACTTCCTGCCTGCCCCCATGTGGGGGCATAATCATGTCACTCAGGGACCCCACACCTACCCTTCCTAGGCTGCCAAGTCACTGGCTCTGAGCCCCCGGGGGGTCCTAATGGTACCGGGAGAGAGGTGGCCACCGTCAGGGGCACTAGCATACTGGATAAATGGTTGGGCTTGGAGCTCAGGGACAGGGTTTCATGGGTGCAGCTGTGGCCCCACCCGCACCCCAGGAAATGCCACCCCTGCAGGTCAAGGCCTGGGCCTGGGCTCATCACCTTCCCTGGAGACCATGGTGGTGGTGGTGGTGGTGGTGGTGGTGGCAGGTGTGTTCCCATCTCCACCCCTCAGGGAAGAAGCAAGTTCCAGGAGCCTGGACTATGACTCAGGTCTCCCTTTTGCCCTGCGCACTTTCTGTGTCAGATGGGGAGACAGTCATGAGGACAGACACTTGGAGTACCCTACAACTGGCACCATGCAAGACAGACAGGAGGAGACCGTGGGAGCTCAGAGGAGACACTTGTGCTGGCCTGGGTTGGGGAGAAAGGAGAGGTGTCAGGGAAGGCTTCCTGGAAGAAGTGGCTTCTGGATTAATTATTGAAGGGTGAGTAGGAGTTAGGGGAAGAAAGGAGGGGGCAGGGGAAAGGTCAGGCATGAGCAAAGCTCGTGGGGGCCTCAGTCCCCATCCTCCCCCCACCTTCATGAACTCTAAACAGCACCACCACTACCCAACCGCCAATATCCTGATAAGCCCTGCCCCCAACTCATTGTTCAGGCCCCCAGCACCCTCTTTATTTTATTTGCACTCATGAAGCCCAACGCAATAACCACCTCTTGAAGGAAACCTTCCAAACTCCCCACTCCCCTCCCCAGTACCAAGGCAGGAGTCTCCTAGGAGACCACTGGTTTGGAAACCCGTCCTTGAAGCTAAGCAGGCTCAACCGGGAGCCCTGTTCTGTCCCTGGGGCTGTCCCGTGGTTATTGACTGCAGATTGATGGCGAGGTTGCCCCAAGGAGAGAGGGAATTCCCACGGTGCCCTATGGCCCAGAGGCCTCACAGATGATCTCACAGAAGTGGGGCAGCTATTTTTACCTGGCATTTAATTACAGGGTTTGGATCCCAGAGGAGAGATGAGATGGTGATCCCAGGAGCTGCGAGGGAGGGGCATTCCGGGAACTGTGGGGATCTTGGGAGGACAGGCGAGGGCATGAACCTATAACTCAGTTCCTCGGAAGGGTGGGCGCTTGTCCCCCAATACTGGGCTGGCTCCTCAGACAGGGACTCCCCAGGGCACTACATCACCCCACTTCATCACTATTGGGAATTTTCCCCCTGGCTTGGATGGGGGCTGTATGCACACAGCAGGTTGGACCTGCGCCCCCAGGGGCGATGGCAAGGCCCCCAGGTGATGGGCTGGGTCCAAGCCACACAGTTTAGCCATCCAGAGCTGTGAAGGACAGAGGGGCCTGGGAATAAGAGGATGAAGCTGGGGTGAGGAGACCACTGGGATTCCTGGATTGGGGCATCTTCAAAATCAGATTTGAATGGGAATTCTGGGGGAAACCAGATTCCAGAACATGGGAATGTAAGTAGAAGCGTGCAAGCCATTGTGATGGAAAGAAGCAGGGTCTTCAATGTCAGTTCAAAAACTTGGTCCCTTTAGCCAGGCATGGCAGCTCTTGCCTGTAGTCTGAGCTACTCGGAAGGCTGAGGTGGGAGGATCACTTGAGCCCAGGAGTTGGAGGCTGCAGTGAACTATGATCTTGCCACTGCACTCCAGCCTGGGAGACACTGCGAGACTCTGTCTCAAAAAAAAAAAAAAAAAAAAAAAAAAACAAAAAAAAAAAAACCTTGGTTCTTATCCACAGCTTTGCTTTCAGATGCCCATGGTCAACAGAGGTCTGAAAATATTAAATAGAAAATCCCGGAAGTAAACATACAAATAAAAATGTAAATTGCAGGCCATTCTTAGTAGCAGGATGAAATCTCAAGCCATCCCGCTGTTCTGCCTGGGATGTGAATTATCCCTTTGTCCGGCATATCCGCGCTTTGGATATGACCCGCTCACCACTTAGGAGCTATCTGGGTTATTAGATCCAAAAAAACGTAGTGGGCCAGGTGCAAGTGGCTCATGCCTGTAATTTCGGCACTTTGGGAGGCCAAGGCCAGAGGATTGCTTGAACCCAGGAGTTCAAGACCAGCCTCATCAGTAGAGTGAGATCCCGTCTCTAAACACACACACATACACACACACACAAATACAGTGTACAGAGGTTCAGTATTAGCCAGTTTCAAGCATCTGCTAGGGGTGTTGGGACATACACCCCTTGGACAAGAGGGAACTACCATATTTGATCCACAGTAGGAGGAGACCCCTCAAGTCCTGGAGTCACTGCAGACCTGGGCAAGCACCCTGGACCTGTCTTGTCACTAACAAGCTGTTTGTCGTCAGGCCCCATGTGAGGGCTTAGGCGGTGACAGCTGTGACATGCCTGGTGCGCCGAATACATTCATTTGTTCATTCTGGTCAGTGTTTCCCAAGCGCCTGCCATATGCCCAGCACTGAGGACACAGCCGCTTCTAGGTCTGGCAAAATCCCTGCCTTGTGAAACTGGCATTCTCGGGGGAAGGGGGTGGAGGGGAACACACGACCAAGCAACTAAATCTATGCCATGTCAGCCAGCAGTAAGGATAATGGTGAAAATAGGCAGAGTGCATGGAATGCATCAGAGGGAGTATTGTCATGAGAGGGATTTGTCATTCTCAAGAGTGGTCAGGGAAGGCTATCGGCCAAGCCTATGGTTGCGCAGAAACCCAAAGGAGGTGAGGGAATGTGGAGGTAAGAGCACTCCAGGCATGTGCAAAGGTCCTGAGGTAGGAATTTGGCTGCTATGGTTCTGGGAGGGCGAGGAGGCAGGTGCAGCCAGGGAAGAGTGGCAGGAGGTATGTCCAGAAGGATAAACGGAGGCAGATTATGTCAGGCCCTAGGGGCTGTGGATAGGGCCTCGGGCTTTGGCTTTTACTCTGTTTTGTTGTTTTTGTTTGTTTGTTTGTTTGTTTTGAGACGGAGTCTGGCTGTGTCGCCCAGGCTGGAGCGCAGTGGCGTGATCTCCACTCACTGCAAGCTCCGCCTCCCGGGTTCACGCCATTCTCCTGCCTCAGCCTCCGGTGTAGCTGGGACTAGAGGCGCCCGCCACCGCGCCCGGCTAATTTTTGTATTTTTAGTAGAGACGGAGTTTCACCATGTTAGCCAGGATGGCCTCGATCACCTGACCTCGTGATCCACCCGTCTCCGCCTCCCAAAGTGCTGGGATTACAGGCCTGAGCCACTGCGCCCGGCCTCGGCTTTTACTCTGACTGTAGTAGGAACCACTGCAGGATTTTGTGCAGAGGAGGGACTTGATCTGTCTTGTGTTTTGGTTTTGGGTTTTTGTTTTTGTTTTGTTTTGTTTTTGAGTCAGAGTCTCTATCACCAGCTGGAGTGCAGTGTCACGATCATAGCTCACTCCAGCCTCCAACTCCTGGGCTCAAGCGATTCTCCCACCTCAGTCTCCTTAGTATCTAGAACTGTAGGCATGCCGCCACATCCAGATTGGGTTTTGTTGTTCTTGTTTTTGAGACAGAGTCTTGCTCTGTTGCCCAGGCTGAAGTACAGTGGTGCCATCACCGCTCACTGTAGCCTCAACCTCCCAGGCTAAGGTAATCCTCCCGAGTAGCTAGGACTACAGGCATGCCACCACATTCAGATCAACTTTTTTTTTTTTTTTTGAGACGGAGTCTGGCTCTGTCGCCCAGGCTGGAGTGCAGTGGCTGGATCTCAGCTCACTGCAAGCTCCGCCTCCCGGGTTTGCGCCATTCTCCTGCCTCAGCCTCCCGAGTAGCTGGGACTACAGGCGCCCGCCACCTCGCCCGGCTAGTTTTTTGTATTTTTTAGTAGAGACGGGGTTTCACCGTGTTAGCCAGGATGGTCTCGATCTCCTGACCTCGTGATCCGCCCATCTCGGCCTCCCAAAGTGCTGGGATTACAGGCTTGAGCCACCGCGCCCGGCCAGATCAACTTTTTTTTGTTTATTTTTTTGAGACAGGGTCTCGCTCTGTCCCCAGGCTGGAGTACAGTGGCACCATCACAACTCATGGTGGCCTCAACCTCCCAGACTCAGGTGATTCTCCTGAGTAGCTGGGATTACAGGTGTGCGCCACCATGCCCAGCTAATTTTTTGTATGTTTTTTGTAAAGATAGGGTTTTGCCATGTTGCCCAGGCTAGTCTTGAGCTCCTGAGCTCAAGTAGTCTGCTCACCTCGGCCTCCCAAAGTGCTGGAATTACAGGCCAGTGTGTAAGCCAATGTGCCTGGCCAAGACAATTGTTTTGTTATTACGTTTTCTTTTTTTCTTCTTCTTTTTTTTTTTTTTTTTAGACGGAGTCTTGCTCCGTTGCCCAGGCTGGAGTGCGGTGGCACGATCTCGGCTCACTGCAAGCTCCGCCTCCCAGGTTCATGCCATTCTCCTGCTTCAGCCTCCCGAGTAGCTGAGACTACAGGCGCCCGCAACCACACCTGGCTAACTTTTTGTATTTTCTGTAGAGACGGGGTTTCACCGTGTTAGCCAGGATGGTCTTGATCTCCTGACCTCGGGATCCGCCCGCCTCGGCCTCCCAAAGTGCTGGGATTACAGGCATGAGCCACCGCGCCCGGCCTTTTTTCTTTTTTTTTCTTTTTTTTTTGAGATAGAATCTGGCTCTGTCACCTAGACTGGAGAGCAGTGGTGGGATCTCAGCTCACTGCAACCTCCGCCTCCTGGGTTCAAGCAATTCTTGTGCCTCAACCTCTCAGGCAGCTGGGACTACAGGCATGCGCCACCACACCCAGCTAATTTTTGTATTTTTAGTAGAGACGAGGTTTCATCCTGTTGGCCAGAATGGTCTCAATCTCTTGACCTCGTGATCCACCTGCCTTGGCCTCCCAAAGTGCTGGGATTACAGGCATGCGCCACCACACACAGGAGTCTTGAGTTTTGGAAATGACTGGGCTCCTGGGAGGAGAACAGACTTTAGAGGAAGTGAGATCAGGATCCTGGAGACCAGGAAGCAGCTGCTGGAATGCTGCATGCAGGAAAAATAGTTATGTGAATCCCAGGACAGCAGCCTGGACCGGGAGGAAGGAGCTGAGTCCTAGGTATATTTCAAAGGTCCAGCCAGCAGGATTCCATGTGACTTCTTCGTTTCTACCCGGCTTTGGGGGACCTCAGAAGAGGTCATCCCAGCCTCTTCTGCTAGCCCCAGGAATGACCCCGAGGTTCCCTGAGACTACTGTTTGGGGAGAGAATGAATGCAGGGCTGCCCCTTCTGCAGACACCACCTCCTGCTTCCCCAGTTGTCTTTCTCTTTTTTTTTTTTTTTTGCAGTCTCACTCTGTCGCCTAGGCGGGAGTGCAGTGGCGCAATCTCGGCTCACTGCAACTTCTGCTTCATGGTTTCAAGTGATTTTCCTGCCTCAGCCTCCGGAGTGGCTAGGACTACAGGCCTGTGCGACCACGCCCGGCTAATTTTTGTATTTTTACTACAGCCTCCGCCTCTTGGGCTCAAGCAATCTCCTGCCTCAGCCTTTCGATGGCTGGGGTTACAGCGTGCACCACCACACCCGGCTAGCCGGCTAATATTTGTATTTTTAGTAGAGACGGGGTTTCACCATGTTGGCCAGGCTGTTCTCGATGATCCGCCCACCTCGGCCTCCCAAAGTGCTGGGATTACAGGCGTGAGCCACCGCCCCCTGCCCCAGTTGTCTTTCTGTTACACGCATCCATGCTGCTTGGAAGGGCTGCCTGCTGTAATCCCACAACACACACGTGTGCGTGTACACACATACAGCCCCAGAGAGTCCTAGGGGAGCTGGAAGGAGGGGACAGGTGGGCACACTGGTCACAGGCCTGAAAGTAACTGCGCGCTCTTCTCACCCGCAGCCGCAGGTGGCTGCAATGGGACGGAAGCCATGAATGGTGCCGCCCCCGGCCCCGCCACAGCCGCCCCGGTCCCGGTCCCGGTCCCGGTCCCGGACTGGCGGCAGTTCTGCGAGCTGCACGCGCAGGCGGCCGCCGTGGACTTTGCGCACAAGTTCTGCCGCTTCCTGCGGGACAACCCAGCCTACGACACTCCCGACGCTGGCGCCTCCTTCTCCCGCCATTTCGCCGCCAACTTTCTGGACGTCTTCGGGGAGGAGGTGCGCCGCGTGCTGGTGGCCGGACCGACGACTCGGGGCGCGGCCGTGCGCGCGGAGGCCATGGAGCCGGAGCCCGCGGACACCTCTGCACTCAAGGCAGCGCCCTACGGCCACTCGCGGAGCTCGGAGGACGTGTCCACGCATGCTGCCACGAAGGCCCGCGTCCGCAAGGGCTTCTCGCTGCGCAACATGAGCCTGTGCGTGGTGGACGGCGTGCGCGACATGTGGCACCGGCGCTCCTCGCCCGAGCCCGACGCAGGAGCTTCCCCGCGCGCCGCCGAGCCCTCGGCTGAGCCCCGCGACAAGTGGACGCGGCGCCTGAGGCTGTCGCGGACGCTGGCGGCCAAGGTGGAGCTGGTGGACATTCAGCGCGAGGGGGCCCTGCGCTTCATGGTGGCCGACGACGCGGCCGCGGGCTCCGGGGGCTCGGCGCAGTGGCAGAAGTGCCGCCTGCTCCTGCGCAGGGCTGTGGCCGAGGAACGCTTCCGCCTGGAGTTCTTCGTGCCGCCCAAGGTGAGTTACCCCATAACTTCCACCTCCTGGGGGGACCAGAGGGGGCACCTGGGCAGCAGCTGAGGGTGCCAGGGACACTGTCTTTGGGGACCATGTGGTCTAATCTGGATGACAGGGTGGAGTATTTGGTGCCAGGACCCTGGGAGGTGGGCCTGTCATGCCTCTTGGACAAGTCACCCCTTCAACCCTGGTTCTTCCTTTGCCAGGAAGGGCCCTCTGGCTACACCAAAGGGTTCTGGGGCACTGGTTTTTTCTTTTCTTTCTTCTTTTTCTGTGTGTGTGTTTGTGTGTGTGTGTGTGTCCATCTGTCCCTCTGTCGCCCAGGCTGGAGTGCAGTGGTACAATCTCGGCTCACTGCAAACTCTGCCTCCCGGACTCAAGGGATTCTCCTGCCTCAGCCTCCAGAGTAGCTGGGATTTACAGGCACCCGCCACGATGCCCGGCTAATTTTTGTATTTTTAGTAGAGACAGGGTTTTCCCATGTTGGCCAGTCTGGTCTCGAACTCCTGACCTCAAGTGATCTGCTTGCCTCAGCCTCCCAAGGTGTTGGGATTACAGGCCTGAGCCACCATGTCCGGCCTTTCTTTCTTTTTTGTTTCGAGATGGGGCTGTCACCCAGGCTGGAATACAGTGGTGCAATCATGGCTCACTGCAGCCTCCACCTCCCAGGCTCAAGCAGTCCTCTGTTAGCATCCCGCGTAGCTGGGACCACACACACCACCACTCCCAGCTAATATATTTTTTTATTTTTCTTAAAGACAGGATCTATGTTGCTCAACTGGTCTGGAAGTTCTGAGCTCAAGAGATCCTCCCCCACCTTGGCCTCCCAAAGTGCTGGGATTATAAGCATGAGCCACTGTGCCCGGCCCAGGGCACCATTCTTGATGTTGTTCAAGAGACCGGCTACCTGCCCTCCTCTCATGCAGCCCGAGGGTGCCTGGCACCTCCCAGAGCCGAGGCCTGCAGGGATGCGGGCAGGAGTGACCGAGCACATTCACAGAGGGCTCCCTGGGAGGTCTGTGTCTGACTCCATGGGGCTCTACTCTTCCCCAGCTCAGCTGCCAGGCTCCAGCCCAGCGCCTGTCCAGGGGGTCCTTTTCTGGCCAGGGAGATGCCAGGCTTCTTTCTAGCTGTCACCAACATTGTTGCTCACTGGCGTGCACTGACCCTTCCCCTCTTAAGGGCTGGCCGTCAGGTCCTTGGCAGTAGTGTCACATCTTCTCCAAGGTGGCCCCCCTGCTTTGGAGAGTGGGAATAGTGTAACAATAGTGCCCAGCCTCTGAGAGCCCACAGTGTGTCCAGACCCCAGCCTGGTGGGCATCTGTACAGAGATGCTGTCATCATCTAGGTACCCCACCCCGGCAAGGTGAGCACATGGTCCCCAGATTACAGAAGAGAGCGCAGACAGATGTTCAGAGAGGGAGTGTGGCCTGCCCAACGTCACCCAGATGGCAGGTGCCAGAGCTTGGCTAACATGGTGGGGCATGGTGGCACGCACCTGTAGTCCAAGCTACTTGGGAGGCTGAGGCAGGAGCATCGCCTGAACCCAAGAGGCAGAGGTTGCAGTGAGCCAAGACCACACCACTGCCCTCCAAGCTAGGCAACAGAGTGAGACCCTATCTCAAAAAAAACAAAAGAAAACAAAACAACTGGGAGCCGAGCACGGTGGCTCACACCTGTAATCCCAGCCCTTTGGGAGGCCGAGGCAGGCAGATCACCTGAGGTCGGGAGTTCGTGACCAGCCTGACCAACATGGAGAAACCCCATCTCTACTAAAAATATAGGATTACATGCCTGTAATCCCAGCTACTTGGGAGGCTGAGGCAGGAGAGTCACTTGAACCCGGGAGGCGGAGGTTGCAGTGAGCTAAGATCATGCCATTGCACTCCAGCCTGGGCAACAAGAGCGAAACTCTGTCTCAAAAAAAAAAAACCAAAAACTGGTCTAATGATACCCGCCACCCTGGTGGTCCCAAGAATGAAAGGAACGTGGAAGTGGAGGTCCTTGGGCACTGGGAAGTTGGGGCAGGGGGAGGCTTTGCTGGTGCAGCAGCGGACAGCAACCCCGGGGACCACCGGGGGCCCCCACCCACCTCCTGCATCAGGGCCCACTCTGTCCCTGGGTGCTCTCTGAGTCACCCACAGCTTCTTGGCTCTCTCTCCATCTCTCAGTCTGCTGGGGGAATCTGGGTGCCTGGAGGTGCAAGGGTATGGGCTCCCCAAAGCTCAGTGCCCATGAGCGACATGGGCCCTGGAGAAGTGACGTCCTGGGGACACAGCTACTCTCTGAAGAGCTTTTTCCCCAGGTCCTAACACCCCTCCACTTCCCTAGGGCTTTTTTCCTGCCCAGGCCCCTGCCTTTAATTTCCTGGGAGAAATCCTAGACCCTAAGCCCGACTCCACTCCTTGTCAGAAAGGGAGACCGAGGCCCAGTGACGGGTGGGGTGGGGCTTACCCAGGGTCACCCAGAGGGCAGGGACAGAGGCCCAGGGCTCCAGCGCCTTGGGCCTGAGTGACAGTCACAGCTGCCCTTCTGTAAATAGCAGTGTCTGCTGCCGTCGGGGGAGGGGAAGCAGCAGCTGGTGCCCCCCCCACCACCTCCTTAGCCCCGGCAGAGCCCACTAATTTTGCTTTTGGCAGAGGGCAGCGTTCCTGTGGGGTCACTGGGCCCTTCCCCTCCTTTGTGTCATGCCAACGTGGGGGCATTTGTGGGTATTCAGGAGTCGTTCCCGTGGGAGGGCAGCTCCTACCATGTAAAGAGCTTGGTTGAGTTTCCCAAATGTGTCTGGTCCCAGGAGACAGGCTCCCAGGGTGAGTGAGCCCCCGGGATGCCCCGAATGATACCCCCACTGCCTCTGCACCCACCCACGGTCCAGTTCTCTTGCCTCCGAGAGGCCTGGATGCACCCTTGGAGCCATCAGGAGCTCGGGGCCTGCAGGCTCAGGGGCCATTGCCTGCCTGGCACCTTAGATTTCCCTCTCACACAACCTTTGAGGTGCCAGCCCCGGTGAGTCAGGTCTCTGGCTTCCTGCCTCCTCACCCCTGCAGGAAGAGCCTCCTGAACCCCAGGTCCCCTCATTGCCCTATGCCAGGCCAAGCCCTGGGGACCCAAGGAGCAACGAGGCCAGCCCCCTGCCATTAGGGAAGCCACTGGGAAACCTGGTATTTTCAGGATGCTTGCAAATCTTAGTGGGGTCAGTCGGGCGCGGTGACTCACGCCTGTAATCCCAGCACTTTGGGAGGCTGAGGCGGGTGGATCACTTGAGGTCAGGAGTTCGAGACCAGCCTGGCCAACATGGTGAAACCCCGTGTCTACTGAAAATACAAAAATTAGCCAGGCATGGTGGTAGGCACCTGTAGTCCCAGCTACTCGGGAGGCTGAGGCAGGAGAATCCCTTGAACCAGGGAGGTGGAGGTTGTAGTGAGCTGAGATCGTACCACTGCACTTCAGACTAGGTGACAGAGTGAGACTCTGTCTCAAAAAAAAAAAAGAAAAAAGAAAAAAAAAGAAATTTCAGTGGGGTAAGCCCTGGAGGAAAAGCTTGGGCTACCTACGTGTTCAGCAGGTGGCCAGGACCCTAGAACGGGCACTTCTGGAGGATCAAGCTCTCTGAGTAAAGGCCTGGAGTTATAAAACAAGTTGACCATTCAGGCATGTGGGCACAGCGAGTTGTGGCTGGAGCAGGTGGGAGGAAGCTGGACCAGGACAAATGGACCTCAGATTCCAAGCTGGGGAACCACAGCGTCTCTGGCCAGTAGGATCCCTGCTGAAGCTTCCAGTCCAGGCCTCCACTGCAAGCCTCTGTCTGCTCTGTCCCCAGCCCTGCTGGCCAGCATGACGGCCGCACACCAGGGTCAGCCAGCCTCTGTTCCTGCTCCAAGCCCAGCTCTGCCCCTGCTGGACAGGGGCCAGTTCTTCCTGGAATTCCCATCTGCCTGCCCATCAAATGTGTGGCCCTTCCTTTTCCTCCTAAGAAAGTTCCTGTCTCGGAAACCAAGCCCTGCTGGGAATCCCAGACTCAGGCCAGCCCCAGGGGGGGCCTCAGGCTCACGGCAGGGAGCTTTGAGGCAGAGTAAGTGGAGCCAGGCACAGAGTGGCGGTCCCACAGAGCCCTGCCAGCTCACCTTGGATCAACCCTGCCCGCAGCATTGTTGGGAACACTGGTCCCTTTTACTCACTCCAGGAAACAGTAAGCCCCGTTCTGAGTTGGGGGCTCCAGGCCCTGCTCTGGAAGGTCAGGTCTGTAGCAGGAGACCAGCATTTTTTCTTCTTTCTTTTTTTTTTTAAGTGACCAGGTTTTAAGACCATCATTTTTTATTTTTTATTTTTTATTTTTTACTTTATTTTATTTTATTTTTTGAGACAGGGTGTCACTCTGTTGCCCAGGCTGGAGTGCAGTGATGTAATCTCGGCTCACTGCAACCTGCACCTCCCGGGTTCAAGTGATTCTCTTGCCTCAGCCTCCCAAGTAGCTGGGATTACAGGCGCACACCACCACGCCTGGCTAATTTTTATATTTCTAGTAGAGATGGGGTTTCACCATGTTGCCCAGGCTGGCCTCGAATTCCTGACCTCAAGTCATCCTCCTTGGCCTCCCAAAGTGCTGAAATTACAGGTGTGAGCCACTACACCCAGCCAAGACCAGCATTTTTTAAAAAGTGAACTAGAATAGAAGAGAAAATATCACACTCTATCACACACAGGAAGGGTAACTGTTTTCTGGTGAGATGTTTGCTTCAGAGATATTTTTACCTGCGTGTGTGTGTACTGGGCCCCAGTGTTAAGTGTATTTCTCACAATGGGTCAAGGTCAAAAATAAGAAAACCACAGATCTCGTGGGTGTATCAGGCAGCCCAGGTGGGGTTCTCTCCTCAAGGCTGGGAGGTAGGAGGCTCAGATGTCAATTCTGGTTCTGTCCTGGACTTGCTAGGTGACTATAGGAGGAGTTCCTTTTTTTTTTTTTTTTTTTTTTTGAGGCAGGATCTCTCTCTTGTCACCCAGGCGGGAGTATAGTGGTACCGTCATAGCTTATTGCAGCCTCGACCTCCCCCGATCAAGTGATCCTTCCACCTCAGCCTCCCAAGTAGCTGGAACTACAGGTGCACATGCCACCATACTCAACTAAGTTTTTTGGTCTCTCTTTTTATTTATTTTTTTTCTGTAAGACAGAGTTTCGTTCTTGTTGCCCAGGCTGGAGCGCAGTGGCGCGATCTCAGCTCACCGCAACCTCCACCTCCCAGGTTCAAGCGATTCTCCTGCCTCAGCCTCCCGGGTAGCTGGGACTATAGGCATGCACCACCACCCCCGGCTAATTTTGGGTTTTTTGTTTGTTTGTTTTTTGTTTTTTGTTTTTTTGAGACGGAGTCTTGCTCTGTCGCCCAGGCTGGAGTGCAGTGGCCCGATCTCAGCTCACTGCAAGCTCCACCTCCCAGATTACCCATTCTCCTGCCTCAGCCTCCCGAATAGCCGGGACTACAGGTGCCTGCCACCTCGCCCGGCTAATTTTTTGTATTTTTAGTAGAGACAGGGTTTCACCGTGTTAGCCAGGATGGCCTCGATCTCCTGACCTCGTGATCTGCCTGCCTCAGCCTCCCAAAGTGCTGGGATTACAGGCGTGAGCCACCACGCCTGGCCAAATTTTGTTTTTTTTTTTTAGTAGAGATGCAGTTTCTCCATGTTTGTCAGGCTGGTCTCAAACTCCTGACTTCAGGTGATCTGCGTGCCTTGGCCTCCCAAAGTGCTGGGAATATAGGTGTGAGCCACCACGCCCGGCCCGTTTTTGGGTCTTGAGTAAAGATACGGTCCCACTATGTTGTCCAGGCTGTCCTTGAACTGCTGGACTCCGACCATCCTCCTGCCTCGGCCTCCCAAAGTGCTAGGATTACAGGCATGAGCCACCACACCTAGCCAGGAAAAATTTATTTCTTGTTTCAAAGAAATGCCTTCCTCAATTTCCCCATCTGTGAAATGGGGATTGGGACACCTCTGTACCAGGGTGGCTGTGGCAGTCTATTTGAGGGCCACTCTAATGCCTGGCAGCGGGGAGGGAATGGAGAAGGCGTCAGGAAATGCTGGGGCCACTGACTGTCCTTCTTCTGGCCCCCAGGCCTCCAGGCCCAAGGTCAGCATCCCACTGTCAGCCATCATTGAGGTCCGCACCACCATGCCCCTGGAAATGCCAGAGAAGGACAACACGTTCGTGCTCAAGGTGAGGTCTCACCCCTAATCCCAGAGATCCTCCAGCTGCCCCAGGCCACCTCCCCTTTGGGTGCTACAGTTCCATAGGGGAGCAAGGGGAAGGAGCCTAAGGCAGGACGGTAGTGGGAGGGAGCCCTGGTGTGGGGGGGTCCCCAGACCCTATGACAGATGCCTAGTACATAGCTAAGACTTGAGTCTCGGCTCCACAGCCAAGTGCCCCAGGCGTTGCCCAACATCTGGGCCCCTTGCTCCCATTTACCCCGGGCCTGGGCGAAGCTCATCAGTTTCACTTCCTGCCCTCCCTTCCCCCACTGGAGCCAGCACACACCCACCCCACTGGTGGCCAGCCGGCAGCAGTTATACAAATGTTCCCGTCCCAGGGCACTGGAGTGTGGGAACCGGGCGGTCTCCCACAGAGGGCACAAAGGCATCGAGGGTGGGCGGGGAGGCACCCCGGTGGGTCTAGAGGCAGCCCATCCTTTTCCCAGGCCCCACACCGCACGCCAGGGTGGCCTGCAGGGGTTTCTGAGGACACGGCTCCAGGCTGCCAGAGCTGTGGTCCCTGGGACTCCGCAAAGGATCAGAGGGTGTTGATGAAGCAGGGTCCCCCTGGGATGCCTGGTCCCACCCACTCACCCTGCATGAAGCCCTCACCCTCTTCTCCCGGCTTCTGGTTGTGTTTGTGTTTGTACCCGTTCCCATTTGTTTAGTCACGACTCGCTTTTTCGTTTAACAAATGTTTACCAACCCCGGACCCTGAGTCATGCCAGGCTAGGGGCTGGGGACACAGTCCCTGCCCACCTGGTACCCTCTAAACTGCCGATCGTGCATGACAGCCCTGAGGCAGAGGGGCTCGCCTGCCTCAATTTCCCCATCTGTTCAAAGAGGGATTAAAGGCAGTCTCCAAGAACCCACCCAACTCTGTCATCCTGGGAGTCCAACAACTACATTGTTTGGTTTTTTGTTTATTTGTTTGGAGATGGATCTCACTCTGTCCCCCAGGTTGGAGTGCAATGGCGCGATCTTGGCTCACTACGACCTCCTCCTCCCAGTCTCAGGCGATCCTTCCATCTCATTCTCCTGAGTAGCTGGGACCAAAGGCACATGCCACCATGCTTGGCTAATTTCTGTATTTTTGGAAGAGACGGGGTTTTGCCATGTTGCCTAGGCTGGCCTCGAACTCCTGAGCTCAGGAGATCTGCCCGCCTAAGCCTCTCACAGTGCTAGATTACAGGTGTGAGCCACCACGCCCAGCCCAGCGACTACATTTTGACAGAGGCACACCACCGGAAGCCGACAGCACGGGACCTGGGTGTCCCAGAGACCTGGGTTCAGGCCCTGGCCCTGCCACTGGCTGCTGTGTGACTTTGAGCAAGTTCCTTGGCCTCTCTGAATCTTGGTCTTCTCATCTATAAAATGGGAGAAATGGCTCCCCTCCCTCACAGGGCCGTTGGGAGTTGTTGAGCAGAGTGCAGGGTTATGCTCTGGGCCTGGCCCCAGCAGGGATGTCCCCTGCCCTCTTCCCCTTCACAGGCTGCATATCTCAAGCACATGGCCATGCTGGTAGAACTCCAGGCACTAAGACATGCAAGGCACCCTACTCAGTGTGCCTCTCCACTCAACTTGAACCTCATCCCTGCGGTGCCAGGGCATGGGCTGGGGATGCTGGGCCACCCATCCCTCCCCCCACCAGCATGGCCTCCTCAGAGGCTGCGTCTCCAAGGCAGAGGAGCTGAGATCAGTGAGGCGGGACATATCCCCAGTGGGGAGGCCCAGGAGGGAGGGAGCGCAGAGTGTGAGCTGCAGGCTGTACCACCAGGTCCCTGGCCTGAGTTCCGGGTGGTGCCCGATGGTGAACCCCACTGTCTTTCCTGCTGCTTATGCCCTTGAGCCCTGCTGTGGGAGCGGGGGATGAGCCATTTGAGCCATTCTGGCCCTGTGTCCTGTAGTCCAGAGCCTGTCTACTGACCGTGTTCTGGATTCCCGGCCACCTTCCTCCCCAGGTAGAGAATGGAGCTGAGTACATCCTGGAGACCATCGACTCTCTGCAGAAGCACTCGTGGGTAGCCGACATCCAGGGCTGCGTGGACCCCGGGTGAGTGTCCAAGTGGCCCAAGGATGGGTGGACAGGCTGGGTGTGTCCTTGGTCCAGCCTTCACCAGGAGCAGCTTTCTAGCAGGGCAGGAGCTTAGCTTGAGAAACGAGCAATTCAATGTGATTCAGGTTGGTGCCAGCCAGGATCACCCTCCTTTAAAATACCTGCTACCTCCAATCCCCAGCAGGCTCTGTGAGGCCTGCTCTATGGGGCCAGGGCCTGGGGACCTGGAAGGAAGTTGGACCAAGTCTTGTCTTCACCTCAGGAGAGCCTCAGAGCACTGGGAGTTGGGCAGAGATGGGAGTGAGTCCCCAAAGGGCTGGGGGCCTGGTGCAGTGGCTCACACCTGTGACCCCAACACTTTGGGAGGTTGAGCTGGGAGGACCGCTTGAGCCCAGGAGTTCAAAACCAGCCTGGGCAACATAGCCAGACCCTCCTTTTTTTTTTTTTTTTTTTTTTTTGAGACAGGGTTTTGCTCTGTTGCCCAGGCTGGAGTGCAATGGTGTGATCTTGGCTCACTGCAACCTCCGCCTCCAGGGTTCAAGGGATTCTCCTGCCTCAGCCTCCCGAGTAGCTGTGATTACAGGTGCCCACCACCATGCCCAGCTGATTTTTATATTTTTAGTAGAGATGAGGTTTCATCGTGTTGGCCAGGCTGGTCTCAAACTACAGACCTCAAGTGATCCACCCACCTTAGCCTCCCAAAGTGCCGGGATTACAGGCATGAGCCACTGTGCCCAGCCAACCCTGTCTCTTAAAATAAGAAAAATAAAAAGAGCTGGAGAGAGGCTCCTAACCCAGCTCTGGGCTCAGGGAAGGGTTGCTGGTAGGTGTGCTTACCTAACCCGAGGCTTAAATAAAGAGTGGACCAACGCTAGGGAGAGGAGGATGGGAGAGGGCAGAGAGAACAGCCCAGCAAAAAGAGTGGAAATGGAACTGGGCACGGTGGCATGCATCTGTTATCCCAGCTACTCTGGAGGCTGAGGCTGGAGGATCGCTTGAGCCCAAGATTTGGAGGCTACAGTGATACAGGACTGCACCACTGCACTCCAGCCTGGGCAACAGAGCAAGACCCTAACTCTTAAAAAATAATAATAAAAATTTGGCCAGGGCTAGGCACAGTGGCTCACACCTGTAATCCCAGCACTTTGGGGAGCCGAGGCAGGCAAATCTCCTGAGGTCAGGAGTTTGAGACCAGCCTGGCCAACATGGTGAAACCCCATCTCTACTAAAAATACAAAAATTAGCTAGGCATGGTGGCGGGCATCTGTAATCCCAGCTACTCGAGAGGCTGAGGCAGAAGAATCGCTTGAACCCGGGAGGCAGAGGTTGCAGTGAGCTGAGATTGTGCCATTGCACTGCAGCCTGAGTGACAGAGCCAGACTCTGTCTCAAAATAATAATAATTTTAAAAGGTGTGGAAGTGTACAGGCACCTGGGACTTGCAGGGAACATCAAGGCCTTTGGGGTAGCCAGTGAGGAGGAGGTTTTGATGAGAGCTCAGGAAACGGGTAGGTCAGGGACAATGGGAGCCATGGCGGGTAATAAGCAGAGGGCACTTATGGTCAGCTGTGAACAGGAAGAGCAGCAAGAAGGTTGGCTCCACCGTCCAGGAGAGATGCCAGGCCAGGAGTAGGAGGGACAGGCAGCCTGACACGCTGAGCAATTGGCAGCAGCTCTGCTGGCTAATGGGGTGAGCCAAGCCCCCGGGGGAAGGGCCGCTGCTTTCTAATTAACAGCTTCATTTAAAGAAACACAATTAAGGTCCTGGGCGCCTCCCAGGCCCTGATCCACAAAGTGGTTGGAATCCCTCCGCCGCCGCCCTCCGGACCATCTGCTCTGCAGACTCTTTCCCTAGCCCCTGTGAAGGTGAACCTCACTTGGTGGAATTTTCGAGCTGGCAGGGTCCCAGACACCTCGTGTCACAGACGGGGCGAGAACCCTTCCCACCCTCTGAGGGTCTCCACGGGATCCCAGGAGGAGCCCAGCCCCTCAGGGATAGTGGGCAGGGATCATGAGCCCTCAGCGGGGACTGTACCCACTTGGTGGTATCCGGGCCACGAGAGAACCTTCCCCTTGGCTTTCTGAAGTTTCAGTGGAAAATCAATTTTGCAAAAGGCAGATAAACAAGAGAAAAGGCATACAAATTTATTTATTTATTTTTATTTTGTTATTTTATTTTTTAGAGGTAGGGCCTTGCTCTGTCGCCCAGGCTGGTGTACAGTGGTGCAATCAAGCTCACTGCAGCCTCGACCTCCTGGGCTCAAGCGATCCGCCTGCCTCAGCCTCCCAAGTAACTGGGACTATAGGCACATGCCACGAGGACTGGCTAATTGTTTTTTTTTTTTTTTTTTTTGAGACAGAGTCTTGCTCTATCATCCAGGCTGGAGTACAGTGGCACAATCTCAGCTCACTGCAACCTCCACCTTCCAAGTTCAAGCAATTCTCCTGCCTCAGCTTCCTGAGTGGCTGAGATTATAGGTGCCTGCCACCATGCCCAGCTAATTTTTGTAATTTTAGTCGAGACAGGGTTTCCCCATGGTGGTCAGGCTGGTCTCAAACACTTGACCTCAGGTGATCTGCCAACCTCATCATCCCAAAGTGCTGGGATTACAGGTGTGAGCCACTGCACCCAGCCTAATTTTTTTTTTTTTTAAGAGATGGGTAATCCCAGCACTTTGGGAGGCCAAGGCGGGCGGATCACGAGGTCAGCAGATCGAGACCATCCTAGCTAACACGGTGAAACCCCGTCTCTACTAAAAATACAAAAAATTAGCCGGACGTGGTGGCAGGCACCTGTAGTCCCAGCTACTCAGGAGGCTGAGGCAGGAGAATGGCGTGAACCCGGGAGGCGGAGCTTGCAGCAAGCTGAGATCCGGCCACTGCACTCCAGCCTGGGTGACAGAGAGAGACTCCGTCTCAAAAAAAAAAAAAAAGAGAGATGGGGTCTTGCTACATTGCCCAGGCTGGTCTTAAATTCCTGGATTCAAGGGACCCACCTGCCTCAACCTCCCAAAGCACTGGGATTACAGGCATGAGCCATAGTGCTTAGCTGTACAAGGCAGATTAATAGGAGAAAAAGCATGTAAATTTATTTAACATGTATACATAAGAGCCTTCAGAATGAAGACTCAAAGATACAGGGGAGGGCCGGGCGTCGTGGCTCACACCTGTAATCTCAGCACTTTGGGAGGCTGAGGCAGGCAGATCACCTGAGGTCAAGAGTTCAAGACCAGCCTGGCTGACATGAGGAAACCCCGTCTCTACTAAAAATACAAAAATTAGCCGGAGGTGGTGGCAGGCCCGCTGTGATCCCAGCTACTTGGGAGGCTAAGACAGGAGAATCACTTGAACCTGGGAGGCAGAGGTTGCAGCGAGCTGAGATCACACCACTGCACTCTACTGGGTGACAAAAAAAAAAAAAAAAAAGGCCAGGTATGGTGACTCACACCTGTAATCCCATTACTTTGGGAGGCCGAGGCAGGCGGATCACGAAGTCGGGAGTTTGAGACCACCTTGGCCAACATGGTGAAACCCTGTTTCTACTAAAAATACAAAAAGTAGCTGGGTATGGTGATGGGCGCCTGCAATCCCACCTACTTGGGAGGCTGTAGCAGAAGAATCGCTTGAACCTGGGAGACAGGGGTTGCAGTGAGCTGAGATCGTGCCTCTGCACTCCAGCCTGGACAACAGAGTGAGACTCTCTCTCTCAAAAAAAAAAGATACAGGAAAATGGTCCATTTTTATGCTTAGGTTCAGCAAAGTATAGACAGCGGTGTAGAAAGAGGATTGGACACAAAGGGCGGGATCTGAAGGGAACAGACTGAGCGGGGGACCCAGCCAGGCCTGTCTGTCTAGATTTTTCTTGGCCTCTCTGAACAGCATTCCTTCTGGGTGTGGGACAGAACCCTATCTTGAATGGGGGTTTTATGACCTACAGTCAAACCAGGTAGATTGGGTAATTTCTTTCATTCTTTTTTTCTTGTTTGCTTTCCTTTCCTTCTTTCCTTTCTTTCTTTCTTTCCTTTTGTTTTTACTTTTTTTTCTGTTCTGTTGCCCAAGGTGGAGGGCAGTGGCATGATCACAGCTCACTGCAGCCTCCAATTCCTAGACTCCATTGATCCTCCTGCCTCACCGCCACGCCCAGCTAATGTTTTTTTTATTAAGACGGGGTTCTCAGGGCCAAGTGTGGTGGCTCATGCCTATAATCCCAACGCTTTAGGAGGCTGAGGCGGATGGATCACCTGAGGTTGGGAGTTCGAGATCAGGCTGGCCAACATGGAGAAACCCGGATCACCTGAGGTTGGGAGTTCAAGATCAGGCTGGCCAACATGGAGAAACCCCGTCTCTATTAAAAATACAAAATTAGCTGGGCGTGGTGGTGCATGCCTGTAATTCCAGCTACTCGGAGGAGACTGAGGCAGGAGAATCACTTGAACCCTCGGGAGGCAGAGGTTGCAGTGAGCCAGGATTGCACCATTGCGCTCCAGCCTGGGCACCAAGAGCAAAACTCTGTCTCAAAAAAAAAAAAAAGGTTCTCGCAGCCGGGTGCAGTGGCTCACGCCTGTAATCCCCACGCTCTGGGAGGCCAAGGTGGGTAGATCACCAGTTCAAGACCAGCATGGCCAACATGGTGAAACCCTGTCTCTACAAAAAATACAAAAAAAAAAAAAAATTAGCCAGGCATGGTGGTGCATGCTTGTGATCCCAGCTACTGAGGAAGCTGAGGCAGGAGAATTGCTTGAACCAGGGAGGCGGAGGTTGCGGTGAGCTGAGATCGTGCCACTGCACTCTAGCCTGGGCAATAGAGCAAGACTCCATTTCAGAAAAAAAAAAAAAAAAAGATGGGGATCTCGCTATGTTGCCCAAGCTGATTTCAAACTCCTGGCCTCAAATGATCCTCCCACTTTAGCCTCCCAGAGTGCTAGGATTACAAACATGAGCCACCATGCCTGGCTGGATAATTTCTCTATGACAAGTTTTTACATAGAATATTTTTAAGTTGGCCAGGCGCAGTAGCTCACACCTGTATTTCCAGCATTTTGGGAGGACAAGGCAGGCGAATCACGAGGTCAGGAGTTCAAGACTAGCCTGGCCAACATAGTGAAACCTCATCTCTACTAAAAATACAAAAAAAATTAGCCAGGCATGGTGGCGGGCGCCTGTAATCCCAGCTACTCAGGAGGCTGAGGCAGGAGAATCGATTGAACCCAGGAGGCAGAGGCTGCAGTGAGCCAAGATCATACCACTATTCCAGCCCTGGCAACAGAGTGAGACTCATCTCAAAAAAAAAGAATATTTTTAGGTTTTATGACTACGTTTTGGAAAAAGGGGTTCTGGTTTCTGTGACCCACCTTGGGAAAGAGGGACTTCCGTTTCTCTGGTGCCTCTGGGGAGAAGAGGATTGAGAGACAGGTAGGCAGGAGAAGGTCAGAGAAAAACATTTTTGTTTCTGAGGCTGCTGCTGAGGACTTTATTTTGGGGTATTGTTTTCTGAGCCCCAACAGTGGCCTGGTCAATCACATGGTGGCTACAGAGCCAGCGGAGGGTGGGACAGAGGGACGGGACATGGAGGCAGAGAGAGGTGACCAGAGCCAGGAGGGCTACATGCTGGGCCATGGGACTGCCAGCCACTGCCTGGCCACGTAAGCAGCCTGTGGTTTGGGTCCAAGTCCCACAGCAGGACATGGCTTCCATTTCTTGTCTCTACAGTGACAGTGAGGAAGACACCGAGCTCTCCTGTACCCGAGGAGGCTGTCTAGCCAGCCGCGTGGCCTCCTGCAGCTGTGAGCTCCTGACTGATGGTAGGTAGGGGGACAGGGTTGGAGGAGGGGCACACGCAGGGTGGACAGATAAAGATACATGTGTCTCACCTGCCATTTCCCCAGCAGTTGACCTACCCCGGCCCCCAGAGACGACAGCCACGGGTGCAGTGGTGACAGCCCCCCACAGCCGAGGTCGAGATGCCGTCAGAGAGTCCCTGATCCACGTCCCACTAGAGACCTTTCTGCAGACCCTGGAATCCCCGGGCGGCAGCGGCAGTGACAGCAATAACACAGGTGCCAGTGGGGACAGCCTGCTCTTCCCACACCACCTCTCCTGGACCCCCATCCCTAGCCATGGCCACCCGTGGGCTCCCTAAACCTTGCTAAGCCCCAGAAGCTGTGACATCTCATCCCCCTGGGTCCTTCACACATCTCCGAAGTACTTCTGGCTTTTGTAGACTGGTCTAGGAACCTGGCCCCTCCCACTGGACCCAGTTTCAATAGAAAATGTTCACAGGGGCCGGGCACAGTGGCTCACACCTGAAATCCCAACACTTTGGGAGGCCAAGGCGGGCGGATCACCTGAGGTCAGGAGTTCGAGACCAGCCTGGCTAACATGGCAAAACCCCATCGCTACGAAAAATACAAAAATTAGCCGGGAGTAGTAGTGCACACATGTAGTCCCAGCTACTCAGGAGGCTGAGGCAGGAGAATCACTTGAATCTGGGAGGCGGAGGTTGCAGTGAGCCAAGATCACGCCACTGCACTCCAGCCTGGCAACAGAGTGAGACTCTATCTCAAAAAAAAAAAGAAAAAGAAAAAGAAAGAAAAGAAAATACTCACAGGGCCTGGGTGCAGTGTCTCACACCTGTAATCCCAGCCGGGGCTTTGGGATGCTGGGGATCACTTGAAGCCCGGAGTTTGAGACTAGCATAGACAACATAGCAAGACCCTATCTGCACAAAATTTTTGAGACAGAGTCTCACTTTATTGCCCATGCTGGAATGCAGTAGCGGATCATAACTCACTGCAACCTCCACCCCTGAGTTCAAGCGATTCTCCTGTCTCAGCCTCCCGAGTAGCTGAGAATACAGGCACCCGCCACCACGCCTGGCTCATTTTTGTATTTTTAGTAGAGATGGCGGTTTTGCCATGTTGGCTAGGCTGGTCTTGAACTCCTGACCTCAAGTGATCCTCCTGCCTTGACCTCCCAAAGTGCTGGAGTTACAGGCGTAAGCCACCATGCCCGGCCACAAACATTTTTTTTTAATTATCTGGGCAGGTTGGTACACACCAACCTGCCTGTAGGTTGGTGTGCCTGTAGTCCCAGCTACTTGGGAGGCCGAGGTGCGAGGATCACTTGAGGCCAGGAGGTCGAGGCTACAGTGAGCTGTGATCACACCATTGCACTCCAGCCTGGGCAACAGAGAGAGACCCTATAAAAAAAAAAAAAGAAAAAAAAAAAAAGAAAAGAAAAGAAAGAGAAAAGAAAAGAAGAAAGGACGGAGGGAGGAAGGGAAGGAAGGGGCTCACAGAAAAGGGTCCAGAGGGTTGGAATCAGGGGTTGGGAACAGGCGACTGGATTTGTTCCTAAGTTTGTTGATGACTTACAGAGCAACTCCAGGATAGTCCTTCACACCTCTATGCCTCAGTTTACCTCATAGACGTCACCATTGGGTTGGGTCAGCTCCCTGCCCAACTCTAAAATTATTCCGGCTGGGCACAGTGGCTCACACCTGTAATCTCAGCACTTCAAGAAGCCAAGGCAGGAGGATCGTTTGAGCCCAGGACTTCCAGACTAGTCTGGGCAACAAAGCAAGACTCTGTCTCTACAAAAAATAAAAATTAGCCAGGCATTGTGACACAAGCTTGTAGTCCTAGCTACACAGGAGGCTGAGGTGGGAGGATTGCTTGAGCCCAGGAGGCCAAGGCTGCAGTGAGCTATGGTTGTGCCATTGGACTTCAGCCTGGGTGACGGAGCAAGACCCTATCTCAAAAAATAAGTTAAATAAATAAATAAATAAAATTATTCAGCTGGGCACAGTGACTCATGCCTGTAACCCCAGCACTTTGGGAGTCCAAGACGGGCAGATTGCCTGAGCTCAGCAGTTCAAGACCGGCCTGGGCAACATGGTGAAACGCTGTCTCTACTAAAAATACAAAAATTAGCCTGGCCATAGTGATGCATGACTGTAATCCCAGATACTCAGGAGGCTGAGACCGGAGAATCACTTGAACCTGCAAGACCGAGGTTGCAGTGAGTTGAGATCACACCACTGCATTCCAGCCTGGGCAACACAGCAAGACTCTGTCTCAAACAAAAAAATATTCAGGTCAGGTGCAGTGGCTCATACCTGTAATCCCAGCACTTTGGGAGGCCAAGGCAGGAGGATTACTTGAGCCTAGGAGTTTGAGACCAGCCTGGGGAACATAGCAAGACCCCATCTCTAAAAAATAAAAAATAAGGCCGGGCACAGTGGCTTACGCCTATAATTGCAGCACTTTGGGAGGCCGAGGTGGGTGGATCATCTGAGGTCAGGAGTTCGAGATCAGCCTGACCAACATGGTGAAACCCCATCTCTACTAAAAATACAAAAATTAGTTGGGCGTGGTGGCAGGCGCCTGTAATCCCAGCTACCTGGGAGGCTGAGGCAGGAGAATTGCTTGAACCCCAGAGGCAGAGGTTACAGTGAGCCACTGGGATTGTGCCATTACACTCCAGCCTAGGCGACAAGAGCAAAACTTTGTCTCAAAAAAATTAAAAATAAAAACTAAAAACCCACAAAAATTTTAAAAATTATTCCAACAGCATTTTGCATGTAAAAAAAAAAAAAAAAGATGTCACCTCTTTTCTCACATTTATTTCTTTGTCCCCCTCTCTCCTTCCCTCCATGTTCCTCACACTGTCATCCCCACCTCAGGGGAAGAGGGTGCAGAGACAGAGCCCGAGGCTGAGCCGGAGCTGGAGCTGTCCGACTACCCCTGGTTCCACGGGACACTGTCCCGGGTCAAGGCTGCTCAACTGGTTCTGGCAGGAGGGCCCCGGAACCACGGCCTCTTCGTGATCCGCCAAAGTGAGACTCGGCCTGGGGAGTACGTGCTGACTTTCAACTTCCAGGGCAAGGCCAAGGCAAGTGTGTTGGGGGGGCTGTGAGGGTGCAGTGGCCAGCCCTGAGGGAGAGGGGTCATGGTGACCCCGGTCCTAAGGCTGTGCCTCGGAAGCAGCTGCAGGCGAAGCGGTGTGGCATGACTTCCCATGGGCCCCGCTCACCCCAGCCATGCTCCGTGAACCACCTGCGTCCCTCCTACACATCACTGAGGGACTGCAGTCAGCCCTATTTCAGCCTCTCCGTTCTCCAGAAGGGGATCTCCTAGCACTGGATCTTCTGAGGGTCTCCACCCAGAGGTCCCGCAGTGCGGGGCTGGAGCCAGCCAAGGCCCTCAGAGCCCCACCTTCTGCCCCACCCCCGCCAGACAGCCCCTCCTCCCTGCGCAGGTCAGGTCACCAACCCGAGAGGCACACACGGGCAAGCCCTAGAGACCCACCAGGGGAGGAGGTGATGGGCTGGGTGGGAGAGCTGTGCAGGGTCTGGGGGGTGGGGTTCAGCATCGGAGGGGACAGCCTGATCAGAGACCTGCAGGGGAGGGAGAATTGTGGAGGGCAAGACAGGCGGGAAGGCGATCCCAACAGCGCCCAGCTGGATCAGAGGCATGATGGTACACCCAGGCGGTGTGCTTTCAAGGAAGAGGGTTCTGTGCTATATTGACCTAAAATGCTTTGGTTTTGCTTTTGTTTTTTTTTGTTTGAGACAGTCTCGCTCTATCCTCCAGGCTGGATTGCAACAGTGCAATCTCAGCTTGTTGCAACCTCTGCTTCCCGGGTTCAAGCGATTCTTGTGCCTCAGCCTCCCAAGTAGCTGGGATTACAGACACGCACCACCACACCTGGCTAATTTTTATATTTTTAGTAGAGACGGGGTTTCACCATGTTGGCCAGGCTGGTCTCGAACTCCTGACCTCAGGTGATCCACCCACCTCGGCCTCCCAAACTGCTGGGATTACAGGCGTGAGCCACTGCGCCTGGCCTGTTGACCTGAAATTCAAAGGAAAATTTGACAGCAAAGCCGAATGATTATGGGAGGGTGCAATGTGGCCAGAGGGGGCAGGAACCTCAGTGCCCGCCCCCACATCCCAGGTTTCCGATAAGGAGACACTCAGCCCAGGCTCCTGCCAGGATGGATTTCCTGGCAGCTCCTATTAGAGGAGGGAGAACCTTAGGACTCCTGCTCTAGGCCTGCAGCTGGGGGACAGCATCTCTCTGCAGGGACCCCGGCGGCCCTAACCCCTAGTGGCCCAGTGCAGACCCTCTAGTGGCTTCTCTCCTCCGCCGGGTTGGCCCCACTGTGCAGGAGGTAGCACCTCCACCAGGGACATTTCCTTGGCAAGCAGCCACTCTTCCAGTTCCTCCGACAACCAGGTGCTTAAGGCCATCCCTGGTGACGTGCGTTTACTTCTCAGCCAGTGCTGCTCCAGGCAGCCTTCCAGAGGGCCTGGATCTGAATCATGCCCAAGCCAGAGGCTAGGATGGGGGAACACAGGGTGGGCAGGAAGCTCCTCTCCTTCCTGGAACAGGACCCAGCCTTGAACCTGCCTCTCACCTCTCTACCCAGCTGCTCTTCTCCCAGAGTGGAGATGACTGCTCCAGGCTTGATAATTGAATGGTGGGACAAAGCAGGAACCCCGGCCTCCCGCTTACATACCTCCTGGGCGGGAAGATCACTACCTTCCCAGGGGCAACTCTTTTCACCTTCACGGAATGAACGTCTGGAAGGTCTGGGCAGAAGATTGGGATGTGTCCAGCTTGCCTCTCCTCACCCCTGGGGCCCGGCTGTGCCCTGCGCAGGCTCTGCCCGGCTATGAGGCTGTGGTGGGACCCCTCTGTGCTGTTTCTCTCGGGCTGAGTCCCTGCATTGTCCTGGCAACTTATCTGCTAAGTGGCAGAGCTCACTTGCGGGACCGCCACCCTCTTCCAGGGATTGTCTGTATTTTGTTTGTTTGTTTGTTTTTTAAAGGGATGGGGGGATCTCACCATGTTGGCCAGGCTGGTCTTGAACTCCTGACCTCCAGTGATCCACTCCCCTCAGCCTCCCAAAGTGCTGGGATAACAGGCGTGAGCCACTGCACCCGGCGGATTGTCTTGTCTTTTATGTAGGTGGCCAGACCAGCTCCCCTTCCTGGGCTTGGGGCTATGTGTGTACCCTCAAACAACTCCTCTTAGCTCCCCTGTTGCCACACACACCCCAGAGATAGCCACTTTTTTCTGCAGTGGGATACATGTTGAACAAAATAGGGCTTAAGTCAGAGACCTGCGGCTCACCACTAGACACCACAGGCCTATGGTTTCTTACCCTGAGGCACCTGCCTCATGCAGGCTCTAGAGACCCAGAGAGTAGCCAGCCCTGGGGAGCTTTTCACGCCACTGGGTTTTGGCTCTGCGGGGACAGAGGCCCAACCTCTAGCCTCCTGGGCTGGGGGAACCACCCAAACAGGAGTTTTCTTCCCTGCTCTGTGCTCTGTGACCGTGGGCCAGTCACTCCCCCTCCCTGGGCCTTGGTTTTCCCATCTCTAACATGGGGGCAGTAATCCCTGTCTTCTGGCGTTAGGAGAGGATTAGAGATTAGAGGTGTGTAGGACATGGGCCCATAGTAGGGGTGTCCCAGCATGGGGACAATGCCTGATGCCTTCCATCCCAGCCTGGGTCTGTTGCCTCCATTCTCCACCCCTAGATGGAGCTCATGTGTGAGGGGCCCCCTGGCTCTGACACAGCCCCATACAGCCCCTGTGAGCTGGTCCTTCCGTCAACCCCCAAAGGCGCTTACCCAGGTGCCCATCCCCGGACCCACCCCTGACCACACCCACCTGTACCCACAGCACCTGCGCCTGTCCCTGAACGGCCACGGCCAGTGTCACGTACAGCACCTGTGGTTCCAGTCTGTGCTTGACATGCTCCGCCACTTCCACACACACCCCATCCCACTGGAGTCAGGGGGCTCGGCCGATATCACCCTTCGCAGCTATGTGCGGGCCCAGGGCCCCCCGCCAGGTAAGATGCTACCACCTGGCCCGTGTGGTTACTCAAGAAGACCCCTTTGATTACTCAAGAAGGTGGCCCCTGGGGTAGGATGAGCCCCAGGTCTCCTGTCCCACAGCCTCAGCTGTGTCCCTCCCACCCTAGCCTAGCCACAGCAGTTGCAAGCAGTCAGGTCAGCAGGAGTGGAGGCAGAAGTGGCAGCCCTGAGGCAGCCAGGTCCCTAATGATTCCTTGCAAGGGGAACGGGGTGCCCAAGAGCAGTGCAGGTGGGTGTATGGGGGTGGGGACAGGGGTGGATTGGGGCAAATGGGATGAAAGGAGCTGGGGGCATGGATTCCCAACCCCTGCACAGGGGAGGCTCAGAGCAAAGCTGTTGGAACCCAGCACTAAGGGCATGGGTGCATGTGCATGCGTGTGGTTGTGTGTGTGCATGAGTGTATGTGCAGATGTGCACGCATGTGGCCGTGTGTGTACGTTTACGTGTGCGTGTGTGGGCGAATATGCATGAGCATGTGCATTGCGTGCATGTGTATGCGTGTGCGCATATACGTGCACGTGTGTGCACGCGTGCATGGGCGCGCATGTGCTTGTGTGTGTGCTTCTGTGCGAGCGTGTGCATCATGTGTGCGTGTGTGTGTACTCCTGTGCGTGTGGCTGTATGGGCGTGCACACGCGTGGTTAGGTACGTGTATGTGTGTGTGCTCCTGTTTATGCATATGTGCGGGTGTGCGTGCATATGTGTCCGAGGACATGGGCTGCAACTCGGAAACCCGAGCGTGGGCCCTGGCCCCCGGAGGGATCCCGGCCTCCCTCCAGGATGTGGCTAGCCCAGGTCCCCACTCACTCCCTGCTGCCGCCTCGTTGCAGAGCCGGGCCCCGCGCCCCCTGCCACGCCAGCGCCCCCCGCCTGCTGGAGCGACCCGCCCGGCCAGCACTACTTCTCCAGCCTCGCCGCGGCTGCCTGCCCGCCCGCCTCGCCCTCTGACGCCGCCGGCGCCTCTTCGTCGTCCGCCTCGTCATCTTCGGCTGCGTCGGGGCCAGCCCCCACGCGCCCCGTCGAGGGCCCGCTCAGCGTGCGGAGCCGCAGCAACAGCGCTGAGCGCCTGCTGGAGGCCGTGGCCGCCGCCGCCGCTGCTGAGGAGCCCCAGGAGGCCGCGCCCGGCCGCGCGCGCGCCGTGGAGAACCAGTACTCCTTCTACTAGCCCGCGGCGCCGCCCGGGTGGGACACGCCAAGCTCTTCAGTGAAGACACGATGTTATTAAAAGCCTGTTTTAGGGACTGCACCCTGCTCTCCTGTCGTCCTTTCTCCCACGGGGAAGGCGGGGACTGCGGGGCAGCCACTCTCAGAGACCCCCGTCCAGCCCAGTGTGGCCTGACACCTGCCAGGCCCCCTTACAGCTGTGTCTCTGGTGGGACAGCTGAGGGACTCCCCATGGGCCATCCGGCAGCACCTGAAAGAGGGCCCAACAGCAAGGGTTAGGGCTTAGGATCCGGAGGGGGTTTTATTGGAGCTGTGAGGCAGAGAGATGGGGGTGGCAACAACGAGGGGTGCTGGAAAGAGAGGAGGGGGCATTCAGGACACAGGGATGAGGAGCACGCCCAAGTCATACGGAGACCTTGGATGCCAGGAGGAGGAGCCTGGGCTCCGTCTAGGAGGGTAAAGGCGTTTTGGGGCAGATCTATGAAGTCTGGCGGTGTGGACAGGGTGGCACGGCAGGATGTCTCCGTATTAGCCCTTAGGGGATTGGGCAATGGAAGAAGCTGGATTTCCCAGCTGGGTCATAGACTTAGAAGAAGCTTAAAGAGCCCTCCCACCCACCGTACTCCACCCTATTCACACCCTGCCCCACCCCGTCCCATTCCCACCCCACACCTACCCACAGGTGGAATTCCAGCTGTGGCTCCCATGACCCCAGGCTCAGGAGACACTGCCTGCTGGCAGTCCCAGCACCCCATGTTCAAGAAAGATCTTGTTCCTACTAAGCCAAACCTCTGCCTTCCCCCCAACGCCCCAGACGTGGGGTCACAGACCCATGGTCCCCTTGCCCAGGACTGGCCTTGCAGGGCTTGGGCCAGTGATGCATCCATCTTTCTTTCTTTCTCCTTCCTTCCTTCTTCCCTCCCTCCCTCCCTTCCTTCCTTCCTCTCTCTTCTCTTTGTCTCTCTCTCTTCCTTCTTTCCTTTTCTTTCTTTTTCTTTTTTGAGACA
The DNA here is from genome assembly GCF_049350105.2 of Macaca mulatta. Taxonomy (NCBI): domain Eukaryota; kingdom Metazoa; phylum Chordata; class Mammalia; order Primates; family Cercopithecidae; genus Macaca; species Macaca mulatta. The sequence continues at coordinate 49,610,043 of NC_133408.1, forward strand.
GGTGCAGTGGCGCGATCTTAGCTCACTTGCAGCCTCAACTTCCTGGGCTCAAACTATCCTCCCACCTCAGCCTCCCAAGTATCTGGGACTATAGGCGTGGCCCACCACGTCCAGCTAATTATTTTTGGTAGAGACAGGGTTTCCCCACGTTGGCCAGGCGGGTCTCAAACTCCTGAGCAATCCTGGGTGGGAGGTGATCCACCCACCTCAGCCTCCCAAAGGGCTGGGATTATAGGCATGAGCCACTGCGCCTGGCCAGTGATGCGAATTTCAGATCCCAGACATCTAAATCTCTCAGGACTGTGACTAACACAGCCTCCTCCCCATAAAAGGGGCATGAACTCCCTTGGGCGGCTCCCAGGGCTATCAGCCACCCGGTCCCCATGCACAAAATCACCAGGAAGTGACAGAGCAGGGCTCCCTGCTGCCACCATGGTGAGGGAAGAATACAAATTCAGCGATCAGGAGAGCACCCTGCTAGCTCTGCTTCCAGCACCTCCATTCAGTTGTGGCTGGAGCCCTTCTGCCCCTGTGCCCTGGTGGTTTGGGGTCTATGCCAGGCCAAGTGCAAGCCCCCATTCCACTCCAACAAGAACAGAGCGGGCTCTGGACTGAGGCTTGGGTTGGGCAGAGGAACAGGGGCAGACTTAAGACTTAGACCCACTGGGCGGGGGCAGTGGTTCACACCTGTAAATTCCAGCACTTTGGGGGGCCAAGGCGGGCAAATCACCTGACGTCCGGAGTTTGAGACCAGCCTGGCCAACATGGTGAAACCCCTCCTCTACCAAAAATACAAAAAAAAAAAAAAAAAACTGGCCAGGCGTGGTGGTGCACGCCTGTAATCCCAGCTACTTGGGAGGCTGAGGTGGGAGGATTGCTTGAACCCAGGAGGTGGAGGTTGCAGTGAGCCAAGATTGCGCCACTGCACGCCAGCCTGGGTAACAGAGTGAGACTCCATTTAAAAAAAAAAGACTTGGACACAGAGTGTGCCAGCCTTCAGGCCCTCCTGTCCTTTCCTCCTGATGTAGTCGGCCATAGCAGAGGCCACTCTCCATGCTGAATGTTCAAAACAGAATCAGCACAGAAGCAGGCAAAAGCACTGATGGCTGTCGCCCTCACTCAATGGGGGGCTCATGCACATACTCACACACATAGAGTATAAGACTGTGGGAGAGGGTCTGTGCCCATCCTAAGGGGGGCAGGCGCTGTTCCTGGGGAGTTCCCAGGTTAAAGTGGATTTGGGGGGGACAGCAGGAGAAGATGATACGGTGACCCCCCCGGGCTCTCCCAAGGGACGCGGCAGGAAGGCCCAGGAGGTCAGTGAAAAGGGAGCTCTCTCTTCAGTCTGGCCACCAGGGTGAGATCCTCAGGTCTGTCACTGAAGAGGGTGCTTCCAGACAGCCCACACTCAGTGGGGGCTCTGGCGAAATCACAGCAGTTGCACAGACGGCAGCAACATTTTCAAGGGGGTTTCATTTGTTCCTCAACAAGCATTTCAGATGCCTGCTCTGTGCCAGGCCAGGACCATGGGATAGCTGAGTCAAGTTTTGGGACCACGAGTGCCCTGGCTGACTGTGACGCTGGGTGTTGGGGGCATGGGGGATTGCAGTTACAGGAGCAGCGAGGTGGGATATGAGACCTGCAAAGTAGAGAGAGCCTCGAATGCCAGGCCAGGGAGTTTGGAAGGTGCTGGAAGCCAATGCCAATTAAAATGGGAGCTGAGATCACCCTGTAGCCAGAGGGTTGGGGCAAGGATGGACTGGAGGTGGCAAAATGAGGCGGGGCCCAGGGAGGCTGTGGTGGGTCTGGGTGAGGGCAACGGGCCAGGGTGGGGCAGCAGAGGAGGAGGACAGTGACGGAAGAAAGATCATAGCCGGGTGCAGTGGCTCATGCCTGTAATCCCAACACTTTGGGAGGCCAAGGCGGGTGGATTAGCCGGGCTTGGTGGCGGGCGTCTGTAGTCCCAGCTACTCGGGAGGCTGAGGCAGGAGAATGGCGAGAACCCGGGAGGCGGAGCTTGCAGTGAGCCAAGATCGCGCCACTGCACTCCAGCCTGGGCGATAGAGCCAGAGTCCATCTCAAAAAAAAAAAAAAAAAAAGAAAGAAACTTCCTGCGATGTTGAGGGGCTCTTACATCCCTAGTATTAAGAGACAGCAAAGCAGCCAGGCACGGTGACTCATGCCTGTAATCCCAACACTTCGGGAGGCCAAGGCAGGCAGATCACTTGAGGTCAGGAGTTCGAGACCAGCCTGGCCAATATGGTGAAACCCTGTCTCTACTAAAAATACGAAAATTAACCCAGCATGGTGGCAGGCACCTGTAATTCCAGTTACTCGGGAGACTGAGGCAGGAGAATTGCTTGAACTCGGGAGGTGGAGGTTGCAGTGAGCCAACATTACACCGCTGAGCTCCAGCCTGGGCAACAGAGTGAGACTGTCTCAAAAAGGAAAAAAAAAAAAGCAAAGTAATGCACTAATGTGAATGGTGAGTAATGAATCTCAATCATTGTCCCCAAATCCTGTATTCATTTATTATTTATTTTAAGGAGCATCTTGATCTGTTGCCCAGGCTGGAATGCAGTGGGGTAATCACAGCTCACTGCAGCCTCAATCTCCTGGACTCAAATGATCCTCCCACCTCAACCTCCCAAGTAGTTGGGACTACAGGTAGGTGTCACCACACCCTGCTAATTTTTAATTTTATTGTAGAAATGAGGGGTCTCGCTATGTTTGCCAGGCTGGCCTCGAACTCCTATCCTCAAGCGATTCTCCTGCCTCGGTCAAAAAGCCTTTTTTTTTTTTTCTTTTTCTTTTTCTTTCTTTTTTTTTTTTTTTTTTTTGAGACAGTCTTGCTCTGTCACTCAGGCATCTTCATCTGTTGCCCAGGCTGGAATGCAGTGGTGCGATCTTGGCTCACTGCAACCTCTGCCTCCTGGTTTCAAGCAATTCTCCTGCCTCAGCCTCCCAAGTAGCTAGGACAAGAGGTGCCCACGACCACGCCCAGCTGACTTTTGTATTTTTAGTAGAGACTAGGTTTCACCATGTTGGCCAGACTGGTCTTGAACTCCTGACCTCAGGTGATCCACCCGCCTCAGTCTCCCAAAGTGCTGGGTTTATAGGCATGAGCCACCGTGCCCAGCCTCAAAATCCTTTAATAAGAAAAAAACATGCATTTGGCCAAAACATGCATTTGGCTAGGTAGAAAGTTTTCTGCAGTGCCCACCCTCCCCTAAAAGACCCCAGGCCAGGGGTTTCTAATCTCTTTTGTGCCTCAAGTCCCTGACAGTCTGGGGAAGACTATTATGCCCTGCTCAGCATAATGTTTAAAGCGCACAGAATTAAATACATAGACTCACAAGGAAAACCAATTACCCTGAAATTCAGTCAAAATATTAAATACAATTAAAAAGTAATCAAAATATTTATTTAAACTGGTGATATAGTAATATACATACTTCTTTATTAACACTTCAAATAGCAAGCTTTAATAGCAGCCCTCATAACTACTGTAATTTCAGTCAATGATGAGCATGAATGATACTTTTGGGTTCTGAAACAAACTAGATGCGCTGTGAAAAGATCCCTTATTTGGACAAGCTCAGTGGCTCACGTCTGTAATCCAGCACTTTGGAAAACTGAGGTAGGAGGATTACTTGAGGCCAGGAGTTCAAGACCAGCCTTGGCAACAGAACAAGACCCACCCCACTCTGCAAAAAATACGGAAAACAGCCGGGCACAGTGGCTCACACCTATGATTCCAGCACTTTAGGAGGCAGAGGGAGCTGGATCACTTGAGACCAGGAGTTCAAGACCAGCCTGGCCAACACAGCAAAACCCCATCTCTACTAAAAATACAAAAAAATTACCTGGGTGTGGTGGCACGCGCCTGTAATCTCAGCTACTCCAGAGGCTGGGGCAGGAGAATCACTTGAACCTGGGAGGCAGAGCTTGCAGTGAGTCAAGATCGTGCCACTGCGCTCCAGCCTAGGCAACAGAGCAAGCAAGATCTGTCTCAAAACTAAATAAATAAAATAAAATACAGAATTTTAGCTGGGTGTGGTGGAGTGTGCCGGTGGTCCCAACTGCTCGGGAGGCTGAGATGGGAGGAACACTCAAGCCCACGAGTTGGAGGCTGCGGTGAGCTATGATCTGGCACCACAGCACTCCAGCCTGGGTGACACAGCAAGACACTGCCTAAATAAAAAACAAGAAAAGAAAAGACCCCTGATTTCCATTGGTGGCAAAGTAGCAGCTGCTGCTAATACTGTTGGTAGTTTCTCCTTAAATGAAATAAATGCAATTTTTCAGTTAGAAGTTAATTAAGGCCGGGCGCGGTGGCTCAAGCCTGTAATCCCAGCACTTTGGGAGGCCGAGACGGGCGGATCACGAGGTCAGGAGATCGAGACCATCCTGGCTGACACGGTGAAACCCCATCTCTACTAAAAAAATACACAAAAAAAAAAAACTAGCCTGGCGAGGTGGCGGGCGCCTATAGTCCCAGCTACTCAGGAGGCTGAGGCAGGAGAATGGCGTGAACCCGGGAGGCAGAGCTTGCAGTGAGCCGAGATCTGGCCACTGCACTCCAGCCTGGGCGGCAGAGCGAGACTCCGTCTCAAAAAAAAAAAAAAAAAAAAAAAAGAAGTTAATTAAAATAAGTTTACAAGCCTCCTGATTTTTTTTTTTTTTTTTTGAGACAGGGTCTCACTATGTTGCCCAGGCTGGTCTCAAACTGCTGAGCTCAAGTGATCCACCCGTTTCAGCCCCCCAGAGTGCTGGGATTATAGGTGTGAGCCACCATGTCCAGTCCAAACTTCCTGAATTGTATCTGTGAATCATTCAAGACCCTTAGGTGAACAACCCTGTTCTAAAGAGTGGAGACACATTGCAAGAATTTGAAATAAAATGTTCAGGCCAGTCATGGTGGCTCATGCCTGGAATCTCAGCACTTTGGGAGGTCAAGGCAGGGGGATCACGAGGTCAGGAGTTCAAGACCAGCCTGGCCAAGATGGTAAAACCCTGTCTCTACTAAAAATACAAAAATTAGCTGTACGTGGTGGCAGGCGCCTGTAATTTCAGCTACTCAGGAGGCTGAGACAGAGAATCGCTTGAACCTGGGAGGTGGAGGTTGCAGTGAGCCGAGATAGTGCCACTGCACTCAAGCCTGGGCAACAGAGCAAGACTCCATCTCGAAAAAAGAAAAAAAAAAAATGTTCAGGCTCACGCCTGTAATCCCAACACTTTGGGAGGCCAAGGCGGGTGGATCACCTGCGGCCAGGAGTTCGACACCAGCCTGGCCAACATGGCAAAATCCCGTCTCTACTAAAAATACAAAAATTAGCCGGGCTATTTGGAAGGCTGAGGCAGGAAAATCGCCTGAACTCAGGATGAGGAGGTTGCAGTGAGCTGAGATCACACCACTGTACTCCAGCCTAGGCGACAGAGTGAGACTCCGTCTCAAAATAAAAGAAAAACGAAAAGAAAAGGAAAGAAATAAAATGTTCAGAAATGGCAGAGGGACAGTGGCATGATGAGGAATTCACCACTCACTATAAAAAAAAAAAAAAAGCCCTCGGCTCGGCCACATGGGCATAGTGGCTCACACCTATAATCCCAGCACTTTGTGAGGCTGAGGTGGGAAGATCGTTTGAGCCCACGAGGTCAAGACCAGCCTGCGCAACATGGAAAAACCTTGTCTTCTCTACAAAAAATACAAAAAATTAGCCAGGCACAATGGCATGCACCTGTAGTCCCAGTCACCTGGGAGTCTGAGGTGGGAGGATCCCCGGAGCCTGGGAGGTCAGTTGCATCCCACTGCACTCCATCCTGGGCAACACAGGGAGACCTTGTCTCAAACCGAAACGAATCCCCAAAACAATGGTGATCAGCAAATTCTCCTCCAAGGCTGAGGTTAGATTGGGTGGGGCGGATATTTTCCAGTTACTTTAAAATCTTGCCTGCAAATCATGGCTGCAGCCGTGAACCTTGATTGTGGAAAGGTCAAGCACCCAAATTTATAAGAGAAGATGACTTTTAAGAGTTTCTTTGGCCGGGTGCAGTGGCTCAAGCCTGTAATCCCAGCACTTTGGGAGGCCAAGATGGGCGGATCACGAGGTCAGGAGATCAAGACCATCCTGGCTAACACGGTGAAACCCTGTCTCTACTAAAAAATACAAAAAACTAGCCGGGCGAGGCGGCGGGCATCTGTGGTCCCAGCTACTCGGGAGGCTGAGGCAGGAGAATGGCGTAAACCTGGGAGGCGGAGCTTGCAGTGAGCTGAGATCTGGCCACTGCACTCCAGCCTGGGCGACAGAGCGAGACTCCATCTCAAAAAAAAAAAAGAGTTTCTTTGGTTATAAAAGGGAATTAACAAATATATGTTATAGTAGAACAAGTAACATAACATGTCTCATCTTGGAGACCTCCTTACTTGAAAGTGCTATTTCTTAAGAATTCATTAATGTTTCACTTCTCTGTTGTAAAAAAAAATCTTTTGCCAAGCACAGTGGCTCACGCCTGTAATCCCAACACTTTGGGAGGTCAAGGTGGGCAGATCACCTGAGGTCAGGAGTTCGAGACCAGCCTGGTCAACGTGGTGAAACCCCATCTCTACTAAAAATACAAAAATTAGCCAGGCATGGTGGCACATTCCTACGTCTACCAATCTGTCAAAAAAAAAAATTATTTTTGAGACAGAGTCTCGCTCTGCCGCCCAGGTTGGAGTATAGTGGTGCGAACATGGCTTACTGCAGCCTCAACCTCCTGAGCTCAAGCGATCCTCCTGTTTCAGCCTCCCAAGTAGCTGGGACTACAGTTGTGCACTACCACACCCAGCTAATTTATTTTTTTAAATTTTCTGTAGAAGTAGGGTCTCACTGTGTTACCTACGCTGACCTCGAACTCCCGGGCTCAAGTGATCCTCCCACCTCAGTTCCCAAAGTGCTGGGATTGCAGGCATGAACCACCACACCCAGAGTGTAGTAAATATAATTTTCACTTCCTCTCTGTGGTGATGGTGCAGTTACCACACATGCAACCTTGGGAGTACCAGCATCATATATTTAATTTGTGCAAAGCGACTGGGTACTGTGGCTCTTGCCTGTAATCCCAGCACTTTGGGAGGCCGAGACAGGTGAATCACAAGGTCGGGAGTTCGAGACCAGCCTGGCCAACACGGTAAAACCCGGTCTCTACTAAAAATACAAAAATTAGCTGGGCTTGGTGCACATGTGTAATCCCAGCTGCTCAAGAGGCTAAAGCAGGAGAATTGCTTGAACCTGGGAGGCGGAGGTTGCAGTGATCCAAGATCACACCACTGTACTCCAGCCTGGGCAACAGAGAGACTCTGTCTCGGAAAAAAAAAAATTAAATTAATTTGTGCAAAGATTCTGAAGTTTGCACCAAAGTTAAGAAAAGCTACGGTGTCTGTTACAGTTAGTTACTATTGCTACATAAATCACCACAAAACTTAGTGACTTACATCCACAACAATCATTTTGTTCTTTCTTTTTTTTTCTTTTTTTTTTTTTTTGAGACGGAGTCTCGCTCTGTCGCCCAGGCTGGAGTGCAGTGGCGCGATCTCGGCTCACTGCAAGCTCCGCCTCCCGGGTTCACGCCATTCTCCTGCCTCAGCCTCCTGAGTAGCTGGGACTACAGGCGCCCACAACCGCGCCCGGCTAATTTTTTGTATTTTTAGTAGAGACGGGGTTTCACCGTGGTCTCGATCTCCTGACCTTGTGATCCGCCCGCCTCGGCCTCCCAAAGTGCTGGGATTACAGGCGTGAGCCACCGCGCCCGGCTTGTTCTTTCTTATAATTGCTGTGGGTTAGAAATCCAGGAATAGCTCTGCTGGGTAGTTCTGGCTTATTTTGTTCTTATTTTGTTCTGGCTTATCAGCTCTTATTTTGTTCGTTTGTTTGTTTGTTTGTTTGTTTGTTTGTTTTGAGACAGTGGTGTGATCTTGGCTCACTGAAAGCTCCACCTCCCAGGTTCATGCCATTCTCCTGCCTCAGCCTCCCAAGTAGCTGGGACTACAGGCACCCATCACCACGCCCGGCTAATTTTTTGTATTTTTAGTAGAGACGGGTTTTCACCGTGTTAGCCAGGATGGTCTCGATCTCCTGACCTTGTGATCTGCCCGCCTCGGCCTCCCAAAGTGCTGGGATTATAGGCATGAGCCACCGCGCCCAGCCCCGCCCCCCCTTTTTTTTTTTGAGACGGAGTCTCGCTCTGTCGCCCAGGCTATAGTGCAGTGGCATGATCTTGGCCCACCACAATGTTTGCCTCCTGGATTAAAGCGATTCTCCTGCTCAGCCTCTCGAGTGGCTGGGATTACAAGTGCCCGCCACCATGCCCAGCTAATTTTTTGTATTTTTAGTAGAAACAGAGTTTCACCATCTTGGTCAGGCTGGTCTCGAACTCCTGACCTTGTGATCTACCCGCCTCGGTCTCCCAAATTGCTGGGATTACAGGCGTGAGCCATGACGCCCGGCCTGGAAGACATTCTTGTAGCTTTTCTTGCAGATATTGGTGGAAGAATATCTCATAGACATTCATCTTTAGAAGACAGAATCTGCCAGTGTCTGTGGCTGTACCTATCTCACTTTTTTCTGCTTTTAAAAATAAATAAACTCTAAAGCATACCACCAATCAAGCTGATTTTAGGGACTATAGGAATAAATACAAACCTGGTTTGGTAACTAAAATGTAGTATAATCCAAGTATGCTAGTGGTATCTTTTTATAAATTGACTCTTGAGGAACATAGATAACAGTAAAGATGATCAGGAGTTTGAGATCAGTCTGGGCAACATAGCAAGATCACTTAAGCCAAGTGGGGACTGCAGAGATTGCAGTGAGCCGAGATCACACACCATTGCACTCCAGCCTGGGTGACAGAGTGAAACACTGTCTCAAAAAAATTAAAAAAAAAAAAAAAAAATTCCAGGACCAGATGGTTTTACTGGTGAATTCTACCAAATACTTACTGACACTCACCAAAGAAGATACATGGATGAGCCTGGCACGGTGGCTCACATCTGTAATCCCAGCACTTTTAGAGGCTAAGACGGGCAGATCCCCCGAGATCAGGAGGATCTGACAGGCGTGCTACTCGGGAGGCTGAGGAAGGCGAATCGCTTGAACCAGGGAGTCGGAGGTTGCAGCCTGGCCAACATGGTGAAACTCCGTCTCTCCTAAAATACAAAAGTTAGTCAGTGGTGGCTCATGCCTGTATCCCAGCACTTTGGGAGGCCAAGGTGGGCGGATCTCCTGAGGTTGGGAGTTCGAGACCAGCTTGACCAACATGGATAAATCTCGTCTCTACTAAAAATACAAAATTAGCCAGGCGTGGTGACACAGGCCTGTAATCCCAGCTACTCAGGAGGCTGAGGCAGGAGAATCACTTGAACCTGGGAGGCAGAGGTTGTGGTGAGCTGAGATCACACCATTGCACTCCAGTCTGGGCAACAAGAGGGAAATTCCATCTCAAACAATATATATATATATGTACAAAAATTAGCCAGGTATGGTGGTACGTGTCCTAACTACTCAGGAGGCTGAGGCAGGAGAATCACTTGAACTCAGGAAGTGGACGTTGCAGTTAGCTGAGATTGCGTCACTGCACTCCAGTCTGGGTGACAGAGCGAGACTCTGTCTCAAAAAAAAAAAAGGAGATAGATGGATGCCATGAGCACATAAAATGATACTTAACTGGCTGGGCATAGTGGCTCATGCCTGTAATCCCTGCACTTTGGGGGGCCGAGGTGGGTAGATCATGAAGTCAGGAGTTCAAGACCAGCCTGGCCTATATGGTGAAACCCCATCTCTACTAAAAATACAAAAATTAGCCAGGTGTGGTGGCGGGCACCTGTAATCACAGCTACTTGGGAGGCTAAGGTAGAGAACTGCTTGAACCCAGGAAGTGGAGGTTACCGTGAGCCGAGATCGCACCACTGCACTCCAGCCTGGGCAACAGAGGGAGGCTCTGTCTCAAAAAAAAAAAAAAAAAAAAAAAAAAAACACTGACCACCCCAAGTGTTAGTGAGGACGCAAAACAACTAGAATTCTCACCCTCAGGTGGTGAAAATGCAAAATACTTAAAGCAATATGGAAGACAATTTGGTAGCTTCTGAAAAAGTTAAAAATATACGTACTGTAGACTTCAGCCATTCCACTCCCAGTATTTAACCAAGATAAATGAAATCGTATTTCCACACTGTGACTTGCACAGAATATTCTTGGTGGTATTAATTATAATAACCCCAAACTGGAAACAACCACATACATATCAACAGGTAAGTAGAGGCCAGCCACGGTGGCTCACACCTGTAATCCCGGCACCTTTGAGACCAGCCTGGCCAATATGGAGAAACCCTGTCTTTACTAAAAATACAAAAATTAGCCAAGTGTGGTGGTGGACGCATGTAATCCCACATACTCAAGTGGCTGAGGCATGAGAATTGCTTGAACCCGGGAGGCAGAGGTTGCAATGAGCCAAGATCGTGCCACTGTACTCCAGCCTGGGCAACAGAGAGAGACTTTGTCTAAAAAAAAAAAGAAAAGAAAAGAAATGGACAAGAGTGAGGGATTTAACAAGGTGTGAGCAAATTTGGGGGGCATAATTCCCTTGTTCATTTTCTTCTTTGTAGCAATGGTTTCACAGTACATATGTGTGTCAAATTTTATACATTTATGTGTTTACTGAGATAGGGTATTGCCCTATTGCTCAGGCTGAAGGGCAGTGGTGCCCTCCTAGCTCACTGTGCCTTGAATTCCTGGGCTTAAGCAATCCTCCACCTCAGCCTTCCAAGTAGCTGGGACAACAGGGGCACACTGCCATGCCCAGTTATTTTTTAATAGTTTTTTGTAGAGACTGGGGTCTCACTATGTTGCCCAGGCTGACCTCGAACTCCTGGGTTCAAGTGATCCGCCTGTCTCGGCTTCCCAAAGTGCTGGGATTACAGGCATGAGCCACTGTGCCTGATCCAAATTATACACTTTAAACATGAAGCATATTGTATGTAAGCTTTTCTTGAATAAAGCTGTTAAAAAGTGAAAGAATAAAACAACGAAGGAATTGTGGCTATTCTTTTATAATGTTCTTGGAGAAGACCCGATCTTGTTTTAGAAAATTAAAGCTTGCAAAGCTTTAAATAACATTGTTATTTAAATGCATGACTTGGTCTAATACTTTAAAGCAAAGTAAGTAAAATTTGATTTTAAAAAAAGTTACATAGTACAGAGAATATTTTTTAAAATCTCAGTGAAGAGGAGAAAATAAATTAAAATACTTTAATGTTAGTACAAGAAAGAGCTTAGTAAATTATAATTAAGTTTAAGATATCTGGCCAGGCACGGTGGCTCACGACTATAGTCCCAATACTTTGGGAGGCTGAGGTGGGTGGATCACCTGAGGTCAGGATTTCGAGACCCGCCTGGCCAACATGGTGAAACCCCGTCTCTACTAAAAATACAAAGGCCAGGCGTGGTGGCTCACGCCCGTAATCCCAACACTTTGGGAGCCCGAGACGGGTGGATCACGAGGTCAGGAGATCGAGACCATCCTGGCTAACATGGTGAAGCCCCGTCTCTACTAAAAATACAAAAAAAATTAGCTGGGCGTGGTGGCGGGCGCTTGTAGTCCCAGCTACTGGGGAGGCTGAGGCAGGAGAATGGCGTGAACCTGGGAGGCGGAGCTTGCAGTGAGCCGAGATGGTGCCACTGCACTCCAGCCTGGGCGACAGAATAAGACTCCATCTCAAATAAATAAATAAATAAATAAATAAATAATAAAATAAAATAAAAATACAAAAATTAGCCAGGCATGGTGGTGGGTGCCTGTGGTCCCAACTACTTGGGAGACAGAGGCAGGAGAATTGCTTGAAACTGGGAGGCGGAGATTGCAGTGGGCCAAGATCATGCCATAGCACGTCAGCCCGGGTGACAGAGCAAGACTGTCTCAAAAAAAAAAAAAAAAAAGCTTAAAATATCTGCATAAATTCATGAGCTTTCGCTTTTAAATAAAAGGTAATTTTTCTCTACTGTCATCCTGTGATGCTATCAACACTCTTCTGAAACCATAAAAATCTGTCTTCCTATGGCCCAAATTTTTTTTTTTTTTTTTTTTTTTTTGAGATGGAGTCTCACTCTGTCACCCAGGTTGGAGTGCAATGGCATGGTCTTGGCTCACTGCAACCTGTCTCTCAGGTTCAAGCGATTCTCCCACTTCATCCTCCCAAGTAGCTTGGGCCTGCAGGCATGTGCCACTATACTCAGCTAATTTTTGTATTTTTAGCAGAGATGGGGTTTCACTATGTTGGCCAGGTTGGTCTCAAACTCCTGACCTTGTGATCTGCCCGCCTCGGCCTCCCAAAGTGTTGGGATTACAGGTATGAGCCACTGGGCCTGGCCCCAAATTTTGGTCTCTAACAGGATGTTTGAATAAAATACGGCCAAGGCTCTTGGAATGAGTAGCCAATTCTATGTTTGAGACAGAAAACCTTCAACTGGGCCTAGAATATCCAGCTGTCAGAAAACAAGGTTCCCAGCACTTGTAATCCCAGCACTTTGGGAGGCCAAGGCAGGTGGATCGCTTGAGCTCAGGAGTTTGAGACCAACCTGGGCAGCATAGTGAGACCCCCCCTAAAAAAAAAACACAAAGAAAATTAGCCAGTCATGGTGGCCCATGCCTGTAAGTCCCAGTTGCTCAGGGGCCTGAAGTGGGAGGATCACCTGAGCCTGGGGAGGTCAAAGCTGCAGTGAGCCTTGATTGCTCCACTGCACTCCAGCCTGGACAACAGAGTGAGACCCCTTCCCAAAAAACAACAACGACAAAAAGCAAAAGTTTTTTTTTATGGCTAATTGGAGATGTTATCACTACAAAGAGCTTAAAAGGATATTCACTAGCCACAGGTTGGCAATTTAAGCATCAAAAATAAAATGCCACTACACTTCAGCCTAGA